>NC_137100.1:44566354-44967855 GCF_949357685.1 Gobio gobio | reverse complement strand
TCTCTCTCTCTCTCTCTCTCTCTCTCTCCTCTCTCTCCCTCTCTCTCTCCTCTCTCTCTCTCTCTCCCTCTCTCTCTCCTCTCTCTCTCTCTCTCTCTAGATTCTGGGTTAGTAAGGGTTTTTTTTTAAAGAAGAAATGAATACATTTCTATTTCAAATTATTTCTGACCTTTTAAACTTTCTATTCATCAAAAAATTCTGAAAGAAATGTATCACTGTATTTATCATTTCAACATTGATAGTAATTTCCCATTAATAAATGTAGCCTTGGTGAGCATAAGAGACTTCTTTAAAAAAAATCTATGGTATATTATAGAGAGTGTGTGTATGTATATTTTACCAAGGCTGCATTTATTTAATCAGTAAAAACAGTACTATATGTACACACAGTATATTAGTATAAATAGTTGAACATTGAGACATTGGTGGTCTTTATTATCTACTGTTTAAGTAAGGTGGGTTTAATTATTAGATTTTCAGTGTGACTGAACATTTAGATTTGTGGATGGTTAACAACAATGACTGTTAAATGAGCCTATAACTGCAGCCATTAAGGCCAATCACAGCAGGAGTTACCTCAACAAAGGGAGAGCAGTGTGAGAGTGACTTCCTGCTTCCCTCTAAAGAAGAAAACAAAAGCTGGTTTTGGTTAGCCTCTGACAAAACCATAAAGTTTCATTTAGTGCTTGAAATGGGTAAGCTATCTCTGGAAAGCTGCCGTCTTTCTCTGGTCAGCTTTATGTATACCAACTCCACTGACACTCTCTCTGTGACCTCAGTACTAAATTTCTAATCCAGGATATTGAAAAAGACAGACAGTGAAGGAAGACAGGGTTCACACTGTGAAGTATTGATTTGAAGTAAATGTGAGGAATAGTTTCTCTATCCTTAGATATTTCGAACGGCCCTGGATACTCCTATAAAAAAATTAAGTTTCGTCCAGATTTTAAATACCAGATTTTTGAAGACTATGGAAACAGAAACCAAAGTATAGATAGAATTGTATTGCCATCCTAGCGTTCCTCTTCTATCTTTCCTCTCCGACAAAACAGTACGGCATTAGCACACTTTAGTTGGCTGTCTATCCTGTGGTCAGTGATGCATGCAACTTTCCTGTAGTAAAACTGTATGGTGTTGCACTATTTTAACTGGAGCTCACCCAGAGCCACAGGTGCCATGTTTGTGAATTGTTTCAGCCCAAACTCTCCCTACTGAGTTTATGGCATCGTTACATCTGGCTGCGGACATGTCTCCAAAATGACAGAGGAAGCGAGGTCAAAGATCAGGTTAAAAGGTTTTTTAAAGCAATATTTATCACAGAAGAAATGTGAATACTTTCACTGTTTTTTTTATCAAACTGATTAATTTCATTTTGGAAAGAACACTGATTGTGACCGCATGATTTCTGAGATATGCTCTCTTTGTTTATATCTTATTTATCAAATATTTACCAAAGCTTTCAAGCATGAAGTACTTATTTGGACCATCTGAGATTGAAACATTATCTGCTTGGGCTTGTGTTTAGAATATGATCTACCGCATGTGCTCGTAAACGTTAACGTTATTATGGCTGCTTCTTGTTTTTGTGGCATACAATATAGATCTATATGTGGAGTCTTTGAGCACAATATTTGCTTATTATCCTCATGTGGTTCCGTAAACTAGTTCTGCTGATGTAGATCTGTTAAGACTGGTGGTATTCTAGTCAACACCCCCTTGTTTACTCATATTGTCTTATCAGTTTTAGGGAGATTAGAAAGGCATCTCAAACGGCTTGATTTATGTGGCGCTTTATTGTGGCGTGCCCTTTTTGAGACACTGGATTACAGTGAACAAGAGAGACTAACTCTGTTATAGCTTTCCCATTGTTATTGTTCGGAAAGTGTGGCGTTACATGTATTAGCTGTAAAGCCACATCTGAAGGTATTTGACTGTACCCATGCACCCAAGGATTACATTCACAAACACAAGGTGCAAAATGAGTTCACCATGGGGTTAAAGTGGGATTTGAACTAAGATAAAGTGGTTGTGGGAGGTAGGCAACACTCTTTCTAGCCTGACTTGATAATTCTTTAACCTTCAGACCATTTTTTTTTTTCATCAAACACTAAGCCCTTTTATAGACTTTAGATCAAGCTGTAATCCCTTCCATGTGCACTTATAATACTGGGAAGACTCTGGCTTATTTCTGCAAGAGTCATTAGAAGTGAGAAGTTGTGAGATATGGGTTGCAGAATAGAACACATTTCTTCATGTAACTCTTTGAATTACCATATGTCTTTAAGTGTTAAGCTACTCTTCTGACTTGAAAGGGGTCTTGTTGGGGGACTTTAACTTTGCTTCAGACTGCAGAGAATATATATAGCTCACTGACAGCCAGTGGAGACTGATCAGGGCTGCGTTTCCCAAAAGCATCGTAAGCATCGTAAGTTGATCATAGAGCCCATTGGTTGAGCCCATCTCAAATTTTTTCTACAATCAACTTAAGCTTACGATACTTTTGGGAAATGCAGCCCAGGTTGTTAAAGCATAATTAGCAGTAAATCTCAATATAGATGCCTGCTCATTTCCACGGGTCTTTAGAATCGGCCTGCTAATTGGTCCAAATTCTTCTGAATGTGCCTGAAGTTCACCGGTGGGTCACTGATGTTAGACTGCTGAAGATGATAAGATGTTACGCTCTGCATGTTTTTCCATCGTTAACCCAGAACGAGAAAAAAAATCTCCTGCAAGGCGATGTGACACAGGAACAGCCATTGAAGTTTCACTCTCTGGCAGGACCACCGTGGAGTTGACTCGTGCATAGCAAGGTTAAGGAAATGAAAAGATTAACAGGTTAAAGAGAGTTTACTGACAGATCAGACAGATTAAGGCAAATCTAAGAATGTGGAGTAAGATTAAACCAGGAGTTAAATGGTCATGACAGAGTTCCCCCTAGTAAAATTCACAAGAGTCTTACTGATATTACAATTAAAACACTGTAAGGTGCGTGATTTTTTTTATTTTATTTTTTTATTAAATTTTGCATAGATTTTTACCAATGGTTATTTGTTACTTTTAGGGTTACTCAGTATGTTGGTAACACAACCAGTATTAAAGTTTTTTTGGCCAATATTAGATTTTTTTTTTTTTTAAATCGGTATCAGTTAATATGGGATATTTACTTGTTCATTTAAATTGCTAATTTCCCTATTTTTATATTTAAATTTCCTTATTAATCACCTAATCTTTAAAAACACTAATTTATCAGTTAGTATTTAGCAAATCTTAAAATGAATATCCATTTTCATACTGTGCATTATAATGTTGTGATGCTAAAGTCACTTCTAGTATTTCAAATGATTTTAATGATTTTTAAATTGAGGAATTTTAATATCAGGCATTTATTGGTTGTCAGCCATAACAGAGAAATAAATATCAACTTGCGAATCAAGAGCTTAGTTACTGGTGCATCCCTGTATACTTTTGGTGTTTGATGAATGTGGATGGTTTTCTCCAGTGGAGCAACAGTTGAATGGGAACCATTTCAACTGCAGCCAATATATCCATGTAGAACATTTTTGAACTTTGACTAATTGCCTTAAGCTTATAAGAGAGGTATTCAAAGGAACAAAACCTAGTATCTCGTTACATCTGGAGGGGCAGAGGGCAGTGAAGCCGCAATTTGGGACATTCTTGCCCCCTGGGAAAAGAATACGGCACTGAGAGCGGTTTTGGTTTGCATGGATGTCGATGATTTCTCTTGAACTTGACAGAGTTCATGACAGAGAGACCAGTATCATTATGGCTTTGCCCTGAGCCCATTGGCAGAGAAGACAGGCCTGATATTGATTACACCTTCATTCTTCATTTTTTTTCTTCCATTCCTTCATTTCTCTTCTGCCCCCTGCATTACTTAGCAGCCTAATCTCTCTTTTATGGCCTTGGACGTTTGGGAACTGCCAGCGATACCCCTTGCAACCCAAACCCTTCTTGGCCTCTTTGAACCCAGCACATGGCCTGAGGGATTAGATGACTTTGTGTGGATGTGAGAGCGCTGCACAGTCCAGGGCACAACATAAGTTTAAATGAAGCTTTGGAATATCATAGACCACAACAGATGCAGTAGGTGGGAGCAGTGTTTAAAAAACACTGTGGGGGCTTTTCCTGGCAGCTCTCAAAATCTCCATGTCATTATGGCACTAAACACAATGGCTTATTTGAAGAAATACAGAAAACTAATATTTACTGGCACGATGATGTAATCTTCGCTCTCCTCTCCGCCCACCGGAGAAGATGATAATTTCAGAAAGCTGATCGCAGTTCTCTCTGTTCTCTTTATCCACAGCCATAAAGACTAAGATCAAGGAGGTCAAACGGGAGAACATGGACCGCAAGGTGATCCTGCAGAAGAGGAAAAAACCCCTAAAGATGGGCTCTTTAAAGAAGAAAGACCTGAAGAAACTCACTCTGTACCTGAAGAATGGAGCCGACTGCCCCTGCACGCAGCTAGAAAATCTCGGAAACACATACCTTATCATGGGACGCAAGGTGGACAAACAGTACCTTCTCACCGGTATTCACAAGTGGGACAAATCCAGCAAGGAGTTCAAAAAGACCATGAAAAAACTCAAAAGCCACAAGTGCCCTGCTTTTGAGAATGTCTTCAAATAAACACTCTCAGAGCTCCCACTTACTTAATGAACTTGCACATCCAGGCATCCCAAAATATTGTTTTATTTTTCATTGTTTATATACTATATATATATATATATATTTCTCATGTATTTTGTAGATCAAACACTTGTTTTGTCTTGGATCTGTGCTGTTTAAGACTGAACAGATAATGAATGACACAGTAGACACCTAACTCTCCACCAAAACCACCTGATCACTTTTGTACATATCCAAACATGTAACTGTTGATAATATCTTGTGAAATTATCAGAATTCACCTGCAACTGATTGTTGATCTTTCTTTTCTAACAAAAAAAAACACAAAAAAAAAAACCTAAACATGACCGATTTCCAAATAGTTCAACACGTATTGGTACATTTTTGTACACACTGTGAAAGTACATACCATATAAGCCATTTCTTTAGGCATATTGAGTCTATTATAAGTTGCTAGAATTACCCTAAATTTAAAAGACAATATTATTTTGCAGCGTGCATTGGTTACATTCTTTTCTGTGACCTGTACTGTGACCATCAAGCAATCAGTCTTCAAACTTGTTTAGCAACTCTCTGTTGACTCTAATAAGTCTGTTTTTCGTAAGTACTGACAAGATATATATGCATAACATTTATTGCACTGCTAAATCCATGTATATGACAAATTGAATAGCCCAGTCCCATATGATTGGGTTGATAATGGATTCTGTTTGATGGTAGGATACTATATACATCGGCCAATACTTTATCTGCTGTAGAACAAGCTGTTTTCTGACTAGTAAAATGATTATAAAAGAACAGTACTCAACAGCATTATAGCACAATATCAACAATACTGCTAAAAATGTTCATTGGTACAGGACATTTTTCCATGTAAACCGACAACTCGCTACAGTTATTAGTGTATACCGCTGTTTGCATTGCAGGTTTTATTCACTGCAAACCTCTTGACATTATAGCCAACAGCTTTTTCTAAACCAATCATTTTAAGAATGCATAGTGTGCGTTACATAAAGCATCTCTTCATTTTTTTCTTGCTGTGGTGTAGAACTCTTTTTCAATGTTCCTCAATTCCCATTTTTTATGTTGGCAATCATTTTGTATATAAAATTCTAGCACAAATATAAAATAAAGACTATAAAAAGGTTGATGTCTTCTGCACGCCATGTTATTTCCAGTCCTATATTAGACTAGTAATCCAAAGTTTTTAGGCAGAAAATGTTTCTTGAACATTTGCAATCATATACTGTCATTCTTCCATATACAAAAATATTCTGTGGTTAATCACACTACACTATAGTAGTAGAGCTAACTCGAATTAAACAAGTGAACTTTTATGAGTATTTTAGAGCTTTCTTTTGAGTTCTCAAAACTGACACTTTAAGTAATCTGAATTTGTTTTAGTTTTATGAACTTGTTTCTTTTAATTTAGACTAATTTAAATTGAACCAAAACCATGCTTTGCCGTGACACTCAAAAGGGACAGTAATAGCCAAAATGAAGAGATATATTATGTTTTTCTGTGCGAGTGGAGCATGAGCTTAGTTTGAGAACCTATATACAACGATCAGGTATAACATTATGACCACCTTCCTAATATTGTGTTGGTCCCCCTTTTGCTGCCAAAACAGCCCTGACCCGTCGGGTCATGGACTCCACTAGACCCCTGAAGGTGTGCTGTGGTATCTGGCACCAAGATGTTAGCAGAAGATTCTTTAAGTCTTGTAAGTTGCAAGGTGGGGCCATGGATCAGACTTCTTTGTTCAGAACATCCCACAGATGCTCGATTGGATTGAAATTTGGAGGCTAAGTCAACACCTCAAACTCGTTGTGCTCCTCAAACCATTCCTGAACCATTTTTGCTTTGTGGCAAGGTGCATTGTCCTGCTGAATGAGGCCACAGCCACCGGGGAATACCGTTTCCATGAAAGAGTGTACATGGTCTTCAACAATGCTTAGGTAGGTGGTACGTGTCAAAGTAACATCCACATGGATGGCAGGACCCAAGGTTTCCCAGCAGAACATTGCCTGTGTTCCCCAGGTAAGCGACGCACACGCACCCGGCCATCCACATGATGTAAAAGAAAACGTGATCCATCAGACCCGGCCACCTTCTTCCATTGCTCCGTGGTCCAGTTCTGATGCTCGCGTTCCCACTGTTGGCACGTTCGGCGGTGGACAGGGGTCAGCATGGACACCCTGACTGGTCTGCGGCTATGCAGCCCCATACGCAACAAACTGCGATGCACTGTGTATTCTGACACCTTTCTATCAGAACCAGCATTAAAAGGTTAGTTCAACCAAAAATGAAAATTCTGTCATTAATTACTTACCCTCATGTCGTTCGACATCCGTAAGACCTCCGTTCATCTTCGGAACACAAATGAAGATATTTTAGTTGAAATCCGATGGCTCAGAAAGGCCTCCATTGGCACAATGCACTGTACACTCTCAAGACCCATAAAAGGTACTAAAGACGTCATTACACATCTCACTACAGTGGTTCTACAATAACTTTATAAAGCAACGAGAATAGTTTTGTGCGCAAAAAAAGCCTAAATAACGACTTATATAGTGATGACCGATTTCAAAACACTGCATCATGAAGCTTCGAAGCGTTATGAATCAGCGAGTCGATTCAGCGGTTCGAAACGCCAAAGTCACGTGATTTCAGCAGTTTGGCGGTTTGATAAAATCATGATTCGACTCGCTGATTCATAACGCTTCGAAGCTTCAGTGTTTTGAAATCGGTCATCATCCACATGAGGGTAAGTAATTAAAGACAGAATTTTCATTTTTGGGTGAACTAACCCTTTAACTTCTTGAGCAATTTGAGCTATAGTAGCTCGTCTGTTTGATCGGACCACACGGGCCAGCCTTCGCTCCCCATGTGCATCAATGAGCCTTGGCCGCCCATGACCCTGTTGCCGGTTCACCACTGTTCCTTCCTTGGACCACTTTTGATAGATACTGTCCACTGCAGACCGGGAACACCCCACAAGAGCTGCAGTTTTGGATATGCTCTGACCCAGTCGACATCTATAGCCATCACAATTTGGCCCTTGTCAAACTCGCTAACTCACAAACTCGCTAAAACGCTTGCCATTTTTCCTGCTTCTGTGACAGATTGAAAATGAACATGTGATATATATCTATATATATATTCGCTATTTTGAATATGTAGAAACGTTTATAAAATGTAAATATGTAGTTTATGGTTATTCAGAGTTTATCTGTTATCAGTTAGTTGGCATGATAAGTTAGACGATCGATTGCTCTGGTCTGCGCGAACACTAGGGGGAGAGCTTGCGGGATTTCTCCATTCTACATAAAGCTTGCAGTGGAGAAACAGCGCAAGTTTTCTGTGATTGTAATATTCTCCCCTTTTCAGGGGTACAACACTTCTAACACATCAGTTTTGAGGACAAAATGTTCACTTGCTGCCTAGTATATCCCACCCACTAACAGGTGCCGTGATGAAGAGATAATCAGTGTTATTCACTTCACCTCTCAGTGGTCATGATGTTATGCCTGATCGGTGTATGTTAAATGTATTATTATATTGCTGTCCTGTCCTCATTCAGAAAGTGATATGCTATGCTAATGCATTGTGTAACCAATTAGCAAGGTGGCATTTATTGAATTAGCTTGATAAAGCTAGTCAAGTTTCCACTACAAAAAAATTGAGATTACATGATATTTTTAAGTTCAATGTATGAATTAGCTTACTCAAATATTTCAAGTTCAGAGCAATTCAAATGTATGATTACAAAATAAAAATCTGCAAGTTCAGCTTGATTAGACTTTACATTTCTTAACTTAAAAAAATTGAGCCAACTGATTGCTTCAATTTATTTGAGTATTGTCAACTTATTCGGGTTCACAGTGCATTGCAAAACACTTGTATTGTTCATACGAGTATTCAGTTTGCACATTTGGAACATTCCGATTATTTTCTTGTTGTCTTTGCTTAGTTGATTTTAGTTTATCCGTGAATTTGGTGCACTATATGATGTATGATGGATTTTTCATAATGATGGTTATGCCATAACAGGTAGCAACTGAAAGGTTCAGGCCAAACACACAGACTGGTATACATCATTTCAGAGAAAAGAGTACATGCATGCTGGCCAAGATACATTTTTCACAAAGTGAAATTACTTCAATATACTTAAAACAATAAATAAGAATAGCAGTATTCATTCTTACTGTCTGAAGTGTTTTTAAGCATGTTAATCCTGTCTGGAATGTTGCAACAGTCTTATATCAACAATGAGCACAAGTTCAATAAACTGCAATTTCACTGCCATGGTCCAGATGATTTATGGGCCATCCATGCTCCACGTAAAAAAAAAACAAGCCAGCTCTGGAAACGATTGCATGGATGAGTACAATAGACTGTCAGACTTAATCAAACTGTCTGCATCCACCGATATGACTGCCAGATACAGCTAATTGTTGTTTTTATGCTCAATTTTACCTCTGTGGTGTTTTGAGAAGAATCCCAACCATAGGCATGCTTTTCTTATTTGTTTCAATATGGTTATGATATGAAATGCTACCTCTTACAAATGTCTTATGTTCTAGCTGTAAAACTGATTTCACAGAGTTGGTCTTGGTTGATGGCATATCCATACCAACTATACATAGCCGAATATATTGCACGGTCGTTGCTGACAGAGCTTTAATAAGTTTTAATGTTGGAAATGGTTAATTACCTTTCAACATTCGTGTGCTCTGAAAATTACATTTTAATAGTCCTTGTTTGTGGTTTAGCCTAGCTCTCGCCTTTCCTTTTCTAAAACAGTATTTTGGCACAATGACTCACGTTTTAAGGTAACAATAAACCACATCAACCGATCAATTAACATGTTAAATCAATCAGTGAAACAACTACATAACCTAAGATTGATCGGTGTAATGTTCAAACACAGATCTATTGTTAAAATGCCAATAAATGCAGAGTTCCTGTTAACACCGGTAAGGACTAAAAAAGCTAATTACTTTGGTGTGTATCTCAATAGAAAAAACATAAACGAATGAAAAATGCAGGAATAATACCAAGACCAATCTTTGGACATATGGTTTTAGAAAATGACCTAGTATTGCAAAATGTATTTCAGATGTGGTTTCATCCCTGTCATAGTTAAAGCAGCTGTCTTCAAAAGCCTGGAAAGAGTCAGGCTGCAGCTTTCCCTTATTAGGAAACAATCTATGATTAAAACTCTCTCTCTTTTCAAAGGTCAGACAACACCTTCTGCTTTTAATTAGAGTTTGCATACTTCAGTGGGGTTTATTAGAGTTTACAATATACAGTGAGATGAGTTTGAATAATAATGAAAATGTGGACAAACATAATTTTGATCAAGAGAAAAGTGTGGGCAAATAAATTACAATCCACACAACAGGTTGTGTAACATGCTGAGTCATTCTCATCTAAATTATAAGTAGTATGTTCTGCAAATTACTGACTGCTTATTGTTGTAGATCAGATGTCATTTTGGCATACAAAAAGCTTGACACTTCATAAATTTGAATACACATCAATTACATCAAAAATAATTTGTTAATTCCAGGTTAATTTCTGCCATTTTTTTGAGTTCTTGCAACAAGGCTTACTTAGTGGGCGGGACTAGTTCTCACCTTTCACCATCAGCGTTTTGATTTCAGCAAATAATTTTGGACAAGCGCAAACTACTTGATAAACATTCATAGCGACAGACACACAGCTGCTGAGCATTCGCCATCTGGGGTATTCCAGAAAGCAGGTTATGTGTCAGAGTAAACGGATAACCTCGACTTTCAGTTCCAAAAAGTGGAGGTAACTTTCAGGGTATAGCCATAGCAACTATCTGAACAACCTGCTCTGGAGCAGAGGTTCTGTTCCAGGGTTAGTTTGTTTCAGAGGTATTCAGAGCATGATGAGGGTCCAGTGAGCATAACAGATTTCACATTATTTTTTATATAGTATCTGTTTCATAAAGCAATGTTATTTTACTGTAATTTATTTATCTTATTTAATTCTCTTCTCACACATCTTAGATGTGCATTCAAAAGGTTTTTGGATGAAAATGGGACATATTGTATAATGTATTTCCATAATAAAATGCATGTGACAAATATTACAACAAATGTGGAAGTAAAATAGCTAAACAAATAAATAAACGTTTTAATTGATATATTTAGCATCAAACTTGTTCAAAGTAATAAGAAACTGATTAAAGAAAGATTAAAAGATAGGATTAAAAAACATTGCAAAACCGGCCATTAGGTGGTGATATGTAGGCTACTAAGAATGTAAATCGCCATTAAACAAAAGAAGAAGAAAGAAGAAGTATCATGTGCTGCGTCCCAATAGAGTGCCGAAGTTATGACGTCACTTTGTAGGCCAAAACGCGGAAGTGAGTTAGCATTTTAGCACTTCCGGTTCCCTCGCCCTAAAGTCTATGGGTTTTTTGAATGGGTTTGTGCTAAATCGCCTGAAATAAGGTCTGTAGTTAACAAAGCCTCTAAATATTTTCACGTTTTGATCTATGACATAAAACACATTAGTTAAAACCTGCTTGTGATTTTTTAAAACTTTATTGTGTCTTAAAAACGGTGGTTGCTAACAAGTTGGCGGGGACTTTAGATGTCATCGTGACAAACAGGAAATCTCTCACTAGCCCGCGTTTCAGCATCACTTATGAAGAACTTATGTGGCGTGAATAAATCGCGCCAAACGCGCGAAGTTGGATGCTTGAACATTGAGTTTACTCGCTTCATTCGCGTGGGACACTACACAACAGAATTCGCGTCATAGGAGGAGCTTCTGCCAGCGGCTCATCTCGTTGAGAAATGGCTGACATGGGCTGTGTTTACACATCTTTTTTTTTGTTAAAATCTACTGTTAATGTGTGACAAAACGTAGTTTTAAGACTTTTTTAGGCGATAATGTAGTTGTTTAAAGCTCAAATCTGTGGTTTATTTATAAGAAGAGTGCCTATTTGAACATTTTATCTGGCGTTTTCGGAGTTGTGAGCTCCAGTGGATCAGCAGCGCTCCGCGCTTGTTTACCCGGTGAGAGTAGACTTTCCTCGGCTAGTCCTTCTGCCGTCTGCCGCTGGCTCTGATGTCTCTGTGGCGTCTCCAGCTATAATTCGTCTTTTAATATAATATAATATAATATAATTTGTTCCCTGGCAAATCGTTTAGGCTGAGGGCAAAGTGAAGTTGCATTACTTTTTTATTTTAGGCTATTTAACTTTACGTTACCGTTTTAGCCTACTAGCACTGACTTTGAATGTTTGACTGAATTGTTTGCTTTATTTAATGTATAGCTTGTACCTTTTACTTATACTTTTGTATTATTGATACAAAAACATACATACATAAACTTGCATTAAACAAAAATAGACTGGGTTGTGTTTCATGCCATTTAATGCTATCACAGTGATAATCATATTGTCTGAAAAAACATTAACAAAAGATAAATCTCAGAGAGGCACCCATAAACAAAATTAGTTTCTAACATTTTTGGAAAAAACGAATGGGCAATATTTTTAATGAAAAAGTGGATAAGTGTTCATACACAGCGCAGATCATAATGAGCGAGTTGGGTTCCCTCGATCGAAAAGCCATGCATTTTCCCCATAGACTTTTGGAAAATCGCAAAAATAAGATCTGTGTTCAACAAAGAGTTATGACCCTCACACGTTTTGTCTATCAAGATAATCTTTACAAATTAATCCAAAATGTATACATTTTGAAGCCTAAATAAAGCCGTCAGATATAAAATGCTAACGGTAGGCTATAAACGGACTACAGCACACCATGGTCGCGGATCAACGTCATCATCAAGCTTCCTCATTATGATCTGCGCTGTGTATGAACACTTATCCACTTTTTCATGAGAAATATTGCCCATTCGTTTTTTCCAAAAATGTTAGAAACTAATTTTGTTTATGTGTGCCTCTCTGAGATTTTTTTTATCTTTTGTTAATGTTTTTTCAGACAATGATTATCACTGTGATAACATTAAATGACAAGAAACACAACCCAGTCTCTTTTTGTTAAATGCAAGTTTATGTATGTTCAATAATACAAAAGTATAAGTAAAAGGTATAATAAGCTATACATTAAATAAAGCAAACAATTCAGTCAAACATTCAAAGTCAGTGCTAGTCGGCTACAACGGTAACGTAAAGTTATAGCCTAAAAATAAACAAGTAATGAAACTTCACTTTGCCCTCAGCCTAAACGATTTGCCAGGGAACAAATTATAGATCCATAAGACCAAAGATCGCCGTTACAAGACGAATTATAGCTCAATACACCACAGAGACATCAGAGCCAGTGGCAGACGGCAGAAGGACTGGCCGAGGAAAGGTTGCCCTCGCCGGCGTTGACAAGCGCGCTCACCGCCGCTGATCCACTGGAGCTCACAACTCCGAAAACGCCAGATAAAATGTTCAAATAAGCACTCTTCTTCTAAATAAACCACAGATTTGAGCTTTAAACAACTACATTATCGCCTAAAAAGTCTTAAAACTACGTTGTCACACATTAGATTTTAACAAAAAATGACGTGTAAACACAGCCCATGTCAGCCATTTCTCAACGAGACGAGCATGTGAAGCGAGTAAACTCCAAATGTTCAAGCATCCAACTTTGCGCGAATAGCGCGATTTATTCACGCCACATAAGTTCTTCATAAGTGAGGCTGAAACGCGGGCTAGTGAGAGATTTCCTGTTTGTCACGATGACGTCTAAAGTCCCCGCCAAAGTATGTAGTCCCTTTTAGCAACTTGTTAGCAACCACCGTTTTTAAGACACAATAAAGTTTTAAAAAATCACAAGCAGCTTTTAACTAATGTGTTTTATGTCATAGATCAAAACGTGAAAATATTTAGAGGCTTTGTTAACCACAGACCTTATTTCAGGCGATATAGCAAAAACCCATTAAAAAAACCCATAGACTTTAGGGCGAGGGAACCGGAAGGGATAAAATGCTAACTCACTTCCGCGTTTTGGCCTACAAAGTGACGTCATAACTTCGGCACTCTATTCGCCTACTTATACTACGTCCTAAAAGTATGTACTCTTTTTGTGAAGAAAAAGTACATACTTTTGAGTGTGTAGCAGAAAAGTATGCAAGCTTTGGGACGTACTACTTCGTCATCTTTAACAGACTCTGTTGCTTAGTTATGTGTCCCGTCACCGTTTAAACTGCCCTGTCAATCATCGTCACAGTTCAAATCCTCCACATTCAATTTAATTTCCTACCGTATCGGAGAGAAATGTAGTAGCACGTTGATCTGCCATTCGTGGGTCTTTAATGTAGAGACTCCTCTCATGTGTTTGCAAAGTTAATGGCCAAACGTATCATTACAAAAGTTCTCAATGCTGTTGCAGGTGAAAGATAATGTGGCTAACATTGAATAAATATCTTTTCGTCAGGTTAAATACTGATAATTGCTCACTCAAGCCCCTTTATCTAATCCTCTCTACTTAGCCGTCAGACTCGCGTAACCGCCATGTTTGTAGTTTTTTTAACACTTTTTATCCGCGTTTGTAGTTTTCGCAATGGGTTGTGGGCAATATCAGCCGTTAGAGTGCGCATCAATCTGCTATAATAGTAGACCATCCGGGAATCTTTGGAATACTCTTTTCAACATACTACGATTTGGGACATACTAATTCTTTTTTCGAATACTATTTAGTACGGATAATATGCGAATTGGGACGTAGCAATGGGCTAAATCCGAAATCGCCCACTAAACCCTCAATCACTATTTCCTAATTTAGTCCACTAATACAGTACAGTTTACTTGAAGGAGTGAATGAAAACAAGTGAGTGAATTCGGACAGCCGTTGTGTGTACATTGGCTGTACACTCGTTATAGCGGTGCAATGTGGGATACAATGAGTGCACTCAATAACGTCCACTCTGGTTTCGGACACCACTACAAATGGCTGTCCCTTCAAATAGTGCCCTATTTAAGGGTATAGTGGGCGATTTCAGATTCAGCCATGGTGACTCATGAGGTGCGTCCCAGTTTGCATACTTATGCACTATACTCTGATGTTTTGTAGTATAAATAGTGTGAGTAGTGTTCACACTGAAAATTCCCCAACAAAACATGAAAAAGTGCACTTTAAATACCCGAATGATGCACTTAATTAACCGAAAAAACGAAGTGTGAAATTAAGTTGGACACTTCATGCACTCAACTGTCACAGCTTCATTTACGTAGTGGAGGGGCTGACAGACTCTATGTTTAATGACGGAAAAAACGGTCGGACTGCCCGGTGCAGATTGCGTAATCACATCGGAAAGGTCACGCTAGACGTAGGCGGAAGTACCGCGCCAAGCGAACGTGCGAAGACTAATACAAACGCCCTTTACCAAAGAAAACTCTGTTTGTATTAGGGCGTTTGTATTAATCTTCGCATGTGCGCGTTGTAAACATAGTTGCGGTACTTCCGCCTACGTCTAGCGTGACCTTTCCGACATGATTGCGTAATCTGTGGTACGCCGCAGAGCAGTGAAAGATGAGCAATTTAGGTTAAAAAAAAGTATATAATTTTTTTTAAATGACCGATCGTTTCTCTAGTTAAGACCCTAGTCCTCATCTGGGATCGTGCATAGCTCTCTAAAGCCCTTCGAAGCCCTTTGAAACTGCATTGATTTGGACCTTCAACCTGTTGGTTGCCATTAAAGTACTTTATGTGGAGAAAAATCCTGGAATGTTTTCCTAAAAAAACTTAATTTCTTTTCAACTGAAGAAAGGAAGACATTTTGTCTTTCAATAGGAAATTTTCATTCTGAAATGAACTAATCGTTTAACCTTCTCGAGTAAGCAAAGTTTGGAGATTTCAGGGTATATGTGTCAGGAAAGTTAACCTTTCTTTCTGGAATAATCCCCTAAGGAAAGGCGTGAGCGAAACAGAAGCTTTCTTCGACTATTTTGATTTGTTAATCACAGACTTCAGAATCCCTTTTTTTCCTCAGAAACACATGATCAATGATGTCTCAACACAACTGCTAGCCAGTTTAATATGGAAATGTGCTTTTTAATTCATACATGATGCTTGATTGACTGTTTCTTAAACCTGTCCAGTTTTTGTGCTATCAAATTAAGAATATATATTTTTAAAAGCTGTTTAAAACTGTGTTGTATTGTAAAGAGCGGCTGATGGAATTTAAAAATGAAAACATTTCAGGTTGTTCCTACACCTTCTACGCTTGACTTGCATCCATTTACAAAACCAAAATGATACTTAAAAGGAATTTTCATGAGTCTGATAATGCTTGTTTAGATTCCTTACACATATTATGTTATGATTACTCTCTGTAAAATGCTTGCATCAAAGTATGCTAAGGTGCTTTGCATCTCTCAGTCACCTCTATCCCCATTTTGCCTTTGACTCCTCTCTTACTTAGGAATTTGGTTCATAATGTCCAGGAATAGATAACAGGCAACCTCTTGGTTAAATAAATGCTGATAAAGCTGGAAAAAGCCTCTGTAATTTTTAAAGACATAATATAAACTGTAAGTGCTACTTATCTTCATGCAGTGGCCAAGAGAGATCTAACATAGCGTTCTGGCACAACGTGGGAGGTCTGATCTGATATTTGCAGTGTTGGGCACGTTACTTTAAAAAAGTAATTAGTTATAGTTACTAGTTACTTCTTACAAATAGTAACTGAGTTAGTAACTGAGTTACATCATTATAAAAGTAACTAATTACCAGGGAAAGTAATTAATGTGTTACTTTTTTTTTCCTTCAAATGTTCAAATATGTCAAATAACTTGGATGCCCCCAATATTAAATATGTTAAATGAATGAATTGGACACTAAATAGAATAAATTATTATTATAAAACATTGTACATTAATGTACACTATTGTAATGTTGCTGTGGGACAATGTGAGAGACACCTGTCAAATTCAATATATTATTGTAAATATTATCAGTAGACCTACTATAGTGTACATATTGTGTAAATATTATCAGTAGACCTACTATAGTGTAAATATTGTGTAAATAGTATCAGTACTTCTTTACTACTCCTCTGGTAGTGGAGCTCACGTTATCACCTGGGTTTTTAGCCACTAATGTTGTGGCTGTGATGACGTGAGGCTTCATTAGATTAGAAATAGAATTACTTTCCACCGACGTGGAGAGACTCTTTCTTCTTGGGCATAAGCTGCACGTTACAATAAACATTCTTACCTTTCACCTCAACGAGGGAAAAGTAGCGTTTATACTTTCAGTTTGCGAAAGCTACCTTTGAAGTCGTTGGACTGCCATCGCTGACTGGGCATATGCGTGTGCGTCATAGGTGTGTGTGTGTGAACTCAACCTATCAACGCGCGCGCGTTGCACGTTGCAGGTCCGACTGACAGAGAGCCTGTTCGGATGAAAACCGCTTCAATGAGCTCAATTATAGTAACGCCGCATTTTTTTCCCTCAGTAACGCTAACGGCGTTGTAACGGAAGAAACAATAATTCGTTTGATTACTCGTTACTGAAAAAAGTAATTCCGTTAGTAACGCCGTTTATCTATAACGCCGTTATTCCCAACACTGGATATTTGATGAGTGGACACACTCATCTGACCTGGCTGAATTCCTGTAGTTCTAGTAGATGTTAAGATTTGACCTGACTGAAAAAAAGGGTTTCCGCTGAGTATATCATATAAACGTTTAGGACAACACTTTGACATATTTGTTAAATCAAATGGCTGGAACCTAGGAGCAGATTAACAATAATAGTTCCCTTTCGAAAGGGAACTCTCGCTGCGTCTAGCTGACGCTATGGGGGAACGCCCTCGGCGTGACTGGTGTCTGAAGCTACTATCGAATCACGGCAAAGTCTTTGACCGACGTCAGCCCATGACGTCATCAACGTGCGACCGGGAAGTATAAAAGGGCGCCGTGCCAACACATACACATCTTTCTCGTCTTCAGGGACTGTCTGTTTGAACTGCTATACGAGTTAAGGTAAAACAAATTCAATTATTAATACACACGAGTGTGTATTTACTGCCTGCGATCAAGAGCATGCACAGTCAAGTTCATTTGAAGTTGTTTGTGTGTGAGTGTGAGCGGTTTTCAATCTGAGATCGCTCCACTCTAGTCTGGCTTTTTTCCTGAGGGAAGAAAGTTTGGCATCTGGGACTGGATGATGCTGTCCCGCTCAAGCTGAGGCTGAGCGTTGGCATACATCATGGGTTCTCAGATGCTAACGGGTTAACGAGACTAAACAGCAAGTGCTCTTAGGGATGGCTGGTGAGAGTGGTATGAATCCTCTCAGCCACCTTGGCCGTGTATGCTGAGCTGATGAATGTTATGGAACGTGCTGCGGGCAGGCTGCTGCTGCCATGTTGGCGCGTTAGAGGAGAGATCGCTCGTGATAAATTGCACGATCGATTTCTCCTTGGCCATAAACCATCAGCTCAGATGAGCCTTCCATTTCTTCTTGATCTTCTTACAGAGATCGAGAGGGCATGGAAGAATCCATATTCTACCCAATGTTCATCAACATCAGCGTTTTAACTTCGCTGATGTCGAGGGGATAGGGGAATATGGATATGTGTTGAGGCTACCGACTGGCGAGGAAAGTTTGCGAACTTGTCTCACGTTTCGTGGGCATCAACACTGAAGAGCTCAAACTCTGCTTTTCTAAATCACGTTGTGCTTTAATGGCAGGGGCATACACGGCAGCGGGTCAGGCTGGTGCTGCTTTTCACACCATGGCGGTGTTTCAGGCGTACCAGGCGGACCTGCTGGAGGATCTCGACCAGGGGGCCGGGGTTGCTGAGCTGCGCCGCACCACAGATCTGTCTCTCCGGGCCACCAAGCAGACTGCTGCTGCTATCGGCCGCTCTATGGCGGCTATGGTGGTTACGGAGAGGCATCTGTGGTTGGGCCTGGCTGATATCGGGGAGAGAGAAAAGGGTTTTCTCTTTTCGATTCGCCGGATTCGCCTACTGAACTTTTCGGCACCTCCGTGGAGGCGGTGGTTGGAAAGTTCAGGGAGGCGAAGGCGCGCTCAGCGGCATTTAAGAATAAAACATGCATACCGCTGAGATCCGCGCCCCCACCCAGGCAGGCGGGACCTGGTCCTTCACGGTCTGAGGACCGTAGGCAGGACCAGAGTGCTAGCGTCTCCTCTCGTGCCCCCCCCCCCCCCCCTTGGAGGAGCAGGGTACAGAGGAGACGGGATTCCCGTGGGAAAAAGGATCTAAGGGAGGTGATCCAGGACAAACGTTCTCAACGAAGGCGTTGGTGATGGATCACTTCCCTTGAGGGCAATTACATCATAGCCCTCTCCTTTTTCCTTTTTAATGTCTTTTTATGACTTTTACCCAGGCGCTTCTTACATCAGGCCTGAGGCGGGCCTATGGTGAGTAGAACTATGTTCTGATGGTCCGCCCGGACTTGCTCAGTGAGAACGCCCCTTTCAGGCATTCAAGGGCGGTAGAACATGGTGGTGAGAACCGCACAATGAGTCTTCGCTCAGCATGCCGCAGGTGAGAGTGGTCATTTTTGTGTGTTATACTAAAAATATGTATTTCTTACAGACCCCAGGTTCCTGTATAGAGTTGGGTATTCATCAGAGAGAACTGTCTTTCCCCTGCTTAGTTAGGCTTTAACACAGCACCATTCTCTGGGCTGTGTATGTGAGCGTGTGTTGGCTTTCCCTGGTTGGTCAAGATGGCGCCAGATAGGCCACCGCTTATGGTTATCAGAAGATGGGCCTCCTCTCATATTGAGAGTAGTGTTTAGGCCGCCGCTCTTTTCTTTGAAATGTTTGCGGATTACTAGGCGGTAGCACACTTTTCTGATAGAATGTAGTGTTTGTCTACCGCTTAGGGTTACTATTGTCTTCGGTTCCCTAAGCCACTGCAGGTTGGATTAGTTTGTCTCTGTTACAGCTGAGCGCTACGGCGTCAGTCGGTATGTGGATGAAGGAGGCGCATTGCTGAGGCACCGTCACCTTTGGTTGTACACCACTTAGATCGGAGGCCTCCTCTCATTGAGAGTCGTTGGTTTAAATAGCAGTCAGTTTGTTTGTCTGGCAGTTATTTCTCGTTTTTGCGAAACTCGTACAGCTTGTAGGCTTTTACAAGCCTCCCTGGAACGGGTCCCCATAGTAATGGGTAGCTATCATGTGTTAGGCCTCAGCAGGCCTCCATGAAAACGAGCCGTAGGGTCTAATGTTACTACAACCCACATTTTGCAAATATGTCTGTCCCAGTTAGCAGGAAGGATTGCACCATTTTCAAGATTAAACGGTGACAGTGGTAGGCCTTATCAGGCCTCTAGTAAGGCAGGTGACAATGCTTAAGCATCAAGGTACTACTAGCCTAGCTGGCTATCAGGTTAAAAAGGGGTAATTACGCTCTCCTGAAGGTCGGCTGTCAATTGTAGGCCTCAGTAGGCCTCTTGAACAAGGCGCATTATCAGTTGGAAGGCCTCAAACCAGGCCTCACTGGAGGTATGTACCGATGTGCGCATCAGGACAGCTAGCCTGGAGGCTATCAGGTTGTAGGCCTCATCAGGCCTCCCCGAAGGCCCGCTGTTAGTTGTAAGGCCTTACTAGGCTTTCCTGAGGGTGAGTTCCCAGATTGTGGTCACTCTCAGAGGCAGGTTGTAGGCCTTATCAGGCCTCCCTGAAAGCCTGCTGTTAATTCTAGGCCTTAAAAGGCCTCCCTGACTCGAACAAGGTAGTAGGCCCCATCAGGCCTCCCTAAGGTGTTCCTGGGACCCAGTCATTTGAAACAGTTAGCACGTATTGCAAACAGGTAGTAGGCCTCTCCAGGCCTCCCCAAAGGCTGGTTATCAGGTAGTAGGCCCTAATAGGCCTCCCTTGAGGACGGGTTCCTTAAACAGGATGCCCGACTAGCCTGCGTAGCTTGACTGTCAAGTAGTAGGCCTCCATTAGGCCTCCTTGAGAAAACAAGGGTAACCTCAGCAGGACCATGCTTCGCTAAAATTGTCGGTATTGCTGTCAGGTAGTAGGCCTCACTAGGCCTCCCTGAGGACGGAGTCCCGAGCCAGGATGCTTGGGTTTCCAGCATGGCTTGCGGTTAGGTAGTAGGCCTCTATAGGCCTCCCTGGAATACCCGCTATAAAGTAGTAGGCCCACAGGGCCTCCTTGAAGGTGAAGTTCCTGAGCTAGGCACTTGATTACCAGTTCTCTGTGAGAACTTGTGGTAGTTGGGCCTACAGCTGGAGGTTACTCGCCAGGCAGGCTCAGCTGCTCCCCTCAATGAGGGTCGTCTATGAGTGCTCAGCCGCCTGAGCCTGGTCAGACGGTCGTAGGCCTCTCATGAGGCCTCCCTGTTAGATCAGTCATTAAGGCCCTTTCGGCCTCCCTACTGCTTTGAAACACAAGCACCTGGTAGATCCTTGATTTGAGCAGGCAGACTCCCCTCGATAGCAAGGGTTGAAAAGCACTACGCTGAGTATTGCTCTCTTGGATAACCCTTCTCTGAGTTCCGGGCTAAGTAGGACTGCCAGTGTTTCAGTCCCTTAGCTTGGACGCTCCTTGGGCACCATCCAGAGGCTCTGTTTTGAACAGACAGGGTTGGCTAAACCGAAGTGTCCATAACACTTAGGGCACCAGGTCAAGCCTCCCTGGTGGCACTCGGGAGAACTTTTTTCCCGGGTAGTGACTGGCTGGGGTTCCTTCGGGTCCCCTAGCCACATTCCCTTAAAGGGACCCCTTCGGTGGAAGTAGTGGTCCCGGGCCTTCGAGCTGTCTGGATGGAACCCCACGCAGTGCGTTAGGGTTCCGTTTAGTTGTGTAGCTTGGGCTATGACCGTAGGGAGTGCTGTCACTGTCAGCCCAGGGACCTGAGGGGGAATCGCTCAGGTTTTTCTATGAATTACTTGTGTTGACAGTTGTCACTGCCAATGGGCAGACACTCCCCTTAGCATGGCGGCGTTGGTATATCGTTCCCCATAGCATCAGCTAGACGCAGCGAGAGTTCCCTTTCGAAAGGGAACGTCTAAGGTTACGTATGTAACCTCTGTTCCCTGAGAACAGGGAACGAGCGCTGCGTCGCGTTGCCATGCTTCAGGGCCTATCTGCCATACAGTCCCTTCAGACGAGAAGATGTGTATGTGTTGGCACGGCGCCCTTTTATACTTCCAGGTCGCACGTTGATGACGTCATGGGCTGACGTCGGTCAAAGACTTTGCCGTGATTCGATAGTAGCTTCAGACACCAGTCACGCCGAGGGCGTTCCCCCATAGCGTCAGCTAGACGCAGCGCTCGTTCCCTGTTCTCAGGGAACAGAGGTTACATACGTAACCTTAGACGTTTTGTGGTGAATCAAAGGCAAACAACCCATGGCAAGCAAATATAAGGAGATTTTTTGGCAACTCACTAAAATATTTGCAACGATGCTAATCACAAATATTAGCGAGTGAAAAATATTTTAATCACTTTTATGTTAAACTTTCATTATTGATAGGAATAAAATATCCATGATGATGTTTATACATGTCATATCTGAAACTGTCATATTTCAAAATTCAGCTTAGTGGTCTAGCTTTCAAAAACAGATTAAATATCACATATCAGGCTTTACTTTTCAATGTGGGTCACCTACTAATAATAAAAGAAACCCAAGAGCATAAAATGAAATAAATAAATAAATAGGCAAACATCTAAATCTTACAATAAAGAGCATTTTATGCTACTAAAATGACCTAATTTATAAAAGCAACTATTTAAGAAAAAAAGTACTATTTAAGATTGTTTTCAGTCGTTCATAATGTTCCATTATTTGTTACAGCTCTCATATGAAAGCCTCTCTTGTTGCTGGAAAAAGGACGCAATTTGGCAAACCCAGGGTTTTATTTAACAGGTTCCTGTGTCCTGACGTAGAGTTTGCAATAGAAATGTATTCAGTGCAGGAGTTTCAGTTGAAAGTTCAGTGTTCTGTGTTGCTATTGTTGGATTCCTTTGGGTATAGCAAAACCCTAAAGGGAACATGAATGTAAAAGTAATTTACAGCCTGAAAGGCTCGCCTTTAAGCCATCCAAAAACCAGACGAACCAAATGAAGGTTAAGGGTTGAACGTTCTTGAAATTATCCATAAATATTACATTGAGTAATGAAGTGTTAAGTGACCAGGGAAATTAAAATGGTAGCATTACTGCAGAGACATATATTTACAGGTTAGCTGAGTGTTTTATTGAAACATGTCGCACTAAAGCTTTCAGTCTGAGGGAAATGTGCAGTAATTGTACATTACATACAGTATACATATAATTTATGGTTCACAAGAACAAAACATGATCATACAAAAGCGACTTTATCGTGGTTTAAATATAACTGTCTATTTCTCTTCTGGCTTCAAGGTGTCTCCTAACGAGACTAAGATGAACACAAATTTGCAAAGCTTTCCCAGACCCCTCACACTCTGAGAGACGGGGTGCTGAGAGAGACGGGGGACCGAAAGACTGGGGGTGTGGGAGACCAGGGTTTGCCAGCTAAGCAGCTCAGGCAGCTATTGTTGGTGCACCTGGCCACAAGACTCATTTCTAATTTATAAAGCGCCTCCCCGATCTGCCAAGGGGAGCTTACTCCTGAGGCACCTCAGACCACTATTGTTTATTATTCTCCCCCAGCTCCCACTTACAACTGACTGCAGAACGTTGACCAGAAACACACTTGTGGCTCGATTTTTCATTTTAGCGTGGAGCTTGGGAGGTGAGTCATGGTTAGAATGCGTTTTATACCAGGCATATACAGCACCCACATTTATTCATATTGTAAACACACTTAACCCACTCGGACTCCATGCAGCACACACAGAGCCATAAATGTACATGCTCAAACTGCTCATTCCATCATTCAATCATCATTAGTTTGTGTGTGTAAGGCCGGTAAAATATACAGCACATTCACAAGAATCACTAGTAATGTTCAGATTATTTTTATTATCATTATTATTAAAATGTATTTATTGTTTGGTGAAAAATGATAGATCCTTTTAAAAAGATTACTTTTACTCAGCTTTTGTCAGAGGATTTTGTATTTTTATAACTGAAAAATTATTCTGAAAGGTGTCCAGGTTCATTTCTGCGATTTAAAGGAATAGTTCACCCAAAAATGTCAATTCTGTCATCATCTACTCTCCCTCAAGGTGTTCCAAATCTGGACAAAAAGTTGTTCTTTCTTCTGCTGAACACAAAATAAGATATTTTGAAGAATGTCGGTAACCAGATGGGGCCCACTGTATGGAAAAAAATACTATGAAAGTCAATGGGGCCCATCAACTGTTTGGTCACTGACATTCTTCAAAATATCATCTTTTGTGTTCAAAAAGAAGTGTAAATGTCTCCTACTATATAATGTAACCATGTAATGTAATGTTACCAGCAGCCATATCACCCTGACGCCCAAGACTGGTTTCCCACTGCAGCTAAGCAGGGCTGAGCTTGGTTAGTACCTGGATGGGAGACCAACTGGGAAAACCAGGTAGCTGCTGGTAAAGGTGTTAGTGAGGCCAGCAGGGGGTGCTCACCCTGTGGTCTGTGTGGGTCCTAACACCCCAGTATAGTGATTGGGACAT
Source organism: Gobio gobio (assembly GCF_949357685.1). Taxonomy (NCBI): domain Eukaryota; kingdom Metazoa; phylum Chordata; class Actinopteri; order Cypriniformes; family Gobionidae; genus Gobio; species Gobio gobio. The sequence continues at coordinate 44,943,620 of NC_137100.1, read as the reverse complement.
TATACTGTAACAAGCACCGTCCTTCGGATGAGACGTTAAACCGAGGTCCTGACTCTCTGTGGTCATTAAAAATCCCATGTCCTTCGATAAAGAGTAGGGGTGTAACCCCGGCATCCTGGCCAAATTTGCCCATTGGCCCCTGTCCACCATGGCCTCCTAATCATCCCCATATACAGATTGGCTTCATCACTCTGTCTCCTCTCCACCAATCAGCTGGTGTGTGGTGGGCGTTCTGGCGCAATATGGCTGCCGTCGCATCATCCAGGTGGATGCTGCACATTGGTGGTGGTTGAGGAGAATCCCCCTTCTATATGTAAAGCGCTTTGAGTGCCTAGAAAAGTGCTATATAAATGTAACAAATTAAATGTAACAAATTAATTAAATTTCACATGACGTTTTTATCTTTGCAAAATGCCAAGGAATGGTTTACCCCAAAATTAAAATTGTCATAATTTACTTCATTTTGAACATTCATTTAGTTGTTATGAATATCTTTTTTTTCTTCTTCTTTTTTTCATGGAACACAACCTGAGAAAATGGTGACCATGAGAAAAAATTATAAAAAGCCCCAAAAGTATTTTGTTCAGTCCATGTGCTATATTTTTAAGTTTTCTCAAGAAGTTTTTTGTAAGCAACTTAACAGAAGCTCTCAAATCTCATTCATGTTCATCTTGAAATGTGGTGCATCAGACCAGGTTTTGATGTTAATAATGCCAAACGTTGTTGGTTCTCAGGTGTCTCATGACCAATTAATTACAATATTCAAATAAAAAAAAGAATTGAGAGGTACATCAGAGGAGACATAAATTTGACTTTTTTTAATTAAAATATTAGTCTGTACTCACACAAAGCTACCACATGTCATATGAAATTTTTCTTTTTTAGTTTGGCTTTTTTTTATCATACTTGACAGCCCCTAGTCATTTAACAAATAACAATCAAAAATAACAACCTGAACTTTAACATCTCTTTTTGTGTTAATCAGAAGAAAGTATGTAGGTTTAAAGTTAAATTATGTTAATCACATGATGGCAGAATGTTCATTTTTGGATTAACTGTATCGCTCTTCTCTTCATTTTTTTTTATTGTGTTCTGGATCCAGAACACAATAAAACAGAATTTCTGAACACACATCTTATATGTGAAGCACCCAAAAAATTGCCTTCTCAGTAAAGAATGGACTGAGACTAGATTCAAGCTAATGAGCTCCAACTAGAGTCATACCTGCGTTTTTCTTCTAGACAATGTGTCTTTGTGCTAGACTTGGAGATGGAGAACTATCAACTTTCCAAGTGCCTATGGCTAGTCAGACAGGGAGAGAGAAAGAGAGAGACTGAGGAAAGATACCCATCTCAGAAGACCTTATTTTTTTCTAAATTTGACAGAACATTACCTTACTTAAAAAACAGAAAGGAAAAAGCAGGGGGAGAGCAACAGATAATACTAGGAAGATAAAGTTAATTTATCTTTTGGCTAATCTCCCTGTTGGAGAAAGTTTCCCTGAAGTTTACCAAAACTCCTACAATCGTGTCTGTCTCAAGTCTCCCCCTGTTGGAGAAAAGTGAATAGCGACAATTTAAGGCCTTTCCCCTTTTCACGGCCAATTAGACATTTGCCTTTGATAAATCTGTTGCTATTTGACAGGAGTTCTTCATTCTTCTGCCCGATTTTTTTTTTTTTTTTTTTTTTTTTTTTTTTTTGAAGGAGAAATACACATTGATGAATTTACAACTTGGCTTGATAATCATAGGGCATAAATGTATGTTGTGCTGTCCATGGGTAAAGTTTATTCTTTAATTGAATATATGTATGTATTTCATATTAATAGATCCAATAACAAACAAATATTTGGGAAGTGCTGCCATATAGCAACTATGTACCTGTAACTTATAGTGTTATTTTTGTATCAATTTCTCTAATTAAATTCATGTTTTGGGATATTCATGAAACTTGCACAAATAAATTCTGTTTTAGAAAATATGAATGTTGTCATAAGGCAATTCATAAGGTAAAATTGCAATAATGCATTTTCTAAAAATGGGGAAATAAAAAGGCAATAAGCCTTATGACAACATTCATATTTTCTAAAACAGAATTTATTTGTGGAAGTTTTATGAATATCCCAAAACATGAATTTAATTAGAGAAATTGATATAAAAAACACTTTTTACGGTAAAACAGAATTTACTGAAACTATTGTATATAGATAAAGTATATCTGTAAACAGAAACATCTAACATATACTGATGCATCAAAACAACTTTTCTACACCTCCATGAAGTTAATTATAGATTACATATCATCATGTGTCAATCATCAGATTCTTCTGTCCACCCTTTCATCACTGGGCATCACAGAGATTCCACTCCACTGGTTTGAGTCCTATATCACATAGGTCTTTCAAGGTTGTCTGGAGAGGGGAGGTATCCAAAGCATATCAGCTGACCACAGGAGTTCCTCAGGGCTCAGTGCTTGGACCTCTCCTCTACTCCATTTACACTACATCATTGGGACCCATCATACAGGCACATGGCTTCTCATACCACTGCTATGCTGATGACACTCTACCTTTCATTCCAACCAGACCACCCCACCCCACATTAGCTTCAAGAATCTCCAGCTGTCTGGCGGACGTCTCGGCATGGATGAAAAAACATCACCTGCAGCTCAACCTGGCAAAGACTGAACTGCTCGTCTTCCCTGCCAATCCGACAATACAACATGACTTCACCATCCAGCTAGGTTAATCTCGGATCAGCCCTTCAGGGTCGGTCAGAAACCTTGGCGGAATCTTTGACGACCAGCTGTCCTTCAAAGACCACATTTCAAAGACAGCTCGCTCATGCAGGTTTGCGCTCCACAACATCAGGAAGATCAGACCCAGAGCATGCAACCCAGCTTCTCGTCCAGGCCCTGGTCATTTCTAGGCTTGACTACTGCAATGCGCTTCTGGCTGGACTTCCCTCATGTGTGATCAAAACGCTCCAAATGATCCAGAATGCAGCAGCACGTCTTATCTTCAACGAACCCAAAAGGGCTCACGTCACACCACTCTTCATCTCTCTGCACTACCACTCGCTGCTCACATCAAAAAAAGTTAAGATTTGCTTTAGTAATACGAAATTGTGAAAAATCCTAAATTAACTTATCATATCTTAAGTTAAGACCTAAGATAGAAAGTTTCTGTAATATGCCCCCAGAAACCAACATTTTTTCATTTATTTTTACTTGGTCTCCTCTGGCACGACAGGCAAGGTAGTCATTGTTCACTATTATTCACTTACTGCGATCTCCAGTGTGCAAGGAGGTGAGACGTTGTTGGACATTTACACCCCAACCTAATACTCCGTCTCGGAGGAAGATGGGGACTTCTCGTATGTGAGGAAGAGGGAATCCAAGACTAACAGCCCAGTCACTGGCTCTTCTCCATCCCTCTGGGCAAGGCTGGCTCCCGTCATGCACTTCTCTGCCAGCACCTCATTGGCTCTGACTGCCTTCTTTAATTGCAAGCACCACTCATTCCCAGAATGCCTCACTCAGTTTTCCAGCTCATACCCCCCACATTTCTAGACAGTCTAGTAGTTTAGGGAAAGTGAAAGCTTTGGGTTTGGAATGAAAGAGTAAGAAATGAAGTGTGAAGAGGGAAGCCCTATATACACTGCTGTCGTAATCCACAATAACTACTCCCTTCCTTCAAGTTTTCCTGCTCTCAGCGGCTGACTCACAATTGAAAAAAATATGTTTTAAAACACTTTTTTTCATATAACTTTCTGTAGTTAATCAATATTTTCCAGACCACCACAAGAGGGAGACAAATTATTTGAAACAGCCTACTTTCATGTTAGAGATCTTTTTAAAACATGAACTATTTAGATGAGAACATACTGATGTAAACTGACAGTTTCCAAGTTTATATTTTAATAGGCTTTCAAATTTGTAAATAGTACATGATTTATTTTTTGCATATTCCACCTCCATCATAAATAGCACAGCCCCATGTGTGTAGTTTGATGGATGCTGTTGCTCTCGGGGACATTGATCTGTGGGTGTTTGTGGGCAGATTGCATGAATATCCCTATAACCCTCTCTGCCCACAGTGTTCTCAAATCTCTTATGTTCTTTTTAGTTGATAGAGACAATGATGGAAGATAGACTACTGGGGCCTGTTTCAGAAAGGAGGTTCAACAAACTCTGAGTTTAAACCTGAACTCTGAGTTGACTTACTCTGAGATGGGAAACTCTGAGTTTTGGGTTTCAGAACAGCTGAATTGAGGTAGTTCAATCAACTCTGAGTAGACTGACTCTGAGTTAAGCTCATGCATTCCAACTATGAAAAGCCACGATCAATGGAGCTCCGAAATTACGATTCACCATGGCAACAGCACCCAACAAAAAGACGTTTGCATACTTCCGGGTCAATACACAAGTTTAATTCTTATTTATTTTAATTAAGTTTAATTTTCATGGTATCCAAAAGGCAAACAAAGAATGTGGCAGCAGCTAAAAAAAAAAAAAAAAAAAAACATAATTCAATCAGGAAAAGCTTTAAGCATAAAATGTTCATGGGTGTAGGTTTAATGACTTTACAAACATTTGACATATTAAATAAATATCATTCAGTGTCCAATGTGCAGCAGCTTTTCCCACATAGACCCTTTTCACAGACTGTGATGACGTGTTTTAATGGTCATCAATATCGTAAATCCTGCAATGTTTTTTTTATTTATTTTTTATGTGTGTACATTTATAACACTAATACATTGTATTATATTACTTTTGCATCAAATTACAAAAATCAAGTTACCGCTGCTGTGAGAGTGTTTCTAATACAGCGTCTATGGGAGTGATAGTTAAAATTAACATCTTTCTCTCTTTTCACTGCAGTTATCAATCTCACTTTAATTTTTCCATCTTTTTGAAAGTTGTGAAATCACTATTGTGGAGTTTTTCTTTTGCTATTTGAGCAAATGGAGACACAAAAATATATATTTAATGTATTCTCTCATTCACCGCTATAAGAGTTAACCCAACTATGACGACTTCAGCTTCGGAAACCCAGAAATGTGAAAAGGGTCTATGCTCTTTTCACATAATGAAATGTTCTCTGATCCTACCTGTTACATTTATTAATCAGGGTAATGACATTATTGACTTCTACTCAGGCCAGCCAAACTCCAGCACCACTGACAGATGAAAAGGAGATGGAGGAAGAATATTAACACCCAACAGGAAAAAGAATAAAGTATTTGTAGGAAATAAAGATGACTATAAAAATGTAAATAAATGTATTTAACAGCTGTGGTGGTGGTTATGCCATATATCTCGTACTACCATCTGGCAGCATCCTTCCATTCCATACAGTAATCCGTTTTCAGAAAGTGTGATGATGGGTATATGAGTGTCATAAATGTGTCCAACCACTGGAAATCCTAAAGGAAATTCTAATTATTAGGTTACTTCTAGAGGATTATCAAGTGAACGTCAGGATCTTGTATAAAACATGCCATTTTTGTCACTTTGACAGTGTCCTCATGTGCTTTTCTTACTTTGTATTTTTGTCAAGTGGCAGAAAATTTAATTTGTTTTAAGTAAACTTTGCTTACTTTAGATTTAGATTAAATTTATAATTTTTTTTATATTTATACTTGAAATATGACCAAAATACTCAGTAAGAAAAGCATTTGTGGCGTTTGAATGAATGAATAAAGTATTTAAACACTGCTGGTGCTTTAAAAAGGGGGAGGAGAACGAAAGAAACTCTGGGTTTACCAAAGAAAACCTGCCTCTGACCAGGTTAGGTTCACAGAGTAAGTTACCCTGGTAACTGACTCTGAGTATAAGTTACCTCTCTTTCAGAAACGGGCTTGGCTTACCCTGCTTTCTCGGGTTTGACATACCTCCCATTCTGAAACAGAAAACCCAGAGTTTCCCTTATTTCAGGGTTAACCTACTCAGAGTTTTCACTTAACCTCCTTTCTGAAACGGGCCCCTGCTATTAGAAATGACGTAGGCCTATTGTTTGTCTGTAAAAAAAACATCATATTGTCAACAAATGCATCATACAAAACAGGCTATTAATAAGGTTAGGGGAGGATTTGTGCCTTATTTGCTGGCTCTAAAGGATTTTTTACCATTTAAAACAAATAGGTCACCTATCTCACTCCCTGTTGCGTTGCTATAATAAAAGTAGAGCATGTGAAGAAATGTCTCAATTTTGTTGTTTTAAAAATGCAGCATAGATTCCCCCTCAATAAATCTTAAGGGAATATTCTGAGTACAATACAAGTTCAATTGACAACAGTTAGTTAGGCACTTTCAATGGAATTAAATTGGGCCAATTTTATGAAAGCATTTCCAATAATTATCCCATTAAAGCTAGTATTATTTGAGCTAAAGTTGTTCTTGTCAATTATATAGCCATTTTAGGCTGTTGATTAGATGGAGGCAGATCTGAATGTGTGGTAGTTTGTGGGCGATTGTTGGGGTGGGGTTTAGGTGGACTTAATGATTGGAGAAGTCATAAGTCATCAGAGAGAAGTCTGTCATTTCACCGGAATGCCGAGCTAAAACATTTTGATAAAAAATTCATGAAAAAAAAAAACATATGCATGAATTAATCATTCACAATAGATCAATAGCAGGCATTTAGAAAATAGTTAGGGTGAAATTCCATTTGATGCTGGCTTTTCAGGGTATGCATTGACATCACTTTCCCGCCAGGAACCGCCCACTCAGCTGGACTGAGTGGCAAAACATACCGAAAGCTGCTCACTGCAGAGCAAATGGGTGGAGCTAGAATATAGAATATACAACCACACCATAACCCTACCCACAACTCTATTCATCCGCCCCTTTAGATGTCCGGAGAGGGGGAGCTGGACTAATCCTACCCCATTGGAAGTCCAGAGAGGAGGAGCTGGACATTATTTGACTCTGCAGTGAGTACCACTTGAAACATACTGCAACATGACTGGCTTTTATAGGGGAAACTACAAAAACGGAGTAAAACAAGCGATTAACTTCTTAAATGAAAGGCAGTTGGACTCGAAAGTGATTCTTACAACTTAGCAAAGAACCAGTGGTCCATGGACATTGACATGTGGCCAGGAATCAGGTTTCCTGACATTTATATGTACCTGATTTAGAAGCCATACAGGGGGGAAACATAAAGCAAAGCCTGTGAACTCTTTATCTGCTAGGCAACACTAAAAGGTAGATCTAAATCAGAATGATTACTTATATCATTGTTATATTGAAATGAAAATGACAAGGATGATATATGGATATTCTGGTCTTTTAAAGTTATCTAAACAGTCAGCGTTTACCGTGAGGCAGATGATACAGTGTTCTGGGGTGTAAACTGAATTTATTAAAAGAACGCCTTTGTGCTCCTATCTTTTTATCCATCCATCCATCCATCCATCCATCCATCCATCCATCCACCCACCCACCCACCCACCCACCCACCCACCCACCCACCCACCCATCCATCCATCCATCCATCCATCCATCCATCCATCCATCCATCCATCCATCCATCCATCCATCCATCCATCCATCCATCCATCCATCCATCCATCCATCCATCCATCCATCCATCCATCCATCCATCCATCCATCCATCCATCCATCCATCCATCCATCCATCCATCCATCCATCCATCCATCCATCCATCCATCCATCCATCCATCCATCCATCCATCCATCCATCCATCCATCCATCCATCCATCCATCCATCCATCCATCCATCCATCCATCCATCCATCCATCCATCCATCCATCCATCCATCCATCCATCCATCCATCCATCCATCCATCCATCCATCCATCCATCCATCCATCCATCCATCCATCCATCCATCCATCCATCCATCCATCCATCCATCCATCCATCCATCCATCCATCCATCCATCCATCCATCCATCCATCCATCCATCCATCCATCCATCCATCCATCCATCCATCCATCCATCCATCCATCCATCCATCCATCCATCCATCCATCCATCCATCCATCCATCCATCCATCCATCCATCCATCCATCCATCCATCCATCCATCCATCCATCCATCCATCCATCCCTCCATCCATCCATCCATCCATCCATCCATCCCTCCATCCCTCCATCCCTATTTTTAACCTGTTTTAACATCGGGAGACCAGAGAGACCAGAAAAGAACAGCATCCAACCTGAAGTTAGAACCCATGGCGGCGCTTATTGTTAGCTCCGAAAAAAAGTTGGTTACGTGTATTCGACTTGAAGCGGTGCTGTGCAGACCGATCGATATATGACATCAAAGTACTGCAAGAGTGGTGGTCAGTGACTGTATAACGTCTTGCGGCTATACTTTTGAGTATTTTAACATGTATGGATTGGCCCCACTCACCTACACTGTAAGTGCCTCACTGTAACCCTATTTATTGCATTTTGTAGTTATGCAAATTAATGAGAATTTCCATTAAAATTTATTTATTTTGTAGTAATCAACATTATGCCACAAGTGCTGTCAATTGATCTTACCTTGACCTCTGAACTCCTCTAAATCCCTCTAAACATATGCTCAACCAGAAGAATACAATGTCTAGTAGTTTTCACTCTTGAAGTCGGTAAAAAGACAAAGGAAAAAATGAATGCTCTTTTTAACAGTAAGCACACAGGAATATGATTATTAAATTAGCCTTGAACACTGGCACAGAGCGCTACAAGCTGTCCTTGCCCTTTACAACCCTCAGAATCACCAATGGTGGCACACAAGAGCTTGCAGCTGCGTGAGTGACCTCAATTTCACAAGGGCCTGATTCTGCTACACTACTGGTGCACACTTGGAATGGTGTCAGAGGAAGAAAAATCACATCTCCTCACATCATTTCCTTGGGCGTATTCATTCACCCTTGCCACTTATCAATCTTTAAAAAATGCCTATGCATAAGTGACTGACAGCCCAGCAGAAGCAACCATGCATTGATAAGACATCTTACCTTTAAATTGAAAACAGAATATATTTCACTTCAGGCTCCAGTTTGAGGCTGCCTTCACGTGCTTATCTTAAATTATAGCTTCCCTTATCCAGGCACAAGGCGTCCTAAAGGAAACGGCAAAATTGATCTCGAAGTGCCCAAAACCATTTCAAGCATCACCAAGAACTAGGTCTTGACACCTGTGGGTACACCGCATATGACATCACTGAATGTTTTACCCTGAGGTTATAGCGTTCACCCGTTTTATGCTTTATATAAATAAAGTGCTTTTTATAATGGTTCTTGACATTTCCACAGGTTTATTCACACGAGGCCTCGGAAAGGGTGTGGGGGTAAACATATTGGTCAGTTATAGAGAGATTTTTCCATTCAGTGGAAAGCACATCCAATTTGTTCTAGCAGAGGTCTGCTGTACCTCTAGAAACACCTTTGTGTCACATTCAGTGCAAAATGACATCATTTGTTGAATGTGACTTGAATCTTTTATTATGTCCTAAATCGTGCATTGCATGCGTTACAAAGCATGAAGGATAAAAATGGGATCAAATGCATCGCTGTTACAATCGTGACACATTGCATGTCCGTCTTTAAGTAGCTATAAAAAAAAATCTCTGGTGGACTGATAGCCCATTAGTTCCCCCATCTCTTCTCTTTTTCTTTTCTCTTTGTGTTTGTGTTGGGGAATTGGAGTTGCCTCAGGAAGAAGCTGTGACATTACTGTAGGTGACCTTGGTTCCCCATCAGCCATAGCCGTATGGAAACTGGTATGAGTGTGTGCGTGCATGTGTGAAAACGTGTGTGTGTGTGCTCAGGCATAGAGCTGTGCAGTGGCTGTGAACCAGAACATTAGCTTAACTTTTGAGGTGCATTTGGCTAAAGTGTGAATGAAGGTGTTTTTCTTGTCATTTTTCTTGTCTTCTGGAGAAAGCTGCAACCTGTGTCATACTTTTAAAACTGACATACATGCCTGTGTACTACAGAGCTTAGCAACCACATTGTCAGTAAGCAAAACCTCTATTTTTTGTACAATATATGTAAGATGAAAAATTAACTCATTCTAGTCAACCACAATATGTCAAATACTAGCAAATTAAAAAAAAAAAATTATATTGTTCCTTAATTCTGAAAATTCTGAACATATTATTTAAAATCAACTAATAAATGTAAAAGCACATGAAATTAAATAAAAAATAATATTTAATTCCTCAAAATTATCCAGAATTTCCTCTAATACTAAATCAAAATGTATGGCTTTTCAATGAGCTGTGTCTTAACCACATTTTCAGTAATATTTGTATGAAACGCATATTAACTTGTGCCACAATATATCAAATGCTGTAAAGCATTTATTTATTATATTATTGTCCCTTGATCATGCTTTTTCAGAAAATATTAATACATTAAAATGGAACAAATAAATATAATACAAATAAATAAATATAATAAATATAATTTAACAAAAATATATATTTGATGGCTCATAATTTAACCAGAAGATTTCTCTAATACTAAATCAAAATGCATGGCTTTTCAATGCCCACCAGGGCGAGATGATAAAATGAAAAAGTACAAGAGACGGGGTCATGGGTGTCATCTGTGAAGGACCCCAGGCTAGGGCTACAGACCTGACATGTCACATTTGGATCTGGCAGGGGCTGGGCAAAGAAACTGTATCTCACTGTGTACAGCTCCTGCTAATGGTACAGGTACGGGTTGAACATGACTCACTAAGTATAAGCAAACATCTATATGTTATCTGCTTCAGTATACATTTAAGGAATATTTATTTTAGTTATGAGCCACATTATATCACATTCTCTTTTTTCAGAGGGCACTGGCACTAGATTTTAAAAATAGTTTTTAATTGTTTCAACCATTTAGGCCTCTGCACTGCCGTTTCAATCTGCCATGACTGCTTTGATTGCCTTTGTGATTTATTATGCTGGTATGCGATGGCCATTGAACAGAGAAAGTCACACAGCTTCTACTTTTGAATTCTTGATGCCTATTTACCTAGAATTCCTGAAGAGAATGTAAATGAGCTGTTGGGAATTTGAATGTAGCTACAAGACTAAGAATGGAATGAAAAGGGAATACAGGAGATTTTTCTTCAGGCATTCTCCAGAATCTCAGAATTCGTAGTACTGTAATAAAGGAGTCTATATTAAATGACTGGGTTTATATAATAAGAACCTTTTATTATTATGTTTAACATGATGGATTTGTAATCGCAGTATTCTGGTGTACACTGAAAATGAACAAACCAAAATATCTTTTAAAATCAATAAGCCCTATTAATTCCTGGAGAGCTCTTGTTTTATGATTTAAGATATATAGAACATCTTTTTAGTAGGCCAAACAGGTCGTTGCAGTTGTTCTGATGAATCGTAAGTTAAAGGGATAATTCACCCAAAAATGAAAATTCTGCCATCATCTACCCACACAAATGTGCATGACTCCCATTTACAGTGCCTCAAAATAAACTCTATAAGACATCTGAACAACATAGACTGTGGCCTGAAAATTGCAAGCTGAGACAAGTTCAAACTTGTGCATAGCACAGGAGAAATAAACCAGATGATAATATTTAAATAAAAGCATTGATACATTGATAAAAGCATCAGCTATAGATATTTGAGTAGATCATTGATATTCAGTACTTGAGTGATGCAGTGAGACCCCGATGACCAATGATTATTTCAGAGATCAAATTTGAATAAATAACCGATTTTATTCGAATGTAGAATAATAGAGACAAATAACCGAATCAAGTAAATATTAAAATTGTAATAGCAAATTGTATTTGTGTATAGAGGGTCAATGGCCGTTGGTCCAATGATGGGGGTGGGGTGGGGTGGGGGGGGCTTATCTTAATTGAAAATGTTTTTTTTTTTAATGAAAAACATGGTAAGTTAATTTTGTTCAGTTTTGCTGAAACCATGTGAAGTTTCAAATAAAATCCGTTGGACTTATTAATGAAATATGTCTCTTCATTAGTGATGTTGTTACATTTTATTTGAAAACAATTGCATTCAGCATTGGGAACATGTGCCCTAATTCAATTCATTAAAATGTAGTTAAATGGTAGCACATTTAAAATACTGTAAGATATGTAATGGTCAAAGTATTGTACAAAGTAATTGATCATTCAAAGTAATTAATCATTAAAACAATTGAAGTATACTGATGATTAGTCTGGCTGCAAGTAAGCATATTCATTTTATACCAGGGATACTTTTGCCAACATTCTACACCTTCAAGTGGGATTGTGAAACTTGAGTGAATGCTCAAACATTTTCAGAGCGTGACAGCTTCTGTAAAACTGGTCTAAGTCTGTAATGGCTTGTTACCTGAAAATGAGATTTGATGCTGAGTGACTCTACAGCCACAGGAAGTGAGTGGAACGGTTTTAAGTGCATATTTAAACCCGTCTTTTTGGCATTTATGCTTTAATAAACAATGTAGACAAGAAGCGCTAATGACAGAATGCTGTTCATTGAGATAATTATGTCAATAATGAGCAGATGTCAGAACATGCAATGCTGAGCAGAATGAACAAAATCAATTGGGCATGTAAATGTGAAGTTGTCTCATGTCACAATATGAATCTTTGTCCTTTATTTAAAAAGAATTTTAATTTGACGTAGATGTGTGGCCATCTATCTGACGAATGGTTCTGTAACAAAAGAGAATATTTGCTTTTTTGCAAAGGATCTCAAAGTCGAGTTTAGCCTAAGGCCACATTCTCTTTAGTGTCATCCTGATGAACTGCTCCCCACACAGCCTGGCATCACTTCAAATTATAATCAAAATTCACTCTAAGGTCAATGGATTTTTCAGAGTAAAAACATGTGATATGTTTTCTTTAGGACCTTTTCAAGGTAAACACTTACACAGGAAAATGCAGTAAACTTCGGAAGCCCTAAGAGGAAATGTTTTAGCTGTCAGATATGAAAAGGACTTCATTCATAGACCTGCACTGTAAAAAAATCATGTTAAATTAAAAAAGCAAACAACAATAAATAAAAAAAACTTGCTGCTGTGGTTTCCAGAAATTCACATATAAATACTGTGATAATGTATCACATTTTGCTAGTAATTTGAATCGCAACAGAGTGATCACAAAATAAATAAATAAATAAATAAATAAATAAATAAACATATTGAGTAGATTTTAATAGATTTTAATAGTCTTATCAGAAAATTATCTTAAATCTTCTGCTAAGAAAAAATGGTCCTTAACGTACAGAAATATCCATAATAGCATAGATATAGGGCTGTCCCAATGCTCACACTTGCGGTCTTTGCACTTGTCAACTTACTTACATTAAGCATTTCTTGTATTTGGCTCAAGCATTCAAGCAGATATTAAGACCGCAAATATGTGTAGAACTTTTGGGTAACACTTTATTTTACAGTGTTAAATATGTTACATGTAATTATAGTATTAACTATAAATTATACATAATTACATGCAACTAACCCTAAACCAAATCAATCCCTAATCCATACCCTTTAAGTTCATGTAGTTACTTAATATTACTTGTATTACTTAATTACAGTGTAACAAAGACACCTTAAAATAAAGTGTAACTTGTGATTTCCCTGATTGGACACATTTTTACAACATAATGTTGTAAATAAAAATTATATGTAATATTCATTTAACTTACAATTTTCCTTAACTTGGAGGCTGTGTCTGAAATCACAGTAGGTACTTCTTTTGATTAAGTAATTACTTTGTGACCACAAAAAAAAAATGATGTTCTATATATATGAATGTAATCTGGATGTACTACAAACCCATGACTTTACACCCGTGAACTCGTACTAGATTGATGTACTCCCAGTTATGAGCTCTGACGTCACATAGCCTGCGAAACAACAATGGCAGCCCCTACGGATGTGGTGAGAATATACAAATAACGTAAAATAAAAGATATAAAAGCTTCTCTTGCTTTAATTATACGCCATTTTTCTCCTCCCTTTCCCTCAAATTGGGATGTGAGATGGTGGTTCAGTGGGTTAAACCATGGAACTGATACGCAGAAGGTTGCTGGTTCGATCCCAGCGGTCACCACCAGTGTGTCCTTGAGCAAGGCACTTTACTCCATGTTGCTTCAGGGGGATTGTCCCTGTACGAAGGGCACTGTAAGTCGCTTTGGATAAAAGCGTCTGCGAAATGCATAAATGTAAATTAGCAAGGAGTAAGCACCTTGGAGATAGAAATGATTGTAAATGAGCATAAGCCCCATACGGTCCGCCATTCTTTTTTTACAGCTACTACAATTTCTTGCGCTTTGCCTGAAACGCTACAAAGTCGTGAGTCGTGGTTTGAAGTAGTAATTTACGGGCTCAAAAACCTGCCTGGAACACAGCATTATTTGCAGCGCATGTGTTGTCAAACTGATGAAGATGTTTTCTTACAGTTTTTCTGAATTGCTAAAACACATTTTCTCGAAACCATCACCCACTTTCTCAAAACCTTAAACACAAAACCATATCCTCAAACTACATTCAGAGAACATCTGACTCTTCTGGCAAAATCAAACAACTGACCTTAAACCCATTTATCATATACTCACCTAAAGGATTATTAGGAACACCTGTTCAGTTTCTCAGTAATTCAATTATCTATAATCAACCAATCACATGGCAGTTGCTTCAATGCATTTAGGAGTGTGGTCCTGGTCAAGACAATCTCCTGAACTCCAAACTGAATGTCAGAATGGGAAAGAAAGGTGATTTAAGCAATTTTGAGTGTGGCATGGTTGTTGGTGCCAGACGGGCCGGTCTGAGTATTTCACAATCTGCTCAGTTACGGGGATTTTCACGCACGTCCATTTCTAGGGTTTACAAAGTATGGTGTGAAAAGGGAAAAACATCCAGTATGCGGCAGTCCTGTGGGCGAAAATGCCTTGTTGATGCTAGAGGTCAGAGGAGAATGGGCCGACTGATTCAAGCTGATAGAAGAGCAACTTTGACTGAAATTACAACTTGTTACAACCGAGGTATGCAGCATGGCATTTGTGAAGCCACAACACGCACAACCTTGAGGCGGATGGGCTACAACAGCAGAAGACCCCACCGGGTACCACTCATCTCCACTACAAATAGGAAAAAGAGGCTACAATTTGCACAAGCTCACCAAAATTGGACAGTTGAAGACTGGAAAAATGTTGCCTGGTCTGATGAGTCTCGATTTCTGTTGAGACATTCAGATGGTAGAGTCAGAATTTGGCGTAAACAGAATGAGAACATGGATCCATCATGCCTTGTTACCACTGTGCAGGCTGGTGGTGGTGGTGTAATGGTGTGGGGGATGTTTTCTTGCCACACTTTAGGCCCCTTAGTGCCAATTGGGCATCGTTTAAATGCCACGGCCTACCTGAGCATTGTTTCTGACCATGTCCATCCCTTTATGACCACCATGTACCCATCCTCTGATGGCTACTTCCAGCAGGATAATGCACCATGTCACAAAGCTCGAATCATTTCAAATTGGTTTTTTGAACATGACAATCAGTGGCGCAAAAAGTCGGTATGCGCTATATGCGGCGCATAGGGGCGCAGCACCTTACCAAAAAATTTTGGTATTTTCTATATGTAGCTGCTGTTGTGCGTTTCTAAATCATTTCTGTATTTCCTCAATATTATATAACATTTTAGAGGACTAACAGCAGCAAAACGCACATTCTTGACGTGTGATTTACCACAAAAACGTCAGTTCTTATAAGGTGCGCTTTGGGGTCAAGGAAAACGCGCGTTTCCGTTCCGTTCACGTCGAGGACGCGCGCTATGAGTCGGACAAAACACACGTTATTAACGTGTAGGCTAAACAGGTAAACCAAACAGGCAGTGCAAACTTGTGTTTGAAGTATCCAAACAGACTAAAGAACGTGCTCTTTCCTTGGTTTTCTCAAAATTGCATGCTTACTTTTTAGGGCACACCTCTTATAAAGTAAAGTTACATATATATTGTTGACCATCTTTTTAAGTCATTACACTATTTTCACTGGGTAGTTGCGCCCCTGATGACAATGAGTTCACTGTACTAAAATGGCCCCCACAGTCACCAGATCTCAACCCAATAGAGCATCTTTGGGATGTGGTGGAACGGGAGCTTCGTGCCCTGGATGTGCATCCCACAAATCTCCATCAACTGCAAGATGCTATCCTATCAATATGGACCAACATTTCTAAAGAATGCTTTCAGCACCTTGTTGAATCAATGCCACGTAGAATTAAGGCAGTTCTGAAGGCGAAAGGGGGTCAAACACAGTATTAGTATGGTGTTCCTAATAATCCTTTAGGTGAGTGTATAGATACAAAAATCGAGAATCCAAAGCATGCAGTAGTACAGAAAAAAATGTATATTGTAACAAAGAAAATTAATTTTGCAATTATGTAAAAAAAGATGTGCGAGTTCCAGCCATGACAACACCTTGCTCTTTCTCGTCCTCAGCCTCTTCCTCCTCATCCACCACCTCTTACACATACTCTTCCTCCTCTGCCTCTTATTGTTCCCATCCATTGTTGGTATCAACATTCAGTGCACCATTTTCAATCAATTTTGGCACTCTGAACTGACTTGTATGTACAGTTGGTTTGGTAACATCTTTAGAAATAAGTGTGAAGGATTTTTAGTAGTGTGTAAACAATGACAACTGTGTTGTAGTTGTGTTTAACTTTTGCCTGCCTGTGTGTAGCATTTTGAAACATAAGTGCATTACAGTGCAATGTGTTTTAGTGAGTGAGAATGTTTTGCAAAAAGTGTGCAGGTGATTTACAAACAGTGTCTAACTGTCTAAAAAACAGAAAGAGTGACTTATTTGACAAATTGAATTAGGCTATTGTGAATTTGGTTCAGAGAATGGGATGTAGTGTTTTAGCAATTCAGATTTTTTTTTTCTATTCTCATGTGTTTTCATTGTTGCAGCGTTGAGCTAGCGGCCACCATTAGAATCACTTTAAAAATAATGAACTAAATAAAAATACATCTTTTGCCTTGTTGAATTCTGACTTAATCCATCTAATTCAGCTTCATATTCTTTCTGATATTTCTTATTCGCGCTCTAAAGTGTTTTAGCCTACAATCTATGCCAGTTTAAGCAAAACTACTGCAGAAAAAACTACTCCAGCAATCCAGCCAATGGAGGACGTCGGGGCGGAGAACGCTCTGCAATTGAACTAAAGGACCGCAGGCAGCTGAACACGAGCATCCTCTATTCTACACACGCGCCCACATCACACAGTCAATGGATTACACCTTCTCTCTCCAAGTGCAACACCATCTGACCGTGTACCCGACGCACTTTTGCGAGGACTACAGCTTGGAGTTACAGGTATGTTTAAAAAAAAAAAATCAAAGTCGCATTGATGAGCGCGGCTCCAAACTAACCCTTCTCTCGACACTATTGAAGATACTTGGCAAACATATGAGCAACATTACCAGACCAGATATCTCGTATACTTTAAAATATGGCAGTGTTATACTTTCTCAGATTTCATGACGCTGTTGAACGCTAAACGCCAGTTTTAGCGCGAGCTCGATGAATGTGTCGCGTGCTGTGATGTTTACATGATAAGGGACACAGGAACTGTAGATACACTTCATAGTATCATAATTGCGTTTAATATTGAGAGATTTTAACAGTATAGTTTTCGTATGATCTTTGTTGCAGTGAAAAACAACACGCACATCTGTGGCACGAGGCACTGTTGACATTGCTCTCGGTTTCGTCAATCTCACAGCTGTTTCATTTACTGCAAATGATCAATTATGTATCACTGTACAGTCCCGGGAACCCTGTTGATGCAGACAGTGTCAATTTTCAGTCAAGTGCGCTTTGATCTTCGTTTTCACCTGTTGTGATCTGTGTAATTTACTGAGACAGGCTGTTTGATTGTTGTAGCGTCAACCCTTGACTATATCAGGATTTAGTGTAGTGCCCTGGGCAACAGTGGGATTATTACCTGTCATATATCTTGCTTAGCTGGGAGACCAATTGATTTAGACTTATAAAATTTACAGTTTTACTATGTAATAGGAAACACATTACTACAATTATTCAAAGTAAATTCGATTGTGAATAGTTATTTTTCAGAGTCTTTGTTGGCTGAATGATCTTGCTTAAGCAGTGTGCATTGTGCAGAACTCTGAATGTACACTGAAAAGGACTGGAGCAGAATGTTTCATGAACTTTTTCATTTTTTGCAGCCTTTGTAAGTTTTGAAATCGCTTTCCATAAAAGCATTATGCCCACATAAGTAATCATATTTATTTCAATTCATGCATTTTATTATCATTGATGAATTTTGATACCGTTTATTGTGAAGCTTTTTTGAAATAAAATGTATTTCATAAAGCATTACATAAATAAATGTGACTAAAGCAATTGAAGAATGTTTGCATTTATTTTGTACTAATATACACACCTGAGCTATGAATATATATGCATTTTAATTTTCAGTATATTACATGTAGCTATAGTCATTCTTTTATTTTTAGCCTTTGGAAGTGAGTCTGTCCCTTTAAAGTTTCTCCTCCAGGTGCTGCTTAGATCATCTTTTTGTGGAACAAAGGTAGCATTACATTTTCTCTTTCATATTCCTTGGAGTGCAAATATGTGACACAAAAGCAGATGTCTTTTCATAATAAGTAGCTTCCCTCTACTTTAACCCTGGATGTGTACTTAGTCTTCAGTTGATTATTTGCTAGTTAGTCAAGCGCCAGATCTCATTCCCTTAGTTTAAACTGGACTATTTGTGTATGTTCTATTAAATTCTAGTATTGCCATCTAGATGAAAAATACATTATGATAAGTGACACTAAAATCAAATTTTTTAATTTTATCTATTGCTGTATTGTCTAACAAGCTTGGCTAATAAGCAGTTGTTAGGAGAGAGTAGAGTGAGAGTAAGATGTGAATTATTAATGTTTTCTTGACTGTTTTTCCTGTGAAGAGAAAATGGGTTCATCTTTAATTTCTGGTATTATGGCGTGTTTACGAATTAGCATTCACTGCCTTCAAGCTAGTCAGTGGCAAACAGTATAACGAGTGAGGAGTGCCAGATATAACAGCATCACTTTTATTGCGCATGCATTATAGATGCATCATAGTCCGAAATGCCCAGCTATAGTGTGCTTTTCAGCGATAAGGAAGTAGAACAACTTCAAAGTTGGCTCATTTGAACATTATTTCCTGTCAGCATTCACACGTGTGCCCCCCTGCCTCATGCCATGTTTCTAAAATCAAGCCATTTTCTAAGTATTAGGGGCAATGAAATTGCACAGCTTTGGGTGGGAGGTTGGTTTAATTGTCTTAGAAAATGTTCATCCGTGCACCACAAGGTGGCTCTGTTTGTGTAGAGTCACCTATGCTCAGAATGACCTCTGGTTGGATCCTTTTTTATCACTGACTCCTGTGCAAAGCCCTCCTAACCCTACAGATGCATTTTCTGTTGAGGTTCATTTGTGTGGACTGCCCTATCACAGTAATGGACTGCTTTATACTTCAGAGTTTGTTTACTGGTGATAAAACCGCTGAGTGATAAAATCGCAATAATTGCAATAATTTAAAAAGAGACGTTCAGATCATGATGCAAAAATATTTGATAATAATTAGGGCAATTTAACTCTTTGAGGCATACTTATAACAACGTTTTTTTTCTAACATACAATGAAAAATGAAAAATCTGCTCTCTCTAACCAGAGCATCATAATTTTCCTCCCAGGACTTCTGAGCCAGAAGTGACAGCCCATTGCCTCTCCAATACTGTTTTTCCACTGGGAGTGACAAAGCCCACACTTATGGAGAGGAAAATGCCTTGCCAAAGCCTAGGGATGGGATATGATATGATATTATCTTTCTCCATCTATCTCCATTTTTTTTCCTCACAGGATTTAAGTAGCAGAGCTGAGGTTTAGACTCTCAGCAGTATTTACAGCAAGACTTACAGAAATGCTAGCTCAACGCACCGTATGCTGATAAAAACCTTCTAAAGTGCCAGACGTGTTCTTATTTACTAAAAATGTGGCGTTATAGTCATTTATTATATAAAATGGGTGTTGTCTTAACGTGTACTGCTGCTTGTCTTATATTGTTTATCGTCAGTAAAGGTTATTAGGCTTGAAGGAGTAAGAAGGTTGAGTATTTGTGTCCTTTATTTGAACCCATGTCTGTGGGGTCCTAGTGTGATAAAGAAAATGAGTTTTCTCATTTAATCTAATGTATAATACATATTCCACATAAAAAAGCTTAGTGTGAGTAAGGGTGTATATTCTTAGCTGGCTTTGAAAGCACCCTGCAGATATTAAAGGAGCGAAAAGGTAGCTCCAAATTAAGTGGCACAGTATATAACCAGTGGCGGTGTTCAAGGTCGTTTTTTTTTGTGCTTATACCCAGTGAATTGTCGGTTGACAACCTTGCAGTGCATGTTCTGAACTGTTTTTCGTGCTTTTTTTTAATTATTATTTTATTCGCTTATAAGACATCACATTGTAAGACAAGATATAAAAAGACAGCATCTAGTACTTCTCAAACAAGAAAGTTTGGTTTTTATATGTGATTTATGTGAAGTGTGTGTTGGTGAGGTTGTTCATGTGTACCTCTCTATCTTTCATGTATCTAAATGTATAGAAATAATAAATAAATAAATAAATATGTTTAATAAATATTATTTATTTAAATATTATATGGGGAGGGGGTTCAGTTGGTGAATGCCCCAAGGTGATGCAGGGTGGCCTATCCACCATTTGGGGGATTAGAGTGGAACAGCAGGGCAACAGCTTGCAAAAAAACAGCATGCAAAACAAGATTTGTATAGAATTAAAAAAGCACATTTGAACCCTGTTATTTTCTCTGGCTTTGGGCTATAGGCTGATTCATAGCTCAGGTGTGAGAGTTATGTGCTCTTCCATGAAGATTCAGGTCACACTGCATAGGGCTGTGTATTTTCAATACATGCTACCCATCATAAAGCACGAGACAAACAGGGTCGGAGGAGAAGACTGGAAAATGTGACAAAATGGACAATATTCGTCCGTTGCAATTCATGAGCGGTTCAGCGAGACAAACATTGCCAGTGTGAATCATGCACGACGGGCGCGCCTCCCTCTGCACATTTCACGGAGGAAAACATCCACAATCTTCGCGAATTCAATGCCAGATTTGCACAACGTCAGCTGCGCGAGACAAACACGGCCAGTGCGTGGATGCACGACGTGCGTGCTGCACATCTCACGGAGGAAAACATCCACAATCTTTGCGAGTTCAATACAGGATTCGCACCACGGCTTGTCCTGAAAGCTGGATTTACAAACACACTTCCGTATTGGCTTCAAGAGAAACTACGGGAGGTGCCGCTTGGTCCACACGATCATGAGGGTGCGCGCGGCAAAAATGACATCATCGCAGAGTGCTAAGCCTCTCTCACACACGCTGGTTGCTTTATTTGATCGTGTCATCAAACGCGGTAAATAAATTCTGTAAAATTTATTTGGTCTTTTCACTTATTCGGCCGAACAGCGAAAGTGCAATTTTTGCTATTTTCAGCCGAATAATTTCGGTTGCCGAATATTCGGTGCATCCCTAATGTTTTTACCCTTATACGGTTTTTAATTGTAACAGTAGCAAACCCACAAGAGTGGTCAGGTGTTAATTTGCACTTTAATATTCAAAGTCTTACAGTACAACACAGGGATATGTACGATTACAATTTATTTTTATTTTTTAAAGAAGTCTCTTAAGCTGAATATGCAATTTCCCCCCAAGAGAAAAGAACAGCATTTATCTGAAATAGAAAGCTTCCAAAGTATTGTGAAATTTTTTTCACAACTGTTTTCAACACTGATAACAATCACAAATGTTTCTTGAGCAGCAAAACATCATATTAGAATGATTTCTGCAGGATCATGTGACCCTGATGACTGGAGTAATGATGCTGAAAATACAGCTTTACATCACATGAATACATTACAATTTATTATTATATTCATAGAAAACAGCCATTTTAAATTGCAATAATATTTCACAATATAACGTTTTTTACTGTATTTTTGATCAAATAAATGCAGCCTTGGTGAGCAGAAGAGACTTTTAAAAACAAGAAATGTTGATGGATTTCTCTCAAACGTTAAACAGAACTTTTATTTTTGGCGGAAACACGGAAGGAAGAACCTGAGTAAGACCTGAGTACTTCTTTTAGTTGACAAGTCACTACAGATTTATAAAATTATTCTCATTACGGATTTGGAAAGAGGTTTGGTGCATGTTGCGTTCCCAAATAAATTTGGAGTGACTCAAACATATAGCACTGGCATAGAAGCATTTATTGTGAACAGAAACTGCAAGCTATGCTGTGCTACTCCGTCCAAAACATGCAGCACGTCAGACAAGATATTCGCACTAAACCATATCACATTCTCAACTCCATCCATTCATAAAAAGGTTACCGGGCAACTGATGAGTAGTCAGACTAGCACCGTTTCAGCGCCGATTTTTCTCGCACTTTGCACTTTTGAACCCTGGCTAACAAGCTGATGGTACCGGGAGTTTCCATTTCGCGAATTCAATTAAGTAACATACAGCAAGAAGTAAATTGATGTGCTCTTGGGGGGCCCTCTGGTGGTCAAGGGTCAGATCCACGTCAGGGCTGCGTTCAGCCCCAACAAAACGTTGCAAAACGTTTTTTAAACGGAAACGGTTCTGCGTTGAACACCCTGTTCTGAAGACGCAAGAGTTGCAACAATGGCAGCTGAGAAGACCATTCTTTGTGTTCTTTTTGAGGAATTTTCGGAGCATGATGAAATCGATATAAATACGTGTTTAATACTGTAAAATACATGCAATCACTGCCCTTGCCGTCCAGAATAAAAGACAACATCCCAATCCCATTTAATGAACCTTTTTTTTATCTCCTGGTAATTTTATTTTATTTCTAGTTCTTACTTTTTTAATAGCTTGTATTTTCTTTCTCATTTTTATGTAAAGCACTTAATTACCATATATGAAATTTGCCTTGCAATGAAGCTAAAAATATAAATAAATACATCATCATGTTGATATATATGCTGTATTTTTTTTTAATGACAATCATGTCTTCTAATATCTTCAAATGTTGCGTATACTGAGCTGTTGTAAACATCTTTATCCATTTGTAAACATCTTTACTTGGACCCATTGTGCGAGCTGTCTCTTTAATACCGCGTGGTTTATACACATGTTGCTGCTGATTGGGCTGACATTTTTGACACACCCACCAAACGAGATAAAACGCATCTCAAACCTGTTGCACACCGTTGCACACCGTTTCCAGGAAACATGACGTTCAACCGGAAACCGTAGCAAAACGTTGCGTACCGGTCCCGCTTTGAACGTGCCCCAGGTCTTAAACTGTCACCAAATTTGATTGGTTGATTGGAATGTTGTTCCAGGATCAAGAAAGATGTTAATCCAGGAACATATTGCACTTGGTGAAATCAGGTTCTGCTTCCTCATCTTCTTCTGAATCAGTTTTCGGTTCAAACATATATGGCTGAATTAAACCAAAATATTTCCAATTGCCATTGTGTAGCATTTGCTACAGTTGAGCGAGAGGATCATGTAGTCCGAGCTATGATATAATTAGCATATCAATGACTATAGGCCTGTACACAATCGCCAGCGTTTTTCGCGACGTTTTTCGGCGTGTCTTGAGTGTTCACACCCAATCGATTTTCACTGGCGATGCGGCGAGTGAACGTGCAACTAGCCTACCGGTACAACCAAGCGTTGGAAACGTGTAATAGGGTTTCTCATGTTTGTCGTGTTTCGAAAATATTTTAGTTTAGTTTGACACAACTTGAATATAGTGTGACTCTTGTCCAGGTCATTTTCCCCTTCAACTTCTTAGAAGCCAAAGTGCTTCCATAGTACGTTAGCTTTTAATGCAGAGGGTGCCGGTCGAATTTCTCGCTCAGCCATCATGCGTCTCTGTTATGTGCATGCCACAGATGGTCCGGGCACTGCACTTTATTTAAGCTATTTAATATTATTATTATTTTTTTTACATATTGATTTGAGATTTAACAATTATTGGCAGACCCCCTGCATCGTTGCTATGGGTACACTGAGGGTCACACACCTCCTGTCTCTCTGGTTTTGTTTCTTTTGCTCACATGAGGCCCATCTGAATGTTTCACGACTTCCAATTAAAGTGATAGAACGGGATAATGATATTTGACCTTCAGCTACCCACAGGAAAGAAGCAATGAGCAATGTTTTTGCTTTGAGAAATGGGCTGACATTGAAACCGTATACAAAGGTTTGCAAAGGTGAAGAGGGAAATAAGTTGATCATTTCTCAAGATATTTCTCCTTCAAGAGAACTGGTAATTATGTTTTGTGTTGTGTTAAATCTAGATGGCACTTAAAATGTCAGATATGTGATCGATTCTATTGTTAGTTGAATGCAAACTCATCAACACAGCATTTATTTAGTTAGATGGGGTTTATTGTAGCATGGCCACATTATTACATAAAGCCATCTTAATTTGCTCCATGATAATCACCCACCGTTACAAATGTATTATCTGCCGTCGGGAACAGGTCGCTTTCCTTCATCGTGCTTCAATAAATTCTATCACATCTCCTTGCTCCTCTGCACATGACGGCAGATGTTTTCCTCATCGCCTGGACACATAACACCACTGTCTTCTGTAGGATGGTGGAAAAAGCATTTTGTAGCCTACTATATCCACATAACAGCCCATGTCCATGAAGCATCCAAAATTCATGAGTCTGGCAAAGAGAGAGATACTTTGTTCTTGTGCATCGAAACATCTGCTGTGTAAAAGAATCTCCTCTGTCGCTTTATTTTGAAAACCGTTGGGGTTCAGGACCCGACCCACCCAGCATTTGGCGTGTGAAGCTCTTTCTGAGAAGTCAAGGAGCATCATTTTTCTCTCATTATTTATCTCGGCACATATTGTACACAGGTTCTGAATTATCCATAAGCACTCCAAGGGTAGTTTCAAAGCCCTGTCAGGGAGACTAAACAACTGTGTGAATACAACACAACATTAGAAAGATTAGCAGATGAGAACGGGCAGATGCTGAGCAGTGCAAGGCTCTCTTTTCTCTCTTTTACATTCTTTATCTTATTTTCTTGAGACATCTTCTTCTGTCACTCCTGTTTATGTAGTATGAGGAGGAGCTGCTGTTATTTTGTTTAGGGGAAAAAAGAACAAATCTTGTTTCTTGCCCTGAAGTTTTGTTTGCTTATAGACCTACTTAAGGGATGTTCTAAAATTAACTTTTGCAAAGTGTCACCCAAGTTATAGTTTCATGAAACATGGTTTTGATATTCTAATCTTCAAGTGATTTTTATACTCTCTTTGACTTTTAAATACAGCTTTATAGTGATCTTATAGTGTGTTTCTGTCAGCTCTTGAAAAGATAACGATAAACCGGAGTTCATTAACACTCCTGAGAGATGTACATCTCATTTTATCTCAGTTCTTTCCCTTTTGTCTTTCCTGTTTGCTATGAGCTTTGTCCTAATTTTGTCACAATTTTCAAATGAGTTTGCTTATGCTTATGAATCTTTTTAGTTTAAAAATTTATCTTTTATTCAATCTTCTAATACATTCGAGTTAAGATGAAAAGAAAAATGTCAATGACTAATAATTTAGTTTTAATTTTCATATATGCACACAAGTTCAAAAGATTAGGGGTTTGTTTTAAATACATTATTCAGCAAGGATGCATTAAATTGATCAATTATTTCTATTTCAAATAAATTATGTTCTTTTAAAATGTATCACAACTGTTTTCAATATGGATGATGAGATTTTAAAATGGGTATTTTACAATTACTGTACTTTTGTTAAAATGAATGCAGTCTTGGTAAGCATAAGAAAGTTCTTTCAAAATTGTACCAACCCCAAACTATTGAATCATTTTAATTATCAAAGGGTTAAAACCAATTGATAATCTGCACACAGTCAGTTTTGACAAGCAAAACAGCTGTTATGGAGTTGCTGTAGTAATTTAACAAACAACATCCTGCTGGAGACCCCCTCATGCATCAGTTCATTAAAATCCAGTCTAGCATATTGCGTTTGGAATGAAAAGCTTTTCAAAATCACAGTGTATGATTACAGCAAAATCCTTGATAACTTCTTTATATCATTGATTTTGTTTTTTTGCATTAAGGTAATCTATAACACAAAACCATGAGAGTTGTTTCTTCATAATGACCAGTGTTGGGAGTAACGCATTACAAAAGTAAAGGCATTACAGTAATGTATTACTCTTTGCTGTTACACAGTATTATAAAGCAATAGTTATAAAATCTCAGTAACTCATGTTACAACAACGCATTGTAACCCGAAATTAAGAGGGATTCGTTTTTGTTGTTGTTTTAAGAATTTACCAACAACGAAAGATATTCTATCACCAGATCAAAAAATTCCTTAGGGAAAATAGTATGTCTATTTCCTGTTGCTGGAATTCGATGGTTGAGATGACTGCAGAGATGGATTCTACATTTGTGAGATGGACATAGTCCCATTATTTTCAGTTCGTCAGAGAAAAGGACAAGAGCGTAATAGTTAAGTGCAATCTATGTGCGACACAGAGGGAACTCTCTACATCGAGAAATAGCATGAGTAACTTGAGGAAACACCTGGACCGGTGCCACGCTAACACTAAGCTAACCGAAAGAGCTGCAGGGTCAGAGACAGGCCCGGCTCTAAGCTTCCTCAAACTAGGGATGCACCGAATCCAGATTTTTGGGGTTCGACCGAATACCGAATCCACTGGTTAAGATTCGGCCGAATCC
This sequence comes from Gobio gobio, assembly GCF_949357685.1. NCBI lineage: Eukaryota > Metazoa > Chordata > Actinopteri > Cypriniformes > Gobionidae > Gobio > Gobio gobio. The sequence goes on along the minus strand of NC_137100.1, from coordinate 44,916,812 downwards.
GAAACCGAATACCGAATCCTACTCCCATCCTCAGTCCATTATCACAGGAAACACATTAATGAAGTAAACAACTTCTACAGCAGTGTAGGCTATGCTATTGACCGTTTAACCGTTAACCGAAAGTAAGAACTTTGACCGATTAATATTATCAGTTAAACAGTTTAAATGTTTTTAACGTTTTTTTGCTGCATGGTTAAAGAAAAATATGCTTTATAGCGTTATTTGTTCACTCACGGAGCACATCGACATGTGCAACCACACACCAGACATATTTCGCAAAATGAAGCAATAGAAAAGCTTACTGTGGGACCAATTCGACAGAAAAATACAGCAGTAGTACAAGCTCCTGACTGGTGGAAAGCAAATGAACGGCGCTTCCCGAGGGTGGCCACTCTAGTGAGGCGTTCTCTCTGTATTCCCGGGACATCAGTGCCATCTCTATAGAGGTCTTCACGGGTCCAAAAATTCATACCCGAACCCGAAGAGACCCGTAATGTGCTTAACGGAACCGACCCGGACCCGTCTATTATTTCAAAAGCTGGACCCGGACCCGTGAAGATCCGAGAAATGCCAAAAACGTAGTACCCGGAACCGACCTGGACCCGTCTATTATTTAAAAGCTGGAACCGAACCCGGCGTGAAGACACAGACCCGACTGGACCCGTTTGTCACATATTCCACAATAACTGATATTAACAAGTCAATAAACAAGTTATGAAAAATATAACTTTTTGTCTTACCTAGCCGTCGTCTCCCTTCCTTGTAACGTTACTTGTGATGCATTACATCCTTGCCAAAAAGTTAAATCCATGTTATTCCTCTCTTGTTATTCCAAGCATGCTTAATTCACTCATCATTTCAGCTTTAAAAGTCCACTTTATGTCATGGTGACGGATGACAAATGCGTCTTTGCAGATTTGCATTTCGACTCGAGTTAACTCGCATAATAACTTTGACTGTTTGCCTTTTTGAACTATAATAGCCGTTCGGTGGCCGCTGACGTCCGCATTATTTATTTGCTATAATCTCTGTGAGCGAGCCTGACCACCAAAACTTTAAGAAATAAGACGGTTCATTCATATTATTATTAAAGTCAATCACAGCGGAAGCTCGGGTTGCCATAGAAATGACACGCGCTTGATACTGCGCACATGCGCGGTGGCTGGAGCAACCTGAAATATGAGCTTTTTTACGCAATTTGAGCATCATAGAAAACATTTGTGACAGTTCAACTGAGATTTTGTTGCTGATTTTAAATATATTATTTAAATATAATTTCAAATCAAACTTCAACAGTGCGTCACACGTAGACAGCACTTACTTTTTTCTCATGTTTGTCCACAATATGCATGAAGGATGCCCGGACAGAAGAGGTGCCCGTGGGTTTAACTTCTTTATATTCGTTGTTTTTTAGCTTTTTTCACACATCACTCATGAAGGTAACCATTATTATTACCGTGCGCTTGCAGAGAGAGCGAGCGAGCGAGAGAGAGAGAGAGCGCGAGCGCGTGAGGCGAGCGAGCAAGAGAGAGAGAGATCGCTCGTGTTTTTCTTCTTTCTTTTTTTTAAACCTTATTTCCCGGCTCACACTTTTCTTATCCTAATTTTACAGTTGCAAGTTACAAAAAACACACAAGCAGTGCTGACTGACTCTGATCACGGGCAGGTGTTCTCCGAGTCCGGATCGACTCGGGTATTGCACACAATATTAAACAGACCCGGGACCCGTAGTAATAGATTGGGACCCGACCCGGACCCGGCTGATCATTTAAAATATAGACCCGAACCCGTACGGGTCCCGGGTCGGGTCCCGGGTCCACGGGTCTCGGGGGCTCCGTGAAGACCTCTACATCTGAAGCCTTGTTTAAGGCTTTCGTAGTGTGGTTTTGGTCAAGTTTACTGAAGTAAACATTGTCACGTATGTTCTACTCGCCGCTATTTCCTGATGGTTTATAGAACAATTACTCCGAGTCGCCCTCTGTCATTTCAAAGAACAACACAACGGGGAGCGCAGGGGGCGCGCGTGCAGTCAGAGGCTCGCTCTGCGGAGACAGAAGGATTGAGAGGTTGTTTTCTGCCACGGGTTTAACTGTTAACAGACTGCTCTCCAGACTAACCCACATCATGTTACTTAAAAAAACAAAACAAACATACAAGCTGTGGTTTGAGGTAGGCCTGCTACCTGAAGTTGCTGCATTTTGGCTGCTGTCTGTATTCCTTCATGCACAACTGGTATTCTTTCGGATGTTTCATATGCAAATGTTTTAACAGCGGCTATTGTTTAAGGTCCTTGCCACCACGAGACAAATGGGCATTGCAAATTGAACATGTAGCACGACTTGAATCGCCTTTCTTTTGACTTAAAGTACTGCCACGTTTTCTGTTCATGAGTTCCATTTTCACTTTCTCACAGCCGACTGGATTCGAACGGTCCACCTAGTAAACACCTTCCTGTAGCCTAGTCAATGGCGGCGTCATTACGTTCGACCAGGGGAGCGCGCATAGTGCAAACCTAGGGTTCGTTCGGTGGAAAAAAATTCTGAGTTTCGGCAGAAACTGAACCCCGTCAAAAAGCCCAATATTCATCCGAATCCTGGATTCGGTGCATCCCTACCTCAAACGGAAGCAAGATCACCCTTAGTTGATACACTGATACAAAAAAAATATTTTGTGGTGAAGTAAATACTAAAGCAAAAACGTAAAATTTTAAGTAAATTTACTTCAAAAAATATACGTGCAAAAACTTGCCAAAGAAAAATTAAGTAAATCTTACTTATTGTTTTTTTCAGTGTACTGCAATTAGAGATGTTCCGATACCCTTTTTCCCTTCCCTATTCCGATACCTGGGCTCAGGGTATCCGCCGATGCCGAGTACTGATCCGAAACCTAGGTGTGTATCTGTATATACAGCTATATATACACTACTAGCCCTGTATGAATTGCTAGAATAATTTTATGGTCTGCTTCAGACTTATCCCTTAATAAAACATGAACAAATACATATGGTGAACTACTGTATTTATTACAGTATTTTTATCATCTGACATGCATTTGATAATAATATTATTTATTTTTCTTAAGCGAAAAAGAACTTCAAATGCAGCCACAAATCGAACACTTTTTTTTTTTTTTTAGATTTTTACAATATATAAATGTATAAAAAACAGTGCAACAAATAAATGTAGGAATATAAAAAATTATATATTAATCATAAAATAATCTCTTTACAACCTTCTAGGCATAATTATTATTATTAGTAGAGACGTATTATTATTATTACATAGAGACGTAGCTAAATCTACTGTAGGCTACAACAGTAGCCTAATATATTCAGAAAATTTCTTCACGTTAAACCGAACCTTTATTTTGACGGGTTGCCATGAACACATTTGAGTGTCTCATGACACGCCCGGGCGCCCGCCATCCAAACAGACGACATACTGCTAAACAGCGGAAATACTGCTAACGCTTTTTCATTTCTTCTTCACTGCTCTAAACAGTGGTTGCTTGTGGCAACACAGCACAACTTCCTGTGTTTGCAATACATTCTGAGCAGCGAAGAAGAACCGTGCAGCAGTTAGGCAAAGCTAGCGGTCATAATAACTAGGTCTTGTAAGAAAATGGTATCGGATCGGAACATGGGTTCAAGTACTCGCCGATACCGATGCCAGAATTTGTTGTGGTATCGGTGATATTTCCGATACTAGTATCGGAATCCGAACAACTCTAACTGCAATAATATATTGGTGAAAACAAATTTGGCAAACGCTCCCGTGCATATTTGTGTGTTGTGCTCTGGAGAATATCAAATGTATCTATTTAAAAGTTGTGGGTTTTTTTGGCAGCGATGAGCAATGTTGCCAATCACAGACATTCGTTGTTGATCTCTTGAACGCAATGGCCAATCAGGTGTTTAAAGTAAGATCAGGATTTTTGGAGCCGATCGCTGATCACAAGAAGCAGTATCTGCCGATAACGATCACCGGTACTGAAATTTTTATGGACGATAAATTGGCCAAGAAATTATTGCGATAAACAATAAAATTGTCGTTCTGAGACCATTTTCATCTAAAATAATGATAATGGCATAATAATGCAGGTACACCTTTTCAAAGATCAATAAACTTTTATTTCTAAAGACTATTTAACACTGAAAACGCAAAGAATTTTAAATATCCACAATAAATGAACAAAACAACCAAAACAAAAAAAGCAATGGACTCTCAGTCTGTTAACAAACAAATGCACTTGAATAAACAGCTGGAAAACTGCAACGGATGATTGTGTTTTAGGTAGTGCTGGGAATCAATAAAAATTTTTTTATGAATTAATCATATTTTTGTTCTGTAATTAATCATGATTAATATGTTTTTAATGTTTTGATATTGTAATCATTTCAGTTACTCTCGAAATTAATGTAGAAACTATTTATTGACAGCATATTTTAAATATGTGTTGTATTGTCATGTTTTTGTGATTGAAGGCCAGTATCACTGACCCAGCAGGCACCAGACGTCAATATGACGTCAGATTGACGTTGGACCCCAACGTCGGACAGACGTTGCATTTTGGTTGAAAATGAAAATCAGGTTGACGTCAGAACATAACATCAAATTGACGATGGGTTCTGACGTCAACCCGATTTTCATTTTCAACCAAAATGCAACATCCGTCCAACGTGGGATGTTGATGTCAACCTGACGTTGGGTTCTGACGTCAATCTGACGTAGGGTTCTAAACACAACACCAGATTGACATCAACCTCCAACGTTGGACAGACATTACATTCATATTGAAACTGGCCATTATCTCATCTGTCATCAGCCTGTGGATATAAAAAGAAAAGGATTTAATTGTCCAAATAATTAATAATACACCGGTTGTCATAGTTTTTGTCAGGTTCGTCATATCTAATGCAGATGTCACACTGGTTCTACTCTGGTGCTAGATGGAAGGTCATGGGCTCACCCATGCCAGGTTTTTATCTTTTGGCAACACAAGGGATAACATGCAATTCCAAAATCTAAAACCTAAAAATCTCTAAACATTTACTTAGGTCTGTTGTGAATATACAAAAAAAGAGAAGAAACAACAAACAACTGACTGAGCAAATATTAAAAGCAATGGTTTAGGATATTTAACACTATGAATTCAGTGATATCACCAGTCTTTAATCGTTGTCATTGCTGCTGCTTCTTCTTCGCTTGTTTTAATCAAGAGATGCTGTACTCATTCAGGAGATGTGTAATAGCGCCCCCTAACGTATAACATGGAAAGTGGAAAATATCGTAGAGATAACAAAAGACAGAAAAAAAATCACTCACGACTCTTGACGGAATAACTTTTAATAAGGGTTCATCTATATTTATATGCAGTGATATATAATTTAATGCAGACTATGCAGTAATATTTTACATTTGATTACTATTTGTGTACCTGAAAATCTAGTTTAGACCTATATTAGCCTACATCATTTGTATGTTTGTTCTGCTGTGCTGTTGCTCGTAATTTGATTATTTGTTCTTATTTTATTACTGATTGTCTTTAACAATATTTACAATATTATATTAGTTAGGCTAGTAGTTTTTGGAGTCATAAACTTATTTATTAAGGTTACATGGATCAAAAACCACAAAAACAATACTGGGCTTATTTTATTTTATTTATTACTTTTTTGTGGTGGGGCCAGTGAAAACTTTGGCAGGGCAAGTAGAAAAAAATCCTTATATAAAAAATGAGTCCTTATAAAAAATAAATTAAAAAAAACAACGGACGCGTGAGCTCCATGTAGAACAGAAAAGGTGACAATACTAAACAGACCGTCTACTGGGTGCCGCATCTGACAACACCACGTATCCGTAACACGCCCGCTCCTCAACACTAGTAGTTTCGGGAGGTCTACTTCACTACAAATGTGTTAAAACCAACAAAATATCAGCGTCTAATGATGTTAGAGTTTCCTGTTTCATGTTAGAGTTTCACAACCTAAAACGAATCAAATATCAACGTCTAATGATGTTAGAATCTGACGTCAATATGATGTTGGCTTGAGACGTTGGCTCAACGTTAGATTTTGGTTAGTTAATACCACAACCTAAAACCAACAAAGGATCAACGGCTAATGATGTTAGAATCTGACGTCAATATGATGTTGGCTTGAGACGTTGGTTCAACGTTAGATTTTGGTTACTTTACAACACAACCTAAAAACAACTAAATATCAACATCAGCTGACGTTGGTATTGGACGTCAAATTAACGTTGACATTAGACGTTGAATTTTGGTCACCTGACGTTGCAACCAAAATGTAACCAAATATCAATGTCTTATGACGTTGTGTGCCTGCTGGGCGATGTCTCTATGAAACTTTAATTACATTACATTACAGTATAACTGAAAGCTGCCAATTTCGACATTTATTAGGCTTTAAAAAAACAACTTTTAATTTAAGTGAACTTAAAACAATCTTTACATAAACCCATTATAATAAATGTTATTTTTACCTGTGCCTTCCCTGTTAGACATATACAGAAATGTAATAGTTATCAAACACCTTTCTTAACTGCATAAATAATAAATGAAATATAGATTAATCATCATTAAAGCTACATTTTTCTATGTTCCCGTTGTTCTTTGATGAACATTAATGACAGGCATCATCAGTGCTCCTGTCACTTTAAGAACGGCCGCTAACGAACATGCACGGGACAGCGCGTGAGATCCGCGTCATCTCATTTTCCTCAACTCTTTAAGTTCATTTAAGACGTTATTTAACTAATTTAAGACTCCTAATATAAGAATTCTCAAAATTCTCTGTGTTGTTGTTATTGTTTGTTCATGAGCAAAAGAGAACTTGATGGGAGCAGGAGACACACACACACACACACACACACAGACACACACACACACACACACACACACAGACAGGACATTGACATACAGCGCGTTATCTTGTGGCTTGTCGCGATTAGAAGCATTTACATGTATAAGAGCGTGATCATATAATGTAACTCTCTGCAAAAATGGATATAAAAACGGACGCTGGAAATTATCACGGCTGGAAAAATTATCGAGCTCATTTTTTTTAATCGTGCGATTAATTGATTTATTGACTATCGCGACAGGCCTAATCATGCAGAATTATTTATTGCTCCAATCAGGATTTTTTACATTCATTCAGGCCCTGAATTTCTTTTTTAAATCCCCCCTTAGGCGACTCTTTTTTTCCCCCCTATTATGGAAGTCAATGGGGTCCATCAGTTGTTTAGTTACCCATTTTCTTCAAAATATCTTTTGTGTTCAGCAGAACAAAGAATTTCATTCAAGTTTGGAACAACTTAAGGGTGAGTTAATGATGACATAATTTTCATTTTTGGGTGAAGTATCCCTCTAAGTTTGTCAAAATCAACTCACCGCTCAACTTTTATTATTCAGTGCCGAGTTATGCAGTCTTGCAAAACCTCCTAACAAACAAAGTGTAGACATGATGTAAGAGATTTATTGGCATATTTATTTTTGGCAGCTTTATTTATTTTAACAGAACTTTGTGAGATTGTGATGAACTGACAAAGCGACAGTGTTTTAGTCATTGCAAAGGGGGCGGTCTTGGGCCATTATATAGGCTGTAGCCTTGAAAGCGAACCAAGATTCTTGGCTGGCTTTCAAGGCTACAGAATATATAATCCATTGAATAAATCTATTGATTTTCATGCTGCTAAGAGGACCGACGGCCAATTGCATGCTGCAAACAGTGCAAAAAGTTTTGGAAGTGGCAGCTACATATAAATGCTGGATTCACTCTGCAAGAGACATAATGACATGTTAAAATAGTACTGCATCAAAGGGTTATTCACCCAAAAATTTAAATTAGCCCATGATTTACTCACCCTCAAGTCATCCTAGGTGTATATGACATTCTTCTTTCAGTTATATTAAAAAAGTCATGTCTAATCCAAACATTATAATGCAGTGAATTGTTGCATCGTTTTTGAAGTCCGTAAAAGTATATCTGTCTGTCATATAACTGCTCCACACAAATCTGGGGGGTTAATAAAGGCCTTCTGAAGCGAATTGATGCATTTGTGTAAGAAAAATATCCATATTTAAAACTTTATAAAGTAAATTATCTAGCTTCCGGCCAATCGCCTTCCATATTCAGCTTACGGAAGAAGTGTAGTGCCTCTCGCAGTTTAAAATGCTTATGCTACGTATGATGAGCGTAACTGGTGTGCAATGTCTTTTTTAATATAACTCATATATAACTCAATATAATTTGTCTGAAAGAAGAATGTCATTTAGACCTAGGATGACTTGAGGGTGAGTAAATCATGGCCTAATTTAATTTTTTGGGTGAACTAACCCTTTAAAGCAACGTCAAGGTAGCCTAATAGATTCATAGAAAAATATTCGTAGCAAAATATTTTTTATATTTTAATTCAATTATTAGTAAAGTGATGACTTGTAAAGTCTTAAAGTCTAAAATCTTGAATGTCTCACTGATATCTACACTGCTATGGTGGAGATGTCGCTTAGCCTACATCTGCACTTTACTAGAGCACCCTCAGCGATTTCAGAAGCACCCTCAGTGATTTGATTCTGGAAACGGCCCTGGGTGGAGAAGAGCAAGAATGCGGCAGATGAGAGCGAAGGCAAAACAAAGCAACAGAAATTAAGTTTCTCTTGGTCTGCCATGCTAGCCTGGCTTCGCCCTCCTTCGTACTTCTGGTCAATTTTCATTTTCCTTCAGTACTCTGGGACTGTGGTATATTCTTAGGTTTTCTCCGAACAAATTTTTACCGGTTCAGTCAGCGAACAGAAGGAGTGGCTGAGAACGATGACGTTGATGTCGTGCGCTAGTTTAAGTTGTAGTTCAGTAATGGCGGCAGAGAAAGATGCAAGCGAAGCCATTCATTCCGTTGTGGCACCGCTGCTGAATATCCAGAAATTAAAGCCGGAGCAAGAACAATCTTTGCTGAGTTTTGTTGGTGGCCATGATGTTTTGGCCCTCCTCCCCACAGGGTTTGTGAAAAGTTAGTGGTGAAGGAGTTGGCTGAAGCCCTATTCGGACGGTAATTGTTTCTCGTGGGGTTGGAAGGTATTGTCATCATTTACAGGGGCTAATCAGTGATTTTATTGCCGTCCATCTCCCATCACCTGCATAAAAATCCCCGGCCGAATTACCTACTTTTTTAGACAAACACCAAAGTCGTGTAGTAGTTTAATTGCTGTCCGAGTTTTCAAGAATATATCCCTTCAAAATTCACTGTTTATATCCTTTTTGATCACTGCAGAGCAACGTACGGTTGCGCTTCGCTGTAATTTGGATGCATTTCTAGACTTGTATTTCTTTAAATGCTGGCAAGTATTTACAAGAGCAATATATTTCATCACCGCTCAAAAAATAAAAAGAAGAAAAGCACGTAAACATTTGGATTGGGCCGTTATTTACGGCAGCATTTATTCTCATCATACCAAGCATATGACATTTTATTTACAGCATACAATCATGTTACGGACCACGTGAGCAGCGCGTTCCCAATCACAAAAATCTCCCCTCCACTGTGAATAAATCACAATCCGAAAGCACAAGTTTTAGGTTTTATGATTTTATTTAGGTTATTTTTTTATAGACTTCCATGTGCGAAGCAGAGGCGAACGGCACATGACATACGTCACAACAAAACGTTAGTGATTGGTTATGGCAGATCCAGAGTGGCTTTGGGCAGATCCAATAGTTTTAAACTTCAACAGAGTACCCGCCTTCAAGGAAGTAAAAGCTTGTCAATGGAGAGTGGCCAGACTCTCTGTACAAATGAAATGTATGAGAGTCTAGTAAGACCAGCCTACTGCCATGCTGCTTGAACCCAGAGAAGTAAACATACTTGTGGCCACCTAATGCATGCCAGGTTTGTGCTGTGAACATGAATTAAAAGAAAATAAAAGAATAGGAGTCAAAAATAAAGCTTGCAACATGTCAGCGGGAACTTCCAGCTCATGTTATCCTCTCGTGCAGTTTCAGATGCAGCGTTTTGACTGAATCACTTACACTTCTGCTGCATGAGATGAGAACACATTTTCTGGGTCATGAAAGATTCTGTATTTGTGATATTTCCTTCTTTCTTTCCTGCAAAACGTTCACTCTGTGTGGATGCATTTAAAGGTGCGGTATGCAGGACCTAGTGTTTGAAATGGGTATTGCAGTCCAAATTCAAAATATTGGAGAGCGTCCCCTCCTCCCCCTCCTCCTCAGACTCAACGCTCACACGGGTTGCAAGCTTGAGGACACAACAGGAGCGACCTCAATTGACAATGAAAGCCACACTGTAAATTGATGAGTTGATTTATCCGTGTTTTAATTTGCTCTCGGTCATAGAGATTTTTAGATGGATGCTGAAGCCTTTTAGGTCAGGTAGAATCTGCGATCTCTGACTGCGATCTAGCAGTACGCGGAGTTTTCCGCCAACTGGCAACCTGGGGTGTCTAAATACTTTTGGGTAAACTGGCAGAGTGCAGTATCGCACAGACCAAAACAAAAACAGACATTCCGACATGGAACACACATTTCAAAGTAGAATAACTGGCTGTAGCTTTGTTTTTCTGAGAAACAAGTAGGTGAATTTAGCATGTTTCCTACATATCTGCAAGCATATTATGGTATTTTTATGCTTTAGTAAAGTGAAAAACGTACATACAGCACCTTTAAATCTGCACTAATCTGTTCCTGTCACGTATCACACATGCGCACTTCAATAAGCCCACAGAAAGCAGGTTAATGTGTTTACGTGCCGCTCAAAATCGGGGGAAGAGAAAAACTACCTGTGTCGACCGGTTTATGCTTAAGCCATTTATGACCTTTAGAGGTCGACCGATAGTGGATTTTACCGATACCGATAACTAAGTTGGACCGCACTTGCCGTTAACCGATTAATCGACCGATAGTTTTTAAAATGGATACTGGTTAAAAAAACATAAGTAAAACAGTGCTGAACATTACAACAAGAAAAAAACAAAACAGTACTGATCCATGAAAATGTGTTAAATTAAAAACATATAAATATGAATATTAAAATGAGAAGTTTTAAGTGGACAAATTCTTTAGAAAATAATTTAAACATTAAAATATTACAGGTCAAATTTATTTCTTTACCTATAACCTAGAAACATGCATGTACATTTCATAGGTAACACTATGCAAGTCACTATGCAACAAGGATGTATTAGCTTACATGAACTATATGCATTATGCATACATTTTTACAGCATGTATTATATGAGCAATACAATGGTACCTTGATCATTCATGTTAGTTCATAGTGCATTAACCAAGGTTAACAGATAAAAACTAAAATTCTAACTCAATTTAATGTTGAAATTAACATACTAACAATGAGCAATACTTCCACAGCATTTATTAACCTTACTTGATGTTACAAATGGAATCTTATTGTAGTGTTACCATTTCATTTGAATCCAAACAGTCTGCTTTTTTAGAAAGAGATTATCTAATAAAAAATGAATGCTCTTCTGCTTTGTTTATGTTTCTGTCGGCAGCATGAATATTCAGTTTGGTTCTCACATCACTAATTTTATATATGCAACATTTAGGTCTGACTTGCGTGTGTTTTTATCACAGTGTTTTAACTGCTTGAGGTAGCGCTAATGTTAGCGTTCTCTCAGCCTCGTTGACAATACACACTGCTGTTCTTTACCTGTTAATGCAGCATCTAGTCAAGAAATTAATTACTTTATAATGATTTGGAAACAAATACTGTAGTGTTCTGTATTCATAAAATTTCGCTGTCGTGTTTTAAACGCGCATCTGATGTGTCAAGATCTCTCCGTGAAGCGCTGCGTGCAGCCTCATGTGTGAATGTAAACACAAGGCATGGGTGAGTTTTTATTTGGCCTCTAGAGGCCGCTCTCGTGCTATATAATGGCAGCAGGCCCTTCTCAGAGCTCTTGTACTGTGTAATGGCAGCGCACCCGTCTCAGCCGCTCCAGCAACGGACGCAACACGGAAAATATTGGTGTGGATTTTTGCCAATAATCGATTGTTCCACCAATCAGCTATCGTGCCGATTAATCGGCAAAAACGATGAATCGGCCGACCTCTAATGACCTTACTAAAAGAAAACGGGTTACCGCGTTTACATGACTTAGCGTTGTCTGCTTATTAAGCATAATCGGCTTAAGAACATGCATGTAAATGCAGTCATTGACTCACCCAATTTGTTCAAAAACGGTGAATCATTCAAGAACGAAACCACTGTTGCTGGGAGACGCAACAAAATTGAAAATGTTGTGTATAACAGTTCTCTATTCATATAATCCAACTTATTGTTTATTGAATTGTTGTATAAAATTAACATCACATGCTGGAATTGCAATAGTGCTAATATTCGATGAAATAGCACAATCTTGCTCATTTGATGTAGCTTAACTTAAACACAAAATACAAGAACTCATACAAGGCCAATTCCTGAATATCCTGAATTTTGGGGTCATTTTTATTCATTTTGGCAGCATTTCCGACCTGGCATGACACTATTTTACATCAACGCCGGACTAGCATGCTAACTGTATCGAGATGTTTTAATAGTGGTTTAATTTCACAGCGGTGACAAACCGTGTCGAAGTTTAGGGCAAACACGGTCATCACCTGGCTGTCACCAATGAAGGCAGCCGTGGATGCTGCTCGCCTGCTCTGCACAGCGCTGTGGTGGCGAAGGGATGTCGGAGAGTGGGAGGGGCTTGTGCAGGCTCACAGAATTTATTAAAAATAACTTGTCTGGCACACACTTAATAGAGAATTGATGCCACAGGCTAAATTTATTATAAAATTAAAATTAAAAAATGACTTGCAAAAAGGGCACTTATATAGTCAGAGGCCAAAAGGGCCAGGTGCTTGAGCACCACTTGGGGTCCATCGGTGCATGTGCCTGCTGCTGCCTATGGTAATTCTTCTTATTAATATAGAGGACACACCGACTCTCTCCCTGTGATTCCAGTTGCTTTGCTCTGTGCATTGGGATGTGTTGCTTCAGAATGCTAATGAGCTCAAGTAGGACATGAGGACATTACTCAGCAACCAGCACTGTGCGTGCCTGTTTGCAGCACCAGCAGGGATTGGAAACGTACTGAATTGGTTAGCATGCTGCTTTGCTTGGTTGCATCCTTTTGAGCCTTTTGTAAATCATTGGAGAAAATAGCCAAATGTACTTAAGCCATATCACATGAGGAGGAGTGCTGTTGTACTGAATATAAATGTTTGACCTTAGGGTTGAGGTCAAAGAAGCCAAAGCAGCCAACTGGTTAGGAGTTTGAGAGTGGAGCATCAGTGACTTCCTTATGTTTTATAGAGTGAGTGTGTTCTGAAAGTGTGTCTGCAGTGTTGGGACTTTCTCCAGCTGAAGACCTTGAAGCAGCTGGTGTCCAGCTCAGTACCTCCCCCCACTGATTACAGCACACCTTTGACAGCCGGAACATTTGTCAGTGCCGCCCACTGCACTGCCCTCTCTGCACTTCCTGCTGCATCCCACATGCATGCTCCTTACTCTAAGCACACACGCACAGTAATCAAAATCATATTTTGTCCTCTCAGTTTTAATGCAGTTGCTGTGTGGTTTGGAATAGACTTTGATTGCTCGATGGTAAGATCTGTTCACTTGGCTTTGTCTAGTCTTTAGATGATGATTTGGTTAGAGACCACCACATGAAACGCCATTCACAAACACAGTTCTGTGTGAAAAATAAAAAGAACTTCCTGACCCCAAACAAATGGTAGTGTATTTTTTATGTTTTAAAGAACATAATTCTTGCCAAAGGCAAAAGAGGCGATGGTGGCAAAGAACCAAAACTCCATCAGTTGACATAATGGAGAAAAAAAAACCTTGGGAGAAACCAGGCTCAGTCGAGGTGCCAGTTCTCCTCTGGCCAACAAACAAACAGTGTATGATTATGGTTCAGGCAAACATTACAAGTCAGAAGTCAGATAAGATCGGAACATTCAGAATATTTGTCCAGTTCCACACGGTCTCTGCTGACACTTCGGGATGCGTTGGTCATGTCTAGACGCAGGTCCACCATCTGATCTTGATATGGCCCGGATCCGGCTGACTACAGTAAACCTTGGGATGAACAGAGAGACTAATATTAGTGTAGATTCCATTCTTCTTAAGATGTAACGAGTACATCAGGTGTTATGAGAAGTGTTCCTAGTTCTGGCTGACCGATGTAGTGTTGACAGAACCAGGCTAATATGGTCATATAATTCCTGGTTCTAGTATGAACTCTAGCTGCTGCGTTTTAAACCAGCTGGAGTTTGTTTATTAAGCATGCGGGGCAACCACCCAGTAGAGCATTACAATAATCTAGCCTTGAGGTCATGACCCATAAACTTACTGTGCAGCATTTTGTATTGAGAGCATACAGGCATGTCGTAGTTTAGATATATTTTTAAGATGGAACATTTTTTAAGATGGAAAACTACCAAGTGACAGTAAACATTTTAAGCTGTTACAAAAAAACAAACAAAAAAAAAAACTATTATTTTTTAACTTTTTTATTCATCAAAGAATCCTGGAAAAAACATAATGATTTCACTCAATAATGTTAAGCAACACCAAATTAGCATATTAGAATGATTTCTGATGGATCATGTAACATTGAGGTAAAGGCTGCTGGAAATTTAACTTTGCCATCACAGGAATTATTTTACAGTTTAAAATAAAAAAGAAAACAGTTGTTTTAAATTGCAATAATGTTTCACAATAATACGGTTTATTACTGCATGTTTTGATCAAAGAAATGCAGCCTTGGTGAGCACAAGAGACAGTAAAATCTTACTGACCCCTTTTTATTGAAAAGTTTGAAAATCTATTATAAACCTCCTTGTTTATATCAGGAAAGAAGTTTGAGTCGTTATTTTTATTTGTGTAGTGCTTTTCGCTTGTTCTGTGATCCATTTGACAGTAGCAGAGGCAAAGAACGTTTTTGATTTAAAGATTTTGAAAAACATGCACTGATTAATCATGCAAAATAAAGCCAGAGACATTTGATTAAGAAAGGAAATGGAGTAAATTTGTATTATGTTGTCTTTTAATCCCATTCACATGGCAATTCCACTCTTTAAATGAGGGAGAAAACTCCTCAACTCTGTCTTCCCCCTCTCTCTCCCTATAAGCAGGCCTCAGACTGATTAATAATGCAATTGTTTCTTAGATGTATGCTGTGTGTGTATGTGTTCTTCAGAGCAATGGTCCTTGGGCTCCAGTGATGGCATATTGCCTATTTTGTTCTGCTGAATTTATGCACAGCTTTCTCAGAGTGGGAGAGTGAGCTCCTCTCCCCACACCCTCTTTCTATTTATTCTCTTTTCATTCTCTATGTCCCTTCTTCCCCTGTTCTGCAGCAGCTTGGGTTATCTCTTATAGTTTTATTCTCATTCATATCTTTAAACTTATGCTGCTGGAATGCCTATCTGATGCCTAGAGCAACTAGACACAAATGGAAACTGTTGTCTTGAATTTAGCACATCTACAGACGTTTGTCAGAGAGGGTTGCCTTTTCTCTGATGATGGGTAAACTGAGGACACAAACAAAAGGAGGCCGAAAGACCACGTATAGGTGCTACTGCATGTTTTTGTAGATAAATCACAAGTTGAAACAGTAAAGTACTTTGAACATTGCCCTACGCTGAAATTAAGAGTTGCGAGAGCAACTGAGCACTATTGAAAATTTACCTGAGCTCTCTAAATCTGATGCAGATTTAGAAAATGTCTATATTGGCGACAGCCTGGGAGAGATTTGAGCCACTGAAGTTAAAAAAAATTATTATTTAATTTGAATAGCTTGAATATTGTAATGGTGTGATATCAAATATGTATGCATGAATAAGTGTAACAAACCGACTCTATTTGGAAACTATTCAGGATGTTTATTTATTCTGTTTGAGAGAAGTTGCAGTCATTAGCATTTGCAAATCAGGTCATGCTAAAAATGTGGAAATCCCAGTGTCTTAATCTGGCTTCTCAACTAGAGCTGCTGCACAAAATAAAAAAAGTGCAAAGAGCAAGGCTACAAGAGAAGAACCAGCAACACCAAAGTAAAAAAACCCAGAATCATTTATTGGTGAATAATCCATTCTTTTACGCTTTTTTGTTATTTGAGGTAAAGAAAAAAAATCTAATTTAATGCACATATGAAATGACATTCACCCATTTATATTTTAAGAGCATGGTATTTATCTTATTGTGAAATATTTGTTTTGTTGCATGTTTCCTTTTTTTTTGTTTCCAGTGAAACAACAACATCAACATACTTCTCTCTGGTGAAGTATGGAGGACTTCTCCAATAATTTAGTCCGCTAAAACCCACCCTGTTAGATGCCTGGTCATTTTTTTACGGCAGCAAAGATGTATGATCTCCCACAATCCTGTTTGCGTGGGAAGGCGTGTGTAAGCAGAACATTGTTCCCTTGAACAAAGATTAGGGGTGTGATGAGATCTCGTGCCATTGACAAGTTTTCCGATTTCTCGTCGAGGTGAAAAGCTGTCTCGTGTCATATTGTCATGACCTGGTCATGAGGGAGTGTGAGGGTGAAGTTCGGATAGAATATGCCAACGCTACATTTACATTACGCCTCCACTGTAGTTTTGCTTTTTATAGAAATAAAAACTATTTAATTCAGGTGGATAACAGGTGAACAGTCGCTTCAATTCCATCAACTCATCCAAAACGAGCTATTCTGAGTCGTACATAGTGTGCAGCACTGATCACGTGACGAGAAGACATGGAGCGTGTGTTATGAGTGTGTTACATGATAGTAGACTGGACCGTGTCGGAGGATTCGTTGCGCAGCAGAAGCGCTAGACTTATATTTGAATATGTGCGTTCAGCACCACCGCTCCCTATTCAGAGTACGCACGATCGCGAATTTGAAAGTGAAAATAAACGGGAGCTTCAAACTTCAATACGTTATGCTGTTTGAAAGCGGCTCCCTGAGGCATGCAAATATCTCCCCAATAAAAAAGCTATCTCGTTGTAACCATCTCTTAGCTCTGTATCATGCTTGGGAAAAAAAATGTGGTCTCTATTTGCACTTTGAATATTGAGTACTTTGATTATGGCATTATGGTTATTGTTTGCACTTAAAATCTATGATCAATTTGTGGGAATGAGTTCAGTTAGGAGGTCAAAAGAAGCTCATGTGCAGTTCTAAGGTCTGAAGAGACAACCATACAGGACATAAGCCAGTCAGTTGAGTTTTTGGCAAAACCTTTACAGTGCTTGTTGTCTTTTACTGCACATGATAATTCATACTCAGAAAGTAGAACTGAAATGACATTCATTACAAGATGATGAGATAAAACATTTCAAATGCACCTGCAAACAATTCATGTATTTCATCATTGAGCATTTCTTAAAAATACTATGTAAAAATCTTGTCTCGTGAACCCAATGTCGTGTCTCGTGAGATAAGTGTCTCGTCACACCCCTATCAAAGATGGCATCAAACATGCCGCACACTTCCACATGTGCTCTCTCCAGGTATTGCAGACCTCCCTTGGCCTTAACCCAGTTTCCTTAGGAGGTGCCTTCATACAGAACTGCTGTCTGTTAAATCAGTGACTAACTGTGCAGCATGGCAGCTGCTTTCAAACACAGTGCTTCTCAATTAGATGACTGCATCCTGTTTACACCTGGTATTAAGAAGCGTTTTGGCGATCAGATCACAAGTGGACAACGCTAAATACGGGTGTAAGCAGGGTCTAAAACGTTTTGAGCTTGTCCACTTTCGACCATTTCCAGAGGTAGTAGAAAACACATTTGACTGTATTGCTTTCCTAGTGTAGACGCTCAAGTGGTCGAATGTGTTTGAACAGCCACAAAAGACTGCCTACTGACCAAATTTGTAAACATTATAGAAAGTGCATGAGCCAGACGGGATTTAAACTTTGACGGCTGAAGACCCAAGTTTGATTTAAAGACAAAAAAAATTCTCCGTGAACAATTCTCCACATCACAAACTGGCAAACATATCATAACAAATACACACTCTCTCTCCTCCTTCTCTCCGAGACAGACATTTCCAAACTTATCCTTTTCAATCATCCTACTACCTGTCTACTTGATCCTATCCCCACTCAACTCCATTTCTTCTTCAGTTGTACCTGCACTCATTCATATCATCAACACCTCTATTCGCTAAGAACAACATCCTGAACAACAACCAAACCGGCATCAAAAGCAGCCACTCAACTGAGACGTCCCTGCTCTCTGTTACTGAAGCACTGAGACTGGCAAGAGCAGCTTCCAAATCCACAGTACTCATCTTGCTGGATCTGCCTGCTGCTTTTGACACAGTCAACCACCAGATCCTCCTGTCAACTCAAATGAAGATGGGCATCTCAGGAACTGCACTCCAGTGGTTCAAGTCTTGCCTCTCAGGTAGGTCCTTCAGGGTGTCGTGGAGAGGGGAGCTTTCGAAGTCACAACTTCTTGCTACTGGGGTTCCTCAGGGCTCAGTGCTTGGACCACTTCTCTTCTCCATCTATATTACATCTACATTAGGATCTTTCATTCAGAAACATGGCTTTTCCTATCACTGCTATGCTGATGACAATCAACTCTACTTCTCATTCCAACCAGATGATCTGATGGTAGCGGCTCACATTTCTGCCTGTCTGACAGACATTTCTTGCTGGATGAAGGACCACCACCTTCAACTCAAGCTTGTTAAGACAGAACTGCTTGTAGTCTCAGCCAACCAAGCACTTCATCTCAACTTCTCTATACAGCTAGGTTTGTCAACCATAACTTCTTCCAGGACAGCCAGGAACCTTGGAGTTGTGATTTGATGATCAGTTAAGCTTCACAGACAACATTATTACAACAGCCCGGTTCTGCAGATTTGCTTTATACAACATTAGGAAGATTAGATCCTTCCTATCAGATGCAGGCCAAACAACTCCTTGTCCAAGCTTTTGTTATTTCCAGACTGGACTATTGTAATGCTCTCTTAGCGGGCCTTCCAGCATGCACTATCAAGCCTTTGCAACTGATCCAGAATGCAAGGGGCATCATGGTATTTATCAAATTCAAGGCACTGATGTTTGCCTGCTGACTCTGCACCAATATACCTTCCCAGCAGGCACACAACGTCATAAGACGTTGATATTTGGTTACATTTTGGTTGCAACGTCAGGTGACCAAAATTCAACGTCAGCTCAACGTCTAATGCCAACGTTAATTTGTCGTCCAATAGTCAAGTCAAGTCAAGTCAACTTTATTTATATAGCGCTTTTAACAATGTAGATTGTTTCAAAGCAGCTTTACAGTGTTAAACAGGAAAATAATGCAGCATAATTTTATTCAGCTGTATAGCCATTCTGGAAAAATTTCAAGTATCATACAGTGACAGTGTGGGCTTTAGATCAATAATTTGATCAGTAATTTAGTTTAAATGGTTAATTTAGTTTATTATTTAGATGTATTTCGATGTTTAGTTGAAAAATTTAGTGTCCCCAATACCAGGAGGGACTCCGTGTCCCCAATACCAACGTCAGCTGATGTTGATATTTAGTTGTTTTTAGGTTGTGGTATTAACTAACCAAAATCCAACATCGAGCCAACGTCTTAAGCCAACATCATATTGACGTCAGATTCTAACATCATTAGACGTTGATCCTTTGTTGATTTTATGTTGTGGTATTAACTAACCAAAATCTAACATTGAGCCAATGTCTCAAGCCAACATCATATTGACATCAGATTCTAACATTATTAGACGTTGATCCTTTGTTGGTTTTAGGTTGTGGTATTAACTAACCAAAATCTAACATTGAGCCAAAGTCTCAAGCCAACATCATATTGACGTCAGATTCTAACATTATTAGACGTTGATCCTTTGTTGGTTTTAGGTTTTCGTATTAACTAACCAAAATCTAACTTTGAGCCAACGTCTAATGCCAACGTTAATTTGACGTCCATTACCAAAGTCAGCTGGTGTTGATATTTAGTTGTTTTTAGGTTGTGTTGTAAAGTAACCAAAATTCTAATATCATTAGACGTTGATCCTTTGTTGGTTTTAGGTTGTGAAATAGAGAACAGGCCAATGGGCCATTGGCGTGCGAGATTTGCATCTCGCGCTCCGCCCCGCGCGAGAGCGAATGCACGCTGTTTTTCACTGAGGAGCCGAACTTAGTGGCTCAACCAGCAGTGATGGTACAGCAACTGTGGCGACGGGACGTACGTCTCCGTTCCCTCCTTCAGGGAACGAGGGTTACCATACGTAACCGAGATGTTCCCTTTCAGTTTTCAGAATTGGGATCCCTATGGAAAACGCCATAGTTACTACCACTTCCAGCGCCCAGCGATGAGCCCCTCAGACCCCGATCTGATGCGGGCGGGGAAATTCACGCAGGGAGAGTCCAAGCTGCTGTTCCGCAAGACCCATTCAGCTGACTGTATTGGATAACGCTGGGAAAGCGTGCCTGTGAAGGCCTCTGCGGAAGCCACATCATGCCCAGAGGGAGTTACCATGTGGAGAATACACGTTTGGGCTAGCCGTGGGTAGCACAACATACGGAAGTCCCAGGGGTGGCCCCGGCCAATTAGTGGAGGGGGACAACACGTACCTGGGACGGCAGAGGAGACTCTGCCAAGGGAAAGACACGGGCTCGCCGTAGGGCATCCGTCTACCATAGGGGAGGGAATGGCGCAGCAAGCCGACACTAGAACAGGCACTTCGGTGTTACTGACTATGGGAAGTGAGCACACAGGAAGATACCGGCTCTACACGGAGGCTATAGAATCTAGCGAACGTGTTAGGTGTTGCCCAGCCCGCAGCTCTACAAATATCTGTCAGCGAGGCGCCACGAGCCAGCGCCCAGGAAGAGGCAACACCCCTAGTGGAGTGGGCTCTTAACCCGAGCGGGCAGGGCACGTCTTGGACTCATAAGCCAAGACGATGGCATCCACTATCCAGTGGGCCATCCTCTGCTTGGAGACAGCCTTTCCCTTCTGCTGTCCTCCGTAACAGACGAAGAGCTGCTCTGAGGTCCTGAAGCTTTGCGTTCTGTCCACGTAAGTCCGGAGAGCACGGACGGGACAGAGAAAAGCTAGGGCTGGGTCTGCCTCCTCCGAAGGCAGCGCTTGCAGGCTCACCACTTGGTCCCGGAAGGGAGTAGTGGGAACCTTGGGCACAGATCCAGGCCGGGGTCTCATGATCACATGAGAGTTACTGGGCCCGAATTCCAGGCACGATTCGTCGACCGAAAATGCCTGCAGGTCCCCTACCCTCTTGATGGAGGCCAACACAGTCAGGAGTATTGTCTTTAACGACAGAATTTTCAACTCAGCTGACTGCAGAGGCTCAAAGGGTTCTCTCTGTAGTGCAGTTAGCACCAGAGTTAAGTCCCAAGAGGGTATGGAGGGAGGACGAGGCGGATTTAACCTCCTCGCCCCCCTAAGGAACCTGTCGACCAGATCGTGCTTACCTAGAGATTTTCCATCTACTAGCTCATGATTAGCGGTGATAGCGGCAACATAGACTTTGAGGGTGGAGGGAGACAGCCTTCGCTCCAACCCATCTTGTAGAAAGGCAAGCACAGATCCGATCGAACATCTTCGGGGGTCTTCTCGGCGAGAAGAGCACCAATCGACGAACAGGTTCCACTTCAACGCATAGAGGCGCCTCGTAGAGGGGGCTCTAGCGGAAGTGATGGTGTCAACTACCACTTGCGGTAGGTCACCTAGAACCTCCACGTCCCGTCCAGGGACCAGACATGGCCAGAGGTCTGGAAGCGGGTGCCATAGGGTGCCCCGTCTCTGAGTCAGGAGATCCTTCCTCAGAGGAATGGGCCAGGGAGGTGCTGTCGCAAGGAGCACTAGTTCCGGGAACCAAGTCCGGTTGGGCCAATATAGAGCGACCAACGGGAATTGCTCCTCGTCCTCCCTGACTTTGCACAGTGTCTGCGCAAGAAGGCTCACTGGGGGAAATGCCTACTTGCGTTCTTCCCGGGGCCAGCTGTGGGCCAGGGCATCCGACCCGAGGGTTCCCTCGGTCAAGGAATAAAACCACTGACAGTGGGTCGTCTCTGCAAACAGTTCTACCTGTGCGGCCCCGAAACAACTCCAGATTAGCTGGACCGCCTCGGGATGGAGTCGCCATTCTCCCGGAAGCACTGGCTGACGTGACAGCTCGTCGGCTGCACGATTGAGCAGGCCCGGAATGCTAATGGCACGAAGCGACCTCAGATGCTTCTGACTCCATAAGGGGAGATGGCGGGCGAGTTGTGACATGTGACGGGAGCGTAGACCACCCTGTTTTTTGACGTACGCAACGGTCGCAGTGTTGTCCGTACGGACCAGAACGTGCTTGCCTCTGAGCGGAACTTTGAAGCGGCTGAGTGCAAGACGAACTGCTAACAACTCGAGGCAATTGATATGCCATTGCAGTTGAGGCCCCGTCCACAGACCCGAAACTGCAAGCCTGTTGTACGTGGCACCCCAGCCGGTGGATGAGGCATCCGTGGAGACAACAGAATGCCTGGACACTTGTTCTAGGGGAATTCCCGCCCGTAGAAACGAAGGGTCCGACCACGGGCTGAAGGTTGGCGGCACCTCTGAGTCACTTGGACGCGGAGGGACCGCTGCGCCACGCCCATCTCAGGACTCGGTCGTGTGGCCAACGTTGAAGCTGTCTCATATGAAGCAATCCCAGCGGCGTTACTGCGGCTGCGGATGCCATATGCCCCAGGAGCCTCTGAAAATGTTTCAGTGGTACCGCTGTCCTGCCTTTGAACGAATTCAAGCAGTCCAACACTGACTGGACACACTCCTCTGTGAGGCGCGCTGTCATGGCGACCGAGTCTATCTCCATACCGAGAAAAGAGATCCTCTGTGTGGGACAGAGTTTGCTCTTCTCCCAGTTGACCCGAAGTCCCAACTGGCTGAGGTGACTGAGCACCTTGTCCCTGTGTTCGCACAACTGCTCTCACGACTGGGCAAGGATCAGCCAGTCGTCAAAGTAGTTGAGAATGCGAACACCATGGTCTCTCATGGGAGCAATGGCCACCTCTGCAACCTTCGTAAAGACGCGGGGCGACAGGGACAGGCCGAAGGGCAAGACGCGGTACTGACATGCCCGTCCCTCGAACGCGAAGCGCATAAAGGGCCGGTCGAGGGGAATCGAGAATGAAAGGTCGATCGCTGCAAACCAATCTTGGGGACAGACGCACCTGAAGATGCGCTTCTGCGTTAGCATTCTGAACGGCAGCCTGTGAAGGGACCGGTTCAGGAATCGCAGGTCCAAGACCGGCCATAACCCGCAGCCTTTCTTGGGTACAATGAAGTACGGGCTGTAGAACCCGGACCTCATATCGGCTGGAGGGACCGGCTTCATCGCGTCCTTCGCCAGTAGGACTGCGATCTCCGCCCGGAGCACGGGGGCGTTCTCCTTCGCTACTGGGAAGTGAACGCCTCCAAACTTAGGGGGACGCCGGGTGAACTGAATCGCATAGCCGAGTCTGATGGTACAGCCCCAGGCTTCCAGACACCGAGCAAGGGGATTAACCACAGACGTACCCGCAGCGTGGCAGCGACGCGGAATGCAGGGATCCGACTCGGACGGCATGGGAGCGGCCCGAAGTGGGATCTGAGTGTGCTGTGCAACACTTACCTGCGTCCGCGGAGGGGGCGTGCGAGTGTGGGGAGGCCGCTTGAGTGTTTTCCCACAGCCGGCGCCCCTTGCTGGCGAAGGGAGAGGCGTCTGAGGGTGGCGAGGCATGGGAGCGTCGACCACCGCCAGGCGCGCTCCCAAATGAAGGAGGGGCTGAGCGTGGCAAGGCTTTGTGGCGTTGCGCACGGTCTGCCTCACCTCCTTCCTCAGCGGGGAACAAGAGTGGCGAGGCATAGCGCCGCGCACTGTTGTCCACGCACCGCTGAGAAGAGGGGAATGAGAGTGGCGAGGCTTTGTAGCGTCACACACTGCCATTCTCGCCCTCTTGTGGGGAGGGGAATGAAAGCGGCGAGGCTTTGTAGCGTCACACGCTGCCATTCCTGAACTCCCGAGACCCAGAGGTATTGGAACTGCTCTTTTTTATTTGGGTACCACTGGCTGTTTTTAACATCAGTGGCGGAACAGAATTACTAATGGTTTTCCACCCAGCCCTCCTCCGGGGAAGAACAGTTCCAGACCAAATCCGGGTCAATTGTGTTTCTGGACCAGGGTGGACATCGTCTAGCCAAGGGCCAGCGCTGTGCGCAGCTCAACCTCGGCTCAGAACTACCCTCGTTCACTAAGCAGGGCGGAGGTGGCCTGCCGGTGGCACTGCCACCCCACCGATGAGGGTAGTGAGAGAGAGGAAAACTTAATACAGATTATGGCCCTATTGGTGTTCCATATTTTGGCACCAATAGTTCCACAATGCCAAAGCCTTCCAATGCACATCCGAGAAAAGGCAAGGGGCAGGCAAGGCGATTTACGCGTTGCACTATGCCTCAGCCATCCGGAAGAGCATGGCTGTCAAGTATGAATCTGATTCAGCACGAGCGCCCACTATTACGGTGGGAATCTCAGCATCATCTTCATTTTCAACACATAACAGCCCTCTCTCCGATGCAGCGGTTGACATCTGTCCTCTGCTAGAGCCCCAAATGAAACGCTAGGTCCCCTTTTAAGGACCAGCAATCCCATCTGTAAGCTACCAGCAGACACGTGAGACAGTGGGTGTGGCCGTGAGACGGCATACGGCGCGCTGAACACTCAAGCCCTTATGAAAAAGGCAAGATGAACAGCGCGCCGACGTGGCTATGCTCTCATGAGAAAACAAACACAGTCTCAACATGCTTGTGATGCGATAGAGGAGTGAGGGGCCCACAGAGATGTACGCGGCGGGGAAGCCTCACTGTAATCCTCAGGTCACCCAGGCTTATCAGCCAAAATAGTCCCCCCTCTGGTGCACCAGAAAAGAGACTAGCGAAGGGACTCAACCCCGTTTGAGGCATCATAGTCTCGACCGTGCATCGGAGGCGCCGAGTGACGCGCGCGGAGTTGCCGTGGAGTCACCCGGCAGCCAGACGGCACACGGCGCGCTGAACACTCAAACCCTCACGCGGAAGGTGAGATGACCAGCGCGTCGACGTGATCCCGTTCCCCTGAGAGAACATGGATCACCCACGAACACAGTCTCAACATGTTTATGCGAGAGGGATCGTGGCCGTCAGGACAGGAAACAACCGCATCCAGAAACGCACGAGTGGAAAGACGTCTTGAAAAAGACGCAGTGTCACACCCGTGTTGCTCTTTTGTGAGGAAACGCTCTTTAAACAGTGCTGAAGCACCCAGGGGAAGACCGCGGCAACACACAGGTGGTAAGTGCAGTCCTGTGTTTGCGCTCACTGAAACAAACGCCCTCACCAAACCGACAGTTGCTGTGAGAACAGCAGTTTGTTATGCTGATGCAGTGGTGAACATGCGGTCGCGCTGATTGTGCCTTTTCGCCAACACAGAGCGTCCTTCTCGTTCTCTGGGGCATCTCTCTTGCAGATAGGCTCTCTTTTAGAAAAGCAGTCTTGCTTCATCAACGCCGTTCGGCTCCGAAGTGAATGAAAGTTCGCTCTCGCAAACTCTAACATCATTAGACGCTGATATTTTGTTGGTTTTAACACATTTGTAGTGAAGTAGACCTCCCGAAACTACTAGTGTCGAGGAGCGGGCGTGTTATGGATACATGGTGTTGTCAGACGCGGCGCGCAGTAGGCTGATGTTTGTATTGGTGCATTTCTACTGTGAGCTGAAATGACAAGAGTGCACATTTGGTAAATAAATATAAAACAACATTTATTCATCACACAACTATTTACAACACAACCAAGGAGGCTTTGCTTGAGTTGTTTCTCCGGATTTAGTTGTTTTTAAGAAAAAAAAACCCTAATTTTGTCTGTTTAGTATTGTCACCTTTTCCGTTCTACATGGAGCTCAAGCGTCCATTGTTTTAAAAAAATGTTTTTTTATAAGGACTCATTTTTTATATAAGGATTTTTTTCTACTTGCCCTGCCAAAATTTTCACTGGCCCCACCACAAAAAAAGTAATAAATAAAATAAAATAAGCCCAGTATTGTTTTTGTTGTTTTTGATCCATGTAACCTTAATAAATAAGGTTATGACTCTAAAAACTACTAGCCTAACTAATATATATTTTAAATATTGTTAAAGAAAATCAGTAATAAAATAAGAACAAATAATCAAATTACGAGCAACAGCACAAATCAATACAGCAGAACAAACATACAAATGATGTAGGCTAATATAGGTCTAAACTAGATTTTCAGGTACACAAATAGTAATCAAATGTAAAATATTACTGCATAGTCTGCATTAAATTATATATCACTGCATATAAATATATATTAACCCTTATTAAAAGTTATTCCGTCAAGAGTCGTGAGTGATTTTTTTTTTTCTGTCTTTAGTTATCTCTACGATATTTTCCACTTTCCATGTTATACGGTAGGGGGCGCTATTACACATCTCCTGAATGAGTACAGCATCTCTTGATTAAAACAAGCGAAGAAGAAGAAGCAGCAACAACAACGATTACAGACTGGTGATATCACTGAATTCATAGTGTGAAATATCCAAAACCATTGCTTTTGGTTCCATCTAATAATTGCTCAGTCAGTTGTTTCTTCTCTTTTTTGTGTACATATTCACAACAGACCTAAGTAAATGTTAAGAGATTTTTAGGTTATAGATTTTGGAATTGCATGTTATCACTTGTGTTGCCAGAAGATACAAACCTGCCATCTAGCACCAGAGTAGAACCAGTGTGACATCTGCATTAGATATGACGAACCTGACAAAAACTATGACAACCGGTTCATAATGTGTTATGTTTTATTAATTATTTGGACATTTAAATCCTTTTCTTTTTATATCCACAGGCTGATGACAAATGAGATGATGGTCAGTTTCAATATGAATGTAATGCAACGTCTGTCCAATGTTGGAGGTTGATGTCAATCTGGTGTTGAGTTTAGAACCCAATGTCAGATTGACGTCAATGTCCAACGTTGGTCAGACGTTGCATTTTGGTTAAAAATTAAAATCGGGTTGACGACAGAAGCCAACGTCAGATTGACGTCAGAAGCCAACGTCAGATTGACGTAAACATCCAACGTTGGACGGACGTTGCATTTTGGTTGAAAATGAAAATCGGGTTGACGTCAGAACCCAACAGCAGATTGACGTCAACATCCAACGTTGGACGGACGTTGCATTTTGGGTGAAAATGAAAATCAGGTTGACGTCAGAACCCTACGTCAGATTGACGTCAGAACCCAGCGTCAGATTGACGTCAACATCCAACGTTGGACGTACGTTGCATTTTGGTTGAAAATGAAAATCGGGTTGAAATTAGAACCCAACGTTAGATTGACGTCAGAACCCAACGTCAGATTGACGTCAACATCCAACGTTGGACGGACATTGCAATTTGGTTGAAAATGAAAATCGTGTTGACGTCAGAACCCTACGTCAGATTGACGTCAGAACCCAGCGTCAGATTGACGTCAACATCCAACGTTGGACGGAGGTTGCATTTTGGGTGAAAATTAAAATCGGGTTGACGTCAGAACCCAATGTCAATCTGATCTTGTGTTCTGACGTCAACCCGATTTTCATTTTCAACCAAAATGCAACGTCTGTCCGACGTTGGGGTCCAACGTCAATCTGACGTCATATTGACGTCTGGTGCCTGCTGGGTTAATTCACTAGTTCAGACTTAAGCGCCCTACAGAAGTTTGCATTCTGCAAGTGAACGCGGCCTCGTGGTGCCATCACAAAGAGGCACGAAATCACTCACGGACCTTTTCCTGGACTGTTCCCAGTTGGTGGAACGATCTCCATTCGAGCAGCTAAGTCTTTAGCCATTTTCAAAAAACGTCTAAAGACACATCTTTTTCGTCAGCACAACAAATAAATATAGCACTTACCTGTTCTATTTGTCTTTTTCTAAAAAAAAAAAATAACATTTTGTGGATCGCAGGTGTCTTACATTAGCATTCGCACCAGCAGCCAGGTTCAAATGTAATACATTAGCTCATCCGTGAACATGATTTCTGCCCAAGTCCACTGGATTCCTTTCTATCGGCTGTGGAAGTGAAAACGACAACCTTTGAATAAGCGACCTCTAGTGGCGAAAATTGCATATTGTGCCTTTAACTGACTTTCTATTAATGCAGTACAGTAAATGACAACTGTCTGATGTCTCCCAGTGGTTTACATTTATGAACTAGCATTAAGGGGTTAATTTACAACAAAAACAAGAGAAAAACAAAGCCTTTATCTCAGAAATATTTTTTTATATTGCATTATATAATGAAATTAGACAGACTCAGTGAAGATTCATTGTCAGCTTATTCTTTATTCGTGAATTGGAATGTGTGCAAAGGATTGTGGGTAATTGGGATGCGAAGGATACACTTGATACATCCTTCAAAATAAGCAAAACGAAGAACACAAGATAAAGGCTGCCTTCTAAGGATCCTTCAAATCGAGACAGCCTTTGATGGAGCTTGATGATGTGGCAGCCTAGATATAGAGCCTTACTAGGCCGCAGCTTTTGAATTTGAGAAGCACCCACAGTCTGGTGGCTTTTTAAAGCATTGTCTCCACATCAGTGCAGCTGTTAGCTGGTAGTAATAAAGACACTAATTTAGTCCTATACTAGGCAAAGTGTGCAAAGGACAACTACAGAGTGATCAGTTCCTACAATATCCAGGACTCACAAATAAATTGTACAAAACCAGTAAAGTTTTTTCTTTCTAGCATTTTCCAAATGTAAAACCAAGAATCAAAAAAGCAGTTCTATTTATATAAAAAAAGTTTTCTTACTGTTCCTTTTATCTCTTTATTACTTTTCCCCCTCTCTACCTGTATTTGGCTGCTACTAATATGGGAATTTTAAACCCTTGACATGTTCACTTATCTTCTGCAAAGCACATGGTATTGAGGTTTAAAGTTAACTTTGAGGAAAATGTATTTTATTTTTTGGTGCTTTGCATTGGATTGCCATTTTAAATGCATATATTTCATCACATAAAAATCATATAAAGGCTTTTATCTGTTGCTCTAAACCCCTGCAGTCTGTTTATAAGCTGTTCTGGAAGTGAAAAGCAGCTCCAATAGAGACATGTCATGACCTTGTGCTTGCTCTGTGTTTTAATATGTGACACATGCTGAAATAATTAAAGTGACAGAAACAACATGTCTTCATGAATAATTCATGTGACACGTTTCCTTAACGGTGCACTGTTTTTCCCTAAAGTACGTCTAAAATAGCTGTGCAGTGGTTTCTATCATTTTCAAATTGATTTGTGCCTAATGATGAAAGTGTATAATAAAGTGCTTAAACAAAACAATGTTTTTTTTTGTCTAGATGAAGTCAACAGAGGTGGATCAAGGCCTTTTCACAGACAGTTACTGCAAAGTGTGCAGCGCTCAGCTCATCTCAGAGTCACAGAGAGTGGCACATTACGAGGTGAGACCAGGTTTCTGTCTACATCCTGTCTGTCTCTCTCTGCCCTTTTGTTTGTTTGATGTTAGTCATTTTAGATGCTTTTATCCAAAGTGAATTTATTATAGGGACAATCCCTCTGGAGGGACCAGAGGTTAAGTGCCTTGTTCAAGGACAATGACAGTAGTAACAACTAGTAAATATAGCTCCTACACTGTTAGCCTGCTTTCTAGACATTTTCTGTGATTGCTCATTGGAGGTTATGTGTGCATGTCCGCTGATCTGTGTTGTGAGGAATAGCAGCTTGGCTGTATTACAGAGTGTTTCCCTGTGGTCACTGAATGGTGTAGTTATATGGCCACTCGTCAACAGAGCCGTAACCTGAACTAACCCAGATGGGAACATGATGTACCGGTATTTGCCCAGGCAGGCATGGAGTACGACAAGATAGTTTGTTGGTTAGTGTAAAATATTAATTCTGGTTTTGTTTTGAGTGAGCATGTCATTCAGTTGGATTGTCCCATGAGGGCTGAATGATCTAGCCTCTTATCTAGCCTTAAAACCTTCTGGTCTCAAACGAGTCTCTGTCCATCTCAAATGATTTTATTTAAAGGTCCCGTTTTTCGTGTTTTTTTGAAGCTTTGATTGTGTTTACAGTGTGCAATATAACATGTGTTCATGTTTCATGTGTAAAAAAACACAGTATTTTTCACACAATTTACTTATCTGTATACTGCTGTTTTCACTGTCCTCAAAACGGCCTGAGAATTTCCTCGTTCTATGAAGTCCCTCCTTCAGAAATACGTAACGAGTTCTGATTGTGCCAGCGATTCCCGTGTTGTGATTCGACAGCAGCTTAGCTCACGTTGCCCGGAAAGGTCACGCCTCTTACCATAACAGGGAGACGAACTCGCTCAAACTACAGCCCCTGAAGGCCAAACAAAGGTGATTTGACTCCGGGATGAAAATAACAGCGTCT
This sequence comes from Gobio gobio, assembly GCF_949357685.1. Taxonomy (NCBI): domain Eukaryota; kingdom Metazoa; phylum Chordata; class Actinopteri; order Cypriniformes; family Gobionidae; genus Gobio; species Gobio gobio. Next base: position 44,886,313 of record NC_137100.1, on the reverse strand, counting down.
GAACGACATGGCGAAAAACGCAACCGAACCGAACGTAACACTTCCTATTCTCCACGAGGGAGCAACAAGACCACGCCCCCTTTTTCGCGTATTCTTGTGGGCGGAGGTTAGTCGACAAACTGCTCTACTGACGTAATTAAAGCAGGATGTACATGGATGTAGTCCTAACCGGCCGTTCGCTGTAGGCTTTGAAAGGGAACTTCTGTCAAATAAAATATCTCGCTTGGCATTGAACTTTGAGCTTTATAATTTTACAGGTATTATCAGCAACATTACACACTAACTAAAGTTTGAAAAATGGGATCACGAAGAACAGGACCTTTAAAAGTGTTATGTGTGTGAATTGATTTAAATGAATCTTATTCACTTTAACTTCTGACTGTCATATCAAGCAAAGCTCAGGCATAAGAAACTTGCCCCATTTCACTTAGTGATGCACCAAAAATTCAACAGAATATATTTGGGCGAAACGAGAAAAAAAAAAAAGGTTTTGATTTGGGATGCAGGGTCAGTCACTGACAGAAACTATTATAATTTTGACTGTGACAGAGTTCACACAATGTGAATTCAGTGTGGATGCACTTTATCGTCAAAAATGGTAGAGGAGCAATATGTAAAGTTTGTTCAGCTGAAATATTGAGAGGCGATTAATTGCTGAAGAATTGTGCAAATGTGGCACAATCCAAATGTGGCAAGACATGGAGTAGGAACTCTAATTTTGTGTGGAGACCCAGATTTGTGGAGGAGTTTTTGTCTCCAAAGTGTATCAAATAGGAGCTCAGGTATTAGAGAAACATGTTTATTAGAGAAAACATTAGTGATTAAAATAGAGAGCCACATTTCTCTGTCTTATTAAGCAAGCATTTTATTAGAGTATTTATAAGAGGCTTTGAAAAGTGCTAGGGAACATACAGAAGAAGTATAGAAGTATAGCTTCATTTTAATAATGGCAGCTAAAGGGCAAAGTATATTTGATCTCTATATAAAAAAACATTGTTTCATGATTTTCATATTTGCAGTAAGGAGTAACAGCATGCTTTTGAAATTCAATATACTGAACATAAAGGGTATTTCTCAAGTACACTCCAGGGGTGATCAATAAACTGAAACATAATAAAAAATGACTCAAACTTTTATTCATTTACATGGTTCATTTACTAAATTCATATTTGGAGTATATAGTCTACTCAATCCTTTCTGTCATTCAAGAAACTTACAGACGGTTTCGTGAACTAATGAGTTGCTTTTTGCACAATTTTGGCATTAGATTTAATAATAAAAGATAATATAAATAAAAAACATTTAAATTGCCCTGGAGCTCATTTTATTGGATCTGAACTGTGGAGTCGAAACATCTACAGAGGCTTTAGCGCTCAGGTCATGGTTTTAGAAATTATGCTGAGGCACAATTTTTTTTCTCTGTGATGAGCTTTTAATCCTCACTCCTGAAACATCAAAGACTGAAAGAAATAAAAAGAGCCAACGAGAGAGAGAGAGAGAGAGAGAGAGAGAGAGAGAGAGAGAGAGAGAGAGAGAGAATCCAGACATTTGAACTGAACAAATTAACATCAGCTGTATTAAGAGGGACATTAATAATGGACAGGAACAGCCCTTCCAGAATTGGATTCCATTTTATAGTCCTCAAGGCACCGGTGTAGGTTCCTTTATGTGCTCAAGATTATTCCATACCTTTTCATGTGTATCACCAAAGACTGAGAATATCACAAGTACAGGTGTGATAAAGTTATTGCTGAGCTCCAGGCAAACATCTTCTTAATGTTAAATCCAAGCATCTGGTATACAATTAAAGAATCCTTTTTTTTCTACATATCCACTACTGACAATAGGTATGCAATGCCTAAAGCAAACAGAAGTTATCTGGCTTCTTTTAAGCAGTAAGTGAGGTCTGTGATCTGTGTCTCCCATTGGGTGTACTCTCTGTGGTGCGCTATGCTATTTTACTGTCTGTTTGTGTGCCCTTGGCTTATGTGTTTCTTCCATGCAATTTCAATCAGATTTCTCTAATCTTACATATGTATGAGCCGCATAACGGAGAGTGGGAAGACTGCAGGCTCTTACTTATGCTTGGTCATGGCGATATTATCAGTGTTCAAGGACAAACCACCCTCTCGTTGTCCTGGACCCTCCTCTTCAAGATTGGAATGGTCCATGTGAGTTTGTTTCTGATGAGACCCCTGATTCACACTGAGGACTAAAGAACAACAATCATGTTCATGTTCTTGTTCTTGCTGCACGTAACTATTAATGTGCATAGACCTACACAGGAATCAGTCAACTATGTATTGAATGTATGTATATGTATGTGCTAACATTATGGCCACTTCCTAATATTGTGTTGGTCCACCTTTTGCTACCAAAACAGCCCTGACCCGTCGAGGCATGGACTCCAGTACACCCCCGAAGGTGTGCTGTGGTATCATGCACCAAGATGTTAGCAGCAGTTCCTTTAAGTCCTGTACATTTAGCCAGTGGATGTTTTGAAGGCGAGCACCAGTGCCTTGAATTTAATGCGAGCGGCTATTGGTAGCCAGTGCAGACTGATGAGGAGAGGCGTGACGTGTCCTCTCTTCGGCTCACTAAAGACCAACCTCGCCGCTGCATTCTGGATCAGTTGCAAGGGTTTGATGGTGCATGCCGGAAGGCCCGCTAGAAGAGCATTGCAGTAGTCCAGTCTGGAGAGAACAAGAGCTTGTACCAGTAGTTGTGTGGCATGATCTGATAGGAAGGGTCTAATCTTCCTATTGTTGAATAGTGCAAATCTGCAGGACCGGGTTGTTGCAGTAATGTGGTCAGTGAATTTTAGCTGATCATCAATCACAACCCCAAGGTTCCTGGCTGTCCTGGACGGAGTTATGGTTGATGATCCTAGCTGAATGGAGAGATTGTGATGCAGTGCTGGTTTGGCTGAGACCACAAGCAGTTCTGTCTTTGCAAGGTTGAGTTGCAGGTGATGTACCTTCATCCAGGCTGAAATGTCTGTTAGGCAGGCAGCGATACAAACACCAACCGATGGATCATCAGGTTGAAATGAGAAGTAGAGTTGAGTGTCGTCGGCATAGCAGTGATAGGAAAAGCCATGTTTCTGAATGACCGATCCCAATGATGACATGTAGATGGAGAAGAGAAGTGGTCCAAGCACTGAGCCCTGGGGAACGCCAGTGGCTAGATGATGTGACTTAGACACTTCACCACTCCATGACACCCTGAAGGACCTACCTGAGAGGTAAGACTTGAACCACTGGAGAGCGGTTCCTGAGATGCCCATCTTCATGAGAGTTGACAGGAGGATCTGGTGATTAACTGTGTCAAAAGCAGCAGACAAATCCAGTAAGATAAGTTCTGTGGATTTGGAGGCTGCTCTTGCCTGTCTCAGTGCCTCCGTAACTGAGAGCAGGGCAGTCTCAGTTGAGTGGTCGCTTTTGAAACTGGATTGGTTGATGTCCAGGAGATTGTTCTGTTCAAGAAATGTAGAGAGCTGATTAAACACAGCCCTCTCAAGTGTCTTTGCAATGAAAGGTAGAAGGGATACCGGTCTGTAGTTTTCTAAAAGTGCCGGGTTTAGAGAGGGTTTTTTAAGCAGTGGGGTTACCCGAGCCAGCTTAAATGCTGTGGGGAAAGTCCCAGTGTGAAGAGAGGTGTTGACAATGTGAGTGAGTGCAGGAGTAACAGAAGAAGAAATGGCCTGAAGGAGGTGAGTGGGGATAGGATCAAGCGGACATGTAGTGGGATGATTGGAAAGAATGAGTTTGGAGACATCTGCTTCGGAGAGCAGAGAGAAGGAGGGGAGCATGTGTGTGATGGTCGTTGAGATGTGTGTGTCGGTTTGTGGTGTGGAGAATTGGCTGCTGATGGAAGAGGTTTTGTTTGTGAAAAATGATGCAAAGTCATCAGCTGTAAGAGTTGACGAAGGAGGGGGGGGGGGACAAAGGAGCGAAGAGAATGTTTTGAAAAGTGCACGAGAGTTGGAGCAGTTGTTGATTTTGTTCTTGTTTGTTCACAACTTATCCTGTAAGTTGTGAGATGAGACCTCCATTGATAGGACTTGTTTGTTCAGCATATCCCACAGATGCTCGATTGGATTGAGATCTGGGGAATTTGGAGGCCAAGTCAACACCTCAAACTTGTTGTGCTCCTCAAACCATTCCTGAACCATTTTTGCTTTGTGGCAGGGCGCTTTATCCTGCTGAAAGAGGCCACAGTCACCTGGGAATACCGTTTCCATGAAAGAGTGAACAATAGTTTTATATATTCATTGTGTATATAAATAAGTCTGCTTCTGCCGCAGAGTAAAACAATAAATATATATATATATATATATATATCAAAATGTTTAAATAATGTTACTTTATTTCTTAATTTAAACCTTATCGTTTTTGCCATTTTTTTTTAATTCTGAGGTGGAAACTGGCTTCCACAAAATTACAGTGTGCAGTGATCCAAAACATCCACAGTCCAACATCCAAAATCAGTCAGGCAATATGTCATGGGTTAAATGCCCTCATGTTATAAGATATAGTCTGCCTTATGCACGTGTATCTTTTATTGTCACTGAGTTGTGAAAGGTCTGACTTTGATTCAGCACAACTCTATTAAACACATCTACTCTGTTATTATCTAGTGAGGATCAGCATGTCTTTAACTTTGGCTCTAAATTTGGCTGCCTCAATTAGCTCCTCTGCAGTTGGCTAAATCAGGATGTTCTTGTTGGCCTAATAAACGGTAGAATCATATAAAGAGACTAAATCATTTCTCTGTTAGAGGCTTCCTCAGATAGTGGTAATTAGAACAAGTTAGAATAAAATTACATGAGGCTAACCAAGTTTTTTTACATCACAGTTTCTCTTTCAAATTCAACTTTTTTTTTTTGGTATGAAAAATGCAACAGTAATTGTATTTCTTTAAAGTTAGTTCATTTGTGGGTGAAGTAACTGATGTATACTGTTACAGTATAATGAATCCATTGTAAGATGATATTACTTTTTCATAGCTGAGAACAAAGGCAGTTATATAAAGCATGTTTGTCAAGACAATATGATAACCTTTTATTTTTATTTATTTACTTACTCTAGAAAGGATAAATTAACCTAGAACAACGTCACGCAAACCCATCATTCCACTAAACAAGTGGAAGTTTTATCAGAAAACCAATCGGAAAGAAATCACTGGCAACTATCGAGATCACAAAACGAACATAATAAAAGCAGCCATTTGTTGCCATTTTTGTTGTTTACTTAAAGATTTAAAATCCAAGCATCGGATGTTTTACTACAATTTTACAATAACAAATGATGCATTGATCATAATGAATTAATTTGAGTCAAGATTACACATTAGTCCCACAGAAACTGTTATTTCACAAAAGGAGAACCTCACGACCTGAGGAGCTTTAGCACTCTCCCCAGTGACAATCCCAATACAGTAATATATTTTCAGTCAGGGAAACAGAGGAAGCTCCCGAAAAGTTGCTTTAATTTTTGACACAAGCTATGGATATCAGACAGTCCGGTGTAAATAGACGAGACGTACTGACAAATAAAATACTACGGTAAATACACGATTGTGATAGCCTATATGATTTGTCTGATATCTTCAAGCGGTCGTATTTACAATTTTTACTATAAAAAATTACCGTGCATGAAAGCTGTAAAAATAGGACATTATGGTATTTATTATTAATGTTGCTGTTATTAGCCTTATATTAAATATTGGGTAATATAAGGGCTAACAAGTCACTTTTATAGTATTTAAGATGTTTTTCATTACATATTGCATAGTTTATTATTATTAATATTCAAATGTATTCACCTCAGATGTGCTAGATATGTCACCAGAAGGCCCCCCTCCTGCATACCCCATGTAATTCTGCACAGTGTGCTCAAGGAGGATGCCTGCACTGCTGGTAGACCCAAACTGAGGTATAAAGATGTCCTGAAAAGAGATCTGATAGATTCCAGCATACCAACTAACTCCTCGACCCAGGCAGTACAAAGCCAAGTTAAATGGAGGGCTAATCTATAACAGAGGAAAGGCTCAAGACCATACCAACAACCTCCAGCGGCTAAAAGAACGTCACCAGGGGCCTGTACCATGATGGTAGTTTAACAAACTCAGGGTTACAGGATTAGTTTTGAGTTGACAAAACCAAACCAATCTATTCAGGCTTTGTTGGTCCCATGATGCTGATCAGTGATCATCAGCTTCCTCTGTCAACTCAGGCTTTGATCCTGAGTTTAGGAATTTAGCTGTGACATCAGTAGTGAACAGCCAATCACATGCTGTGGATCAGTGAAACTGAGATTTACTTCTCGTGAGAGAAGCAGCGAGATTCATTTCTCTCTTCTGCAGAATATTACAAGAATTTTAAAGGGGTGGTAAAACACATTCTTTTGAAGGCTTGACTGTGTTTGTGGGGTGCACTGTAACATGTGTTCATGCTTCGTTTAAAAAAAAATTGCCTTATTTTTCATATATTTGACCTTTATTCTACACTGCTCTGTCCCTCCTTGTAAAACGGTCTGATGCTTTCCGGGTTGTATGAAGCCAGTCCCTCAAAAATACGCAGTGGGCTCAGATTGGTTAGCTGGCCCAGTGTGTTGTGATTCGCTAACCGCCTAGTGCACGTTTGTCGGAAACGTCACGCCCCTTACCGGAGGCTGTGCTTTGGTCAGAAACAACGGCGTCAATAAAACCATATGAGCCCGAATCAGACCCAGAACATTTGAGTGAAGATGATCGAGCAGAACCTGTTCAGTCCTCAAGAGTAAAGACTGCGGATCTATAATGATCGCTACGGAATGGCACTTTAACTTTTGTATTTTTAGAACGATTATAGCCAAATATCTGTCGCAAGAACTAACCCAAAACGAACACTAAGCACTGGCTTTAACTAGTAAGTTAGCCAAATCACACACAGAACCATGTTTAGCATGCCTGTAGATAAACAATACATAAAAGCTCTAATCAAAGAATCATTTACACTAATGTCAGGTTCGCTGTTGAGATTTTAACGTTAGTGTTTGTAACGATAGGTGTTCGTCGGATAACGTTAAGTATGAATGAGCATTTAACAGACTGGTTTGCAGAACAGCGTTGTCATCTGTTTACTTCCTTGCTACAACCTATTACAGGAAAACACATCGATGAAAAATAAATCAGACTTACAGGTTGTGGCCCGTAAACAGCTTCTGTTTGTAAATCCAGCTTTCAGGACAAGCCGTTGTGCATATCCTGTATTGAACTCGCGAAGTTTGTGGAAGTTTGTGTTGTCCTCCGTGAAATGTGCAGCGCGCGCGTCGTGCATCCACGCACCGGCAGTGTTTTTTTCACGCAGCTGACGTTGTGCAAATCTGGCATTGAAATCGCGAAGACGGTGGATGTTTTCCTCTGTTAGATGTGCTGCAGGGAGCCCTGCGCGCGCCTGATTCCCCGCTGACTCAAACACACGTGCATATAACATGCGGTATGTTAAACGCTCGGATGAAAATAACAGCGTTTCCTTGGCATCGCGGCAACAACACTCCAGCCTCACTATACCACAACAGCGCCGCGATACAAAATGGCCTCACCCCCCCTTATTTAATATTCTCGGAGGAGGGGTTTATGTAAATATTGAGCCTGTTGATGTCACCAACCCTGGAGGAATGTGTGTAGTCGCCTGCTGGCCGTTTGCTGTAGTTCTTAGAAACTGATTTCTTTAAAAGCAAATATCTCCCTTTGCTTTAAACTTTGAACGTTGTAACTTTGCAGATGTTGTTTATGCTCAAGCAGCAACATTACACGTTAGCTAAAGTTAGAATAGTGAAATCGTGGTTTACCACCCCTTTAAGAACAAATTTACACAGCCTGAAGAAAAGAGCTGTCTATAAAAGAGGACAACTTAAAGAAAAATCTTACTACGTCAATGCAAGTAAAAGTTATGAAGTTAGTTTAGTTGATATATAGAGAGAATTGAACATTTAAGCTCACATGTAGTATAGCTTTATTTATTGATTTTAAAGCTTATTTGTATGACCTTTAAATAGGCTATTTATATTAATTTTAACTAAGTGCCTATTAATGATTGATTAACTAAAATGATACATGTGTAATTGATTAAGGGTATAATAATTACATAAATGATGATAAATAAACCATTCAAAATTATTATTATTATAAATAAGCATTGTTAAAGCCAGACGCTTTAGTCTTTAAAACCATTGGCTATAGTGACCTTTAATTTGGAGTAGAAACAGGGGGAGTGGCTTTATTGCATCAGAGGTGTGTCACTCACAGCTGATTGGTCCAATTTCAGTTTGAGTTCTCTTATCCAGAACATAACCTGCCCTGGAGCAGGTTAGCCGTGGAGCGTAAGTTACTATGGAGATGAACACTGCTAAAAGCCAAACCACTTTAATGGTACCATAAACCCAGGATTTGCACAAACTAAGCTTAAAGGGCATATTGCAGGTTAGAGACTCCAGTGAGTCAATGTATAGAAAAATAATGTAGGAACTAGATTTTCTTTAAAATATACTTTAAAATACACTATTAAGGCTTTTGGAGTCGTTTTTGTGAGAAAATTTTACTTCCGCATCTAAAAATGCCAAAACCGGACGTGACATAACGAGAGGGAGTGCGGTGAATCTCAACGATAGGGAAACAATGGATCGCAATGACAGCTCGGACGCTGAGGACATTATAAATGTTTATTAATACTCATATGGCAGACCACAGCCATACAATTATGACACACAATTAGGGACAGACCAGGATTAGACAGAACAACGATTACAGGAGACAGATTGAGTATTTATGTGAGGAGAAACAGTGGAGAACAGCGGCAGGTGTCTCGGAGAGAGACCAGTGTTAGCAGTGTTAGCTAGATAAAGCTAGCTAACGATATGATCACTGTGCTCAGATCACAACACTTTACTGATTATTATCATGTATCAGGCAATAGCAAAGCTGGTAACGTTGTCATCTAGTAAGTTATTGATTTACTTACCAATAACAGAAACTTATAGGCTTGACCGTCAGGAAAAGTCACACTCGTTAATATCCGTTCACACTAAACGTTATGTGATATAACGTTAGCGGTTTCTCATCAAGACTGATTTGGTAACTTACAAGACTCATGCCACGGTGCACAGTTCACGTTTTCTCCGAGCTACATCTCTGACGGATCCGGGACCGTCACATCTCCCGCCGGCCGCCGAACCACAGACAGTAATGTTGTGTTATTGTGTTTATCCTTTATTCATTAATTCTGTATTATGGGTTTATTTTGTGCCGATTCACCGCTAGTGTGAGGATGTATATGACGTTATGAGTATGCATTTGAGTGAACTTGAATGTGCATACATGGCATGAATAAAATATCACATAATTCAGAATTTTTTTTCGAAAAAGTGTGAGACTGTATTCATTTGTGTTAATGTACATACTTTGTATTCATTAATGTAAACACGACAGCAAAGAAGCATCGCGTGTGGATGTTTATTCATCCTTAGGCAAGCTACACACGAGCCGCGCCGAAAGTACATGCTAGTAATAGAACTGATGCGACACGCAAGAGTGTTGGAAGCGTTTCCAGGCAAAATAGAATAGGAAAAGCTGTTTGTCATTTTGACACGAATACATATTAATAAATTACATTTTTATGTGTGAAAGTCTCTAGGTTTTGACATAAATGCAGATATAATTGTAATTAATTTTTTTTATATAATATCGATTTTCAAATATTGCACCTGCCAATGCAGAACAAAATATTTTGTAGCCTATTCGGCCGTCAATACTGCCGAGTGCTGACGTTGTCTTTGCTGTATCAGTAGGCTATATATTTATATAAATATTTATTTATATATTTTATGTTTAACATGAAGTATAGGCCTTCCACTACGTCACCTAGCAGCAGCGTCGCCGCGTCAGACACGCTTCTGGTGTGCAAAGACACAGAAAACGCCACGCAGCTGAAACGCAACAGAAACGCCACGCTTGCAGTGTGTAGCCGGTCTACAGATAGAAAACGGCACGCTCATGTCACGCAGCCAGTGTGTAGCCGGCCTTACATGAGTATAACAATGTTTGACTCCATCATATCGCCGGGATGATAATCCTCCAGTCTAAAGCACTACACACCACCGTGTGTTTTGAAGCAGATGTGCGAAGGGAAGTCCCGTTTCTTCACCTGCACAAAACGCCACCATGCAGAATTCCTAACTTTTTTTTTTTAGGAAACCTGTGGACTCGATGCCCTGACAGGCTGGATAATAATTTACAATGACAATGATAAATTGGAATAGAAAAACTACCGAAAATACACAGACTCTACTGAATACCAACCTATTCTGCACTGAGCCAACGCAGAGCTCGGCGAACCACTCCCTCTCGTGACGTAATATGACGCGATGTTGAAAAAAAAAACGCTTTTTCCAAGCGGCCAATGAAATGGCCACTTTATCTACTAAATTTGTGCTCTTATGTCTTTTTAAAACATTTTAAATCCTGCACTACCTTTTCATATGGTATTTTCATACAAGGTTATATATTAATCTCGAAATTTTTTTTACCTGCAATATGCCCTTTAAACATATCTGGTTAGCCAGCTAAACCGGCTTCATTGTATAGGCCCCTGGAATCCAACCAACAAACATGATATGCTAGCCCCTATATCTCTTTATCCTATTGTCACCTGCTTTGTCTCTCGTGACAGAAGCATGCCAAAGCTTGTGGTAATTTTTCAGGATGAAGCTTTTTTTTTTCTTCTGTGTAGATATGTACCATTCTTTAACTGCAAAATAGTATTTCAATAATTAAGAGCCTTGCAATATAATGCAATATTAATTTTGTTAACCATTTGCAGTATACTCAAAACTATATATTATTATTATTCATTTCTGTCTTTTATTAATTAATTAATTCATTATTTTATTTATTCCATTTTAAAGCCTCAGTCCAGACCGCGCTGTGGGCCGCTCCATGGCATCCATGGTGACTGTGGAGAGACATTTATGGCTGAATTTATCGGGGATGAAGGAGAAGGATAAAACCTTCCTCCTGGATTCCCCGATCTCGCCTTCTGGACTGTTCGGCGACGCTGTTAAAATCGTCGTCGACAGATTCCAGGAGGCGAGGAAGCAGCGGGCAGGTGCAAAAGCAGAGCGTCGCCTCTCGAGCCCCTCCTCCTGGAGCTTGGCAACTGAGGCGGCGCTCGCACCAGCAGGCTTCCGAACCTATGGGCGATTTGAGAAACGTCCTTCAGGCTAGGAAGGCTGCTGGGAAGAAGTCCTAGCTTCGGCTGAACTTCAAAGAGCGGTCCCCCCCGCGCGGGAACAATCAAGGTTGTCCCCGCCGCGGCGCTCTTGGGAAATCAATGTGGTAATCCCGCCATCACAGACGCTTCGGGCCACATCGGTTTCCCGCGGACGTTCACTGCTCCAGCCGCCTCCGGGAGGACTTGCGACTGGGCAGTTAACGCGTCCGTACACCGAAAATTGTCCCCAACTACTCCCTGCCGGTTCGCCGCTTCAGGGGGTTGGGGACAAGGCTCGGTTGACACCCAAGGCCAGCCTCGAGAGTTGTGCAAGTCTTGGAGAAAGCCGTATTCGGCGCACGTTTCCAATCCCCCTGTATTGGACTATTCTAATGTCCTGGGGGCTCGTGAAGCCGGATACGGGACGATGCCGCGGGTGGAAGATGCTCTCGCGGGTTATCTTTCTCCCGAATCGGCATCGTCGCTGAAAGCCCCGGTACTGCCCACCAAGCCCTGCAGGGACACCTCAGCCTTGGTGGGCAGAGCCTATATGGCGGCTGGGCGGGCTGGTAGTTCTTTGCATACTCTTTCCATCTTGCAAGCCCACCAGGCCGACCTCCTGAAGGAGTTAGATGAGGGTGAGGGTCCCTCTCCCGGGGACATATTGGAGCTCCGGAAGGCTGCGGATTTGTCTCTCCGCATCACCAAGGAGACGGCCCGCGCTGTGGGCCGCTCCATGGCATCCATGGTGACTGTGGAGAGACATTTATGGCTGAATTTATCGGGGATGAAGGAGAAGGATAAAACCTTCCTCCTTGATTCCCCGATCTCGCCTTCTGGACTGTTCGGCGACGCTGTTAAAATCGTCGTCGACAGATTCCAGGAGGCGAGGAAGCAGTCAGCGGCCTTCCGCCAATACCTCCCTCGTCGCTCCAAAGGGAAGGCTGCCTCCAGCGGGCAGCCTCAGCCGTCCACCAGTTCCTCGCACCGGCAGGTGCAAAAGCAGAGCGTCGCCTCTCGAGCCCCTCCTCCTGGAGCTTGGCAACAGAGGCGGCGCTCGCACCAGCAGGCTTCCGCACCTATGGGCGATTTGAGAAACGTCCTTCAGGCTAGGAAGGCTGCTGGGAAGAAGTCCTAGCTTCGGCTGAACTTCAAAGAGCGGTTGTCCCCGCCGCGGCGCTCTCGGGAAATCAATGTGGTAATCCCGCCGTCACAGATGCTTCGGGCCACATCGGTTTCCCGCGGACGTTCACTGCTCCAGCCGCCTCCGGGAGGACTTGCGACTGGGCAGTTAACGCGTCCGTACACCGAAAATTGTCCCCAATTGCTCCCTGCCGGTTGGCTCGGTTGACACCCGAGGCCAGCCTCGAGAGGCTGGTTCCCTTAGTAGATTATCTCGGTGCGTGGAAACGCCTTCCGAGTATTTCTACGTGGGTCCTGCAGACTGTAGAAAAAGGTTACAGACTGCAGTTCAGTCACCCTCCACCAAAATTCTGTGGAGTGACATGGACTGTAGTGGAACCAGAGCGGGTTCGGGTTATGGAACAGGAAGTAGAATCCTTGCTGATAAAGGGGGCCATAGAGTATGTTCCCCCACCAGAGAGGGAGTCTGGGTTCTACAGCCGGTACTTCAAAGTTCCAAAGAAGGATGGAGGGTTGCGTCCTATTCTGGATCTGAGGTATTTGAACCGATCTCTGATGAGGTTCAGGTTCAAAATGCTCACCATTCCTACCATCGTGAGTCAGATCCAGTCCGAGGACTGGTTCGTCACGATAGATCTGAAGGACGCATACTTTCATATATCCATCCTTCCGTGTCACAGGAAGCTCTTGAGGTTCGCTTTCGGGGGCGAGGCGTACCAATATCGAGTGCTTCCCTTTGGTCTAGCTCTTTCCCCACGCACATTCACAAAGTGCATGGATGCAGCTCTGGCTCCAATGAGACTCCAGGGCATCCGTGTGCTGAATTATATCGACGATTGGCTCATTCTGGCCCAATCGTATGATATGGCGGTTCGGCATCGAGATGTCGTTCTGGCCCACATAAAGTGCTTGGGGCTGAGACTCAACACCAAGAAAAGTGTGTTGACGCCATCCCAGAGAACAACGTTCCTGGGAGTCGTGTGGGATTCGACTTCGATGCGGGCGCAACTAGCTCCCGCGCGAGTCGAGACCACGCGGGCGATGGTCTCAGGATTAAGGCTAGGCCACAGCATCACTGTCAGGCACTTCCAGAGGGTGCTGGGTCACATGGCAGCAGCGTCCAACGTAATACCTTTTGGCTTGCTGCACATGAGACCTCTACAGTGGTGGCTGAAGACCAAGGGGTTTTCCCCCAGGGGGAACCCGTTCCGTATGATCAGGGTAACGCGCGTATGCCTTCGTTCCCTAGCCATATGGAAAGAACCTTGGTTTCTGTCCCAGGGGCCAGTGTTGGGAGCGTCCTGTTGCCGGAAATCCGTTTCAACAGACGCCTCCCTCACTGGTTGGGGCGCGGTCATGGACGGCCGCTTTGCGAGGGGCCCTTGGGAGGGCCGTCATTCCTCCTGGCACATAAATTGCCTGGAGATGATGGCGGTCTACAAAGCTCTCAGGAGCTTTCTCCCGGACCTCGGCGGTCACCATGTCCTGGTACGGACAGACAATACGTCTGTCGTAGCGTACCTCAACCGGCAGGGGGGTCTCAGATCGCGCCCTCTATGCAGACTGGCGCATCAGATCCTCCTGTGGGCCCAAGGGAAACTGTTGTCCATCAGGGCAATGTATGTCCCGGGGGTCCAAAATCAGGGAGCAGACATCCTGTCGAGGCAGGGGCTGAGGCCCGGGGAATGGCGAATCCACCCAGAGGTGGTGGAGGCCATGTGCGAGAGGTTTGGCCCAGTGGAAGTGGATTTATTCGCGTCTCGAGAGATGACCCACTTTCCACTGTGGTTTTCTCTCACGCATCCGGCCCCTCTGGGGCTGGATGCCATGGTGCAGACGTGACCAAGGCTGCGTCTGTATGCATTTCCCCCGATCGCTCTGCTCCCGGGAGTCCTGGAGCGGGTCCGTCGACAAGGCGCCAACCTGCTTCTGGTGGCGCCACGTTGGCCGACTCGGGTTTGGTTCTCGGACATCATAACTCTGCTGGCAGGTCAACCCTGGGAGATTCCTCTGGGGAGGGATCTCCTGTCTCAGGCAGGGGGCACGATATTTCACCCCCGGCCCGAGATATGGAACCTTTGGGTCTGGCCCCTGAGGGGGCCAGATACCTAGAGGCTGGCCTGCCAGCGGATGTGATCGAGACCTTACTCAGTTCCAGGGCTCCGTCTACAAGGAGACTGTACAGCCTCAAGTGGAATGTGTTTTCCACTTGGTGTAGAGAGCGTGAGGTGGACCCAGTTAACTGCCCAGTGGCTTCAGTGCTGGAGTTCCTCCAAGATCGTTTCTCTGCAGGGCTTACCCCGTCCACACTCAAGGTGTACGTGGCTGCCATTGGGGCTTTCCACACACCGTTGGGTGATGGGCCTTTGGGTAGGCACCAGTTGGTTGTACGGTTCCTCCGTGGGGCTCGGAGGATGAGGCCTGCGGCTCGTTCCAGAGTCCCAACCTGGGACCTGGCAGTGGTTCTCGAGGGATTGGCTGAGGCCCCCTTCGAGCCACTAGAGTCAGCAGACCCAAAGAGCTTGACCCTTAAGATGGCCTTTCTCTTAGCCATCACTTCTCTGAGGAGGGTGGGGGACCTTCAGGCCTTGGCGCTTACGCCGACTTGCCTGGAGTTTGCCCCTGGCGAAGTGAAGGCCATCTTACACCCTAGGGCCGGTTATGTGCCCAAGGTGCCATCAAACGTGGTCAGACCTTTGGTTCTTCAGGCATTTCATCCTCCGCCTCACGTGACGGCGGAAGAAGGGAGGCTTCACCTGCTCTGCCCGGTCAGAGCCCTTAAATTATATGTGGTGAAGTCTGCGCAGTGGAGGAAATCTGAGCAGCTATTAGTGTGTTTTGGTTCATCTAGGAAGGGGCTGCCTGCGTCAACCCAGACTATCAGTAACTGGATTGTCCAGGCAATATCCACGGCCTATCAGGTGCGCAACCTGCCTTCACCTATGGCCGTGAGGGCACATTCCACCAGGGGCATGGCCTCTTCGGTGGCCCTCCTTTCTGGGGTCCCTTTGCAGGACATCTGCGAGGCGGCCGGATGGGCTACTCCACACACTTTTATTAGATTTTATAGTCTGCACCTCCCTGCGACGCCCGGTGCTAGGGTACTCCAGTCCTAGCTGTGCCCGGTCTCCGGCTTCACACTAGGACTGGTGCTACCGTCGGTGTGGCCTAGTGGGTACTCGTTCCCCAAATTCGTCGTTCCGATGCAGTGGGAGTTCCCTCGAAAGGGAACGGCTCGGGTTATGTATATAACCCTTGTTCCCTGAGAAAGGGAACGAGCACTGCATCTCGTCGCCACACCTCGGCAGGCCTGGAGTGCATGCCTCATCGCGATAACTGCCATTACTATGCCTGGGCTCCCCTTATGTATCTTCCGGGTATGCCGTCATAGTTACGTCATGACGCAACACCAATCAGGATTGGCCTGATTTCATTCATACTTCAGACGCGCTGTTGCTTAGGGAGTGTCCCAAATTCGTCGTTCCGATGCAGTGCTCGTTCCCTTTCTCAGGGAACAAGGGTTATATACATAAACCGAGCCGTTTGGGTTTCCAATAACGTGCATTTACGAACCCAGAAAGTCTGACACGCTTGTGTTGGACTGCTATTATTTAAATGCATGGCGCACGTCTCAGCAACTCGGTTGACAAACTTAATCTCTGCATATGCTGCCAGTTTGGGTTTCTTATAACGCTCATCTGGGTATAAAACTTGTTCATCGCAATTTCAAAATAAAAGTTTAAACCCTTTCTCAGAGTTTGCATATTTTGATGTCCACATGTTCAAAAATGACAAAGCACAATACATTAATTCAGGAAAGCAGATGCTTTGAAATCTTTGTCTTTTAGGCTGTGGGTTTTTATGCTTTGAGAATCTTACAGATTATCTGGCGAAACTGAAGCCATAGCATAGATCTTCATCGTCTGTGCTGATGCTTTCTTTAGCTCTTAGAAGGAGGGAGGAGTGGCAAACAAATTGGAAGATGAAAGTGTTAATGGACAGAACAAAGGCTTATGAAGATCTGAAGAAATATGGATGAGGGCCTGTCAGAAAAACGTGAAAACATATGTGAAGAGTCCTTGGGTCTAACAAAGTCTTTCATACCCAAGACAAAGACTGATTGCTAATGAACTCACTTTTCCAAACTTTATTCCCCAATTAGATTCACCATGCTCCACGTTTTCAGAATGTCAAGTTATGTCTTACTGTTTGATGCTCAGGATTTTTACTACCAGTAAATAAGTATTTGGTTTGTCTTTTGTTCATGCTAATGACATTTTGTCTGTTCATTATTTCGAGGCTGTTGTTTTTTTGGTAGTGCTAGTTCATACACATTCAGGTTATTGTTTCCTTTTAATAATAGCAAGATTCATGTGTTGTTGTTTTCATAAATGCTTTGCTGGAGGGTGTTCATGTTAAAATATGTCTGAGGGTTTGTTTAATATGTTTTCACAAAATAATGTTACAATAAGAAGCACTAATAGCATGCCCTAGTTTTTTTTCTATTGTTATCTACAGAGGTGCTGTTCCACCACCAGAGGTGTTGTCTACTAATCTTCTGTCAGCATGGTGCAGACGCCTGTGCAAGGAAGTTTTGGCTTGAATCTGAAATCTCACTCAGTTTCCTGGCATTCTGTCTTCCTGCTCCCTGGGTCTGAACATGCTATAATGACTAAGCAACTAGAGGCCAAATAGTGAAGATATTATAGTGCTTTGGAATAGAATATGCAGTGGATCTGTGGCATGTTGTTAACCCAGTTTATCTGATGCAGATGACTAATTAAAATGTATAGCTGTAAATGTATTTTTCAGCACCATTTGTTGGATTTTTTTACAACTTGACACATTTTTTTAAATATATCTTGGTACAAGATATACCAAGGGGATATATCAAGTTTATATCGCGTGGTATTTTCAGGGCCGGTATTACCTGATATTGAGACATAAGCTAAATAAATTAGCTCCTAAAAATTGGTACCAAAACTGTAAAAACGTTTAAAGAGCTAAAATAAAAATAATAAAATAATAATAATAAAATAATAAAAATAATAAAATAAATAATAATAAAAACTTTTTATTTTTTAATTTAAACAATATTTCAGTTGTCAGTTTATATTGTGGCTTTATATATGAGCATATACTTGCATATTTCCTCATATATTTTACCAAAATCAACCTCAAATGAAGTTATGAGCGTTTTTGACTAGTGAATGCTGGACATAGGTGTTTTTTTTTTCTATCATTAGAATGACTGCATCTGAGGCAGTAAGGTTTTTTTTTTCATCAACTTACAGGTTATGAAGTTTATTGTAGCTGTAGCTAAGTAGGTGATCAGTTTCTTTGTCATTTTTCCAAAATCTCATGTTATAAAAGATTAAGTGCTACGCACAGGCTATTTAAGACTGTACTTGGACTCGACAGAAAATGCTAGACTAAGTCACTCTTCTCCGCTCCTCAAATACATGAGTACATGCATAGTATTAGGATATTGGCTGTTTATTAGTACTTATAAAGCACATATTAATGACAATATTCTGCCTGACAATATTCTACATCCCTTAAAAGCATCACTGGGGTTGAGGCACCCGTTTCCAACTGATGACTGATAGCTTTGAGGCTGCAGATAGTCTACCTGACAAAAAAACAGATCTCTACCCAATACCTAACTATTAATGAGCAATAATTAGGAGTTTATTGAGGCAAAAGTTGTATTTATTAGTTCGTTAATAGTGAGAATTTGACCCTAATCTAAAGTGTGACCGTGTTTCATGAGTAAAGAAAATGCTGTACTTATTACAACAAACAGTTCTTTATTTACCCTTGCAAACAAACAGAATGGGTCCAAACTGTGCGGAACTTCATTCAAGATAGAGACAGGATGGAGTTATGAGTTTTGACCGACAGTTTGAAGATCCAATCGAGTTTATTCACAAGCTCTTTTAAATACCAATTTCATTTGTTAAATATTTGTAAAACCCACAGATGTAAAGGGTAACCAATAGTAATGATTTATGGTTTCTGGCCGCTAGTGTCAATATTTAACAATTTATAAATATTGCCTTACAGAGTTTTAGCATTAGAGTGAAATAATAATAATAACAATAATAATAATAATAATAATAAAAAAAGTTTTTCAGGTACAGAAAGCAAAGGTAAAATAACACTGCATCTTCACTGTATGATTTAAACATCATTATTAATTAAACCTTAATAAAGTTACAAAAGTTATTCAAACAAACTTTTGTTGTTTGATTGACATTTAAAGACACAGCCAGCAGCAGGGATATTAGGCTGCTGTCACTTTAAGAGCGAATGCAAGAATCTATACTGATACTGTACATATGCGTTTACTTAACCGACATAATTGGCTATGTTTACTATGATACTCGCTATTTTTTGACAGATTTGTGTCAATTTGTCCACTCAATTGAAAGAATTGTCTGATGCGGCTGTTTGGGTGAGCGCTTCGGATGTGTGTGCACACAAAACTATCCACACAGCACGTGAGCAACGATGAGCTCCCTTTCACGTTTTCTTTTCAAGGCTTAAACTTTCATGATGATGCAGTGCTGGCCCGTCAGCTGTCCTGAGCGTTGTTTATGTTTGTTCACATTCATGCATTGTTAGAGTTCAGAAAAATGTCACCTGGCGAGTGACACCGTTTCATATACTCACCATACTGGCGCTTAATGAGTGTTAATTTTAGGCCCTGCTCCTCTGGTTACTTCTGCGAGTCAAAGCTCTACCAAGCTAGCTAGCCATACAGTAAATCAGCATTGACAAAACCCCAGAACAACATGTGAACAGCTTGCAGCACGAGCAGGATTTAATGTGTTGAATAAATTAGACGTTTCCTTATGAACCATTTATCCTTTGAATTACATTGTCAAATTGAAAAACTCTAATACAAAATTCAACTCAGTGCTTTCGGGGGTTCTTCTAAAATGTGTCTCGGCATGGAAGTGTCTATGTGCCACCAAACAGTCTTTGACTGGTTTTAATTTGTGCGTCCTTATGGCATGCATGCTGTCTCTAAAGGTGTCAGAGGCTGCTTTTCCCTTGATGAAACCATTAAAAAGCCCTCTATGAAAAGGAGCATATTCTCCAACTACTACACTACTTGTTTAAAAAGGTACATTAATTAGCGAGTATTAAAATGCAGCATCATCACTATACATGTTTGAGGTAATAAAGATAAGATGTCCAAGTCCAATTCAAGTGAATAAACTTGGACGAGGTGCATTAGACAGGAATCCTGCTCTCAGTATTGACAGGGTCATCTACTCTTTAACTCACTTTTGATATGAAAACATAAAGTAAAGCCTGAAGGAGACACGTCTTACCAGTGGAGTGTGGGTCCTTTTACAGTAATGAGTCTTGAAAGCTTTCTCTATTTTTCCCCTGTGCTTACCCATGAGTAGAGCTCAATGTTTTCCTCTGGCCAAATGACAGTGGGGTTTGGAACATCATGTGCTTTTTGTGCTTGGAGCTAAATTGTGGCTCTCTAAATCTATTGCTGTGACAGTTCATCCCCAATCTGAGTTTACTTCACTCTCTGAGACTAGTTTAGTCTACCTCCATGTAATTACCTTACTCAAGACTCCCATAAGGACTGGACTCAAAAGTACTCAGCAGTATACTTCGGGTCAGATTAGTTCGCAAGTGGCATTTCTTCATATTTGCTTCTGAGGAGTGTGGCTGTAACGCGTCTGTTTATTTATAATCAAATTAATTGCAATCTCAAACATGAGAACACATTCAAACCCACACGTATATGATATGTATGCAAATTTGATATTATAGTGCCTGGCCTGACAAAATTAAACATATTTTTTTATAATTCAATTATGCTACAGTTCCAAAGTTTGGTTTCAGTAAGATTTCTATATTTTTGAAAGAAGTCTCTTATGCTCACCAAATGCATTTATTTATAAACAGCAATATTGTGAATAATAATAATAATAATTATTATTATTATATAAAATAAATTATTTTAAAATGTAATTTATTACAGATAAATGGTATCCGTGTGTACAGGCCTTAGTTGCCATTCCACCAGTCTTCAGTGTCACATGATCCTTCAGAAATCATTCTAATATGCTGATTTGGTGCCCAAGAATTTTTTTTTCTTCTTTCGTTCTTCTTTCTTTTTCTACTCCTTCCTTACTTCCTTCTCCTTCCTCCTCCTCATCTTTCTTCTTCCTCCTCCTCCTTATCTTTCTCCTTCCTTCTCTTTCTTCTTTCTCCTCCTCCTTATCTTTCTCCTTCATCCTCCTCCTTATCTTTCTCCTTCATCCTCCTCCTTATCTTTCTCCTTCCTCCTCCTTTCCTCATTCTCCTTCCTCCTCCTCCTTCTCCTTCCTCCTCATTCTCCTTCCTTCTCTTTCTCCTTCCTCCTTCTTATCTTTCTCCTTCCTCCTCCTTATCTTTCTCCTTCATCCTCCTCCTTATCTTTCTCCTTCCTTCTTCTCCTTATCTTTCTCCTTCCTCCTCCTCTTTCCTCCTCCTCCTTATCTTTCTCCTTCCTCCTCATTCTTCTTCCTTCTCCTTCCTCCTCTTTCTTCTCCTTCCTCCTCCTCCTCCTCCTTATCTCTCTCCTTCCTTATCTTTCTCCTTCCTCCTCCTCCTTATCTTTCTCCTTCCTCCTCCTTATCTTTCTCCTTCCTCCTCCTCATTCTCCTTCCTCTTCCTCCTTCCTTCCTTCCTCCTCCTTATCTTTCTCCTCCTCCTTCCTCCTCCTCCTTATATTTCTCCTTTCTCCTTATCTTTCTCCTTCCTCCTCCTCATTAGGGCTGCAACAAACGATTATTTTAATAATCGATTAATCAAACGATTATTAGACCGATTAATCAACGAATCATCGATTATTGCCATTGAGATCGACGACTAATCAGTACATTTTTCAATTAGTTAAAACATTGAATACATATTCTAACTATAATACATAAAAAAGAAAATCACTTCAGCTTTTGAAATGGTTGTTTTAATTAACTTTGAGCCAAGTTCTCAGAACTCAAATCACACACAAATGCTCTCTAAGCATTGTTTAAATATTCTGTTTCGCTTTCAATTGAAAAAATAAATAATAATAAACAAAAATTAGCTGCATTACAGACAAAAAAAAAAAAATAGATGTTTAAATGTAAACATCTCTTGGCAGCAGTATTAAGAGCTTCATTTGTAAAACAATAATAGGCCCACTGCTTCTTAGAACTGAAACAGAAAAAGAGGACATTTACTTCAGGACACAAAGAATGGTTAAAATATTAATCTGCAAATGACATTGCAGACAAAATGACATAATAATAATCTATTACATGACAATTGAGCTGACAGATTCTCATTCACCTTTTAATTAACAATATGAAAAACTAACTGACATGATATTCTTCCTAATATCGCCTTTTGTAAGTCTTCATGCATATGGAACAAAATACAGGCAAGTGATGAGACTATAATACCTAATAGTGTTATAATAATAAAAATAGTCCTGACTCCAAGCTCGATCAAACTTTATTCTATGCTAAATAAATCACCACATTACTGTAATTAAATTATTATTGTTAATATTATTACAATTATTAGTAGTATTGCATTCTCTAATAAAGAGATTTACCGCTAGTTAGTTAGTTGTTTCCTCTTTAAGTGCTCCAACATGCACGTTGTGCTCCCGTCAAAAGTTTTGCCTTGCACGTCTCAATCAGCTCCTAGTTCAGTAGTCAGGGCACTGATCAGGACAAGAATCAATGGGCTAACTCCCTGATCAGTGCCCTGACTACTGAACTAGGGAGCTGATTGAGACGCAGCCTTAGTTTGAAGGTTTGTGAAACTTTCCCACATCTTGCTAGTTCTACCAGAAAGACTCGGGAGATAGAATGATGAATGAAGCATACATTTATTGACAGCCCAGCAAGCATAATAAGTTTTGGCATAGGCCCCGTCCATAGTTTATAATCCGAGGGTAGCGGATCAGCATATTCCTGCCTGAAGATGAAGGCAGGGGCGCAGCCGACCCCCCTTTTGAGGTATGGACGGAACCATCCTGGTGGTGGTGGGGAGGGTGGAGGTTGTTGTCGCATCGGCATCTGCGAACTCAAACATGTGTAAGTACGACCTTTATACAGAAAATATGAAGACGTGATTGGATAGAGATGAAGTTAATAAGTGACGAAGTGATTAAGTCTTCCTGGCAGAACTTAAGCTGAAGCTTCCATTTCTACCAGAAAGACTCGGGAGATAGAATGATGAATGAAGCATACATTTATTGACAGCCCAGCAAGCATAATAAGTTTTGGCATACGCCCCGTCCATAATTTATAATCCGAGGGTAGCGGATCAGCATATTCCTGCCTGAAGATGAAGGCAGGGGCGCAGCCGACCCCCAAAAGTAGGTGGATTGTAGATCCACCGGGCGGGGCCAGCCTTCCCCCAAAATGGTAGATGAAAAGAATACACACCGGACGTGAATCCTGAGGTTCCTGAAATATAGAAAAATGACGGTTAGGTACTATGACGGTTTAAATTGTATTTTTTTATTTTATTTTTTATTTTTTTTGCGCTACTGGTTTAGCCTTACATAGCCAGACGTAGACAGGCCTCAATAGACCGAACAGATATAGCCACGTAGGCCGGACGTAGACGGCCTCGATAGGCCGACAGATAAGGCCATGTTAGGCCAGACATAGACAGGCCTCGATAGACCAACAGATAAGGCCACGTTAGGCCAGACATAGACAGGCCTCGATAGACCAACAGATAAGGCCACGTTAGGCCAGACATAGACAGGCCTCGATAGACCAACAGATAAGGCCACGTTAGGCCAGACCTAGACAGGCCTCGATAGACCAACAGATAAGGCCACGTTAGGCCAGACATAGACCGACCTCGATAGACCAACAGATAAGGCCACGTTAGGCCAGACCTAGACAGGCCTCGATAGACCAACAGATATAGCCACGTTAGGCCAGACATAGACCGACAGATAAGGCCACGTTAGGCCAGACATAGACAGGCCTCGATAGACCAACAGATAAGGCCACGTTAGGCCAGACATAGACAGCCTCGATAGACCAACAGATATAGCCACGTTAGGCCAGACATAGACCGACAGATAAGGCCACGTTAGGCCAGACATAGACAGGCCTCGATAGACCAACAGATATGGCCACGTTAGGCCAGACATAGACAGGCCTCGATAGACCAACAGATAAGGCCACGTTAGGCCAGACATAGACAGCCTTGATAGACAGAGAGATATGGCCACGTTAGGCCAGGCATAGACAGGCCTCGATAGACCGACAGATATAGGTGCGTTAGGCCAACCTAGACGGCCTCTTTTTTTTTTTGAGAGAGAGAGAGACGAGGTCACACAAGGCCATTACCGCCAGTAAACCGCCACCAGTAATTGCATAAAATTTAACTGATTTTTACTGAAGAGCTTGCTGAGCTTCGAGAATGGTTTTTGAATCGGGTCTGATGTATGATTCAAAAGCTGAGGAAGACCATCTGCCCATGATCTTAATGATGTAGAGATTCCTCGTTCAGCAGCTGTTGTAGCTGCCCCGTTTCTGAATGAATGGCCGGTATACTGTAGAGAGAGGGGGATAGACTGCAGCTTTTGATAACAGTGGTTAAGTGAGTTCTGAAACAAGCCTTGGAAAGGGTTGCTCTGTTAGGTAAATATAAATAGCGGTGCGTATTTGGAAGTTCTAGGCCGGATTTTAAGAAATTTAACCATAGCTGTAAAGGGATAGAAATTATTCTTCATCTTAGAATTGTTAATGTGATACCAGAACCTATAGAGTCATTCTAAAATGCTTAAGGAAAAGAGTAAAGAAATTGAGTGAGAAGTGAAGATCGGAATGGGAAAGACGAGAGTAGGATCAAGCTGATTAGTTTCCAAGTGAATTTCCTTGGACACATGAAGCCGAAAGGGGCTGATAAACACAGCTTCTAGCAGAATATCGGTGCAAGTGGAAGAGCGACCTTTACGATTTAAAGGTCCTGTTCTTCGTGATCCCATTTTTCAAACTTTAGTTAGTGTGTAATGTTGCTGTTAGAGCATAAATAATACCTGTAAAATTATAAAGCTCAAAGTTCAATGCCAAGCGAGAAATTTTATTTGACAGAAGTTCCCTTTCAAAGCCTACAGCGAACGGCCGGTTTGGACTACATCCATGTACATCCTGCTTTAATTACGTCAGTAGAACAGTTTGTCGACTAACCTCCGCCCACAAGAATACGCGAAAAAAAGGGGGCGTGGTCTTGTTGCTCCCTCGTGGAGAAGAGGAAGTGTTGCGTTCGGTTCGGTTCGGTTCGGTTGCGTTTGTCGCCATGTCGTTCAGACGCTGTTATTTTCATCCCGGAGTCAAATCACCTTTGTTTGGCCTTCAGGGGCTGTAGTTTGAGCGCGTTCATCTCCCCGTTATGGTAAGAGGCGTGACCTTTCCGGGCAACGTGCCCTAAGCTGCTGTCGAATCACAACACGGGAACCGCTGGCACAATCAGAACTCGTTACGTATTTCTGAAGGAGGGACTTCATAGACGAGGAAATTCTCAGCCGTTTTGAGGACAGTGAAAACAGCAGTATGCAGATAAGTAAATTGTGTGAAAAATAGGTGTTTTTTTTTTTTTTTTTTTTAACACATGAAACATGAACACGTTATATTGCACACTGTAGACACAATCAAAGCTTCAAAAAAACACGAAAAATGGGACCTTTAAGTGTTAGGAGTTAAATTAAAAGCTTTGAACATACCTGATGCTTGTTAAGGTAATCTTAATAGGTAATCTTAGATTTACCTTTGGAATTATGGGAGCCTGATGGTATGGGATGCCTGATGGTTTGAGCATTGCTGAAGTAAACCATCTTGACTATCATGGAATCCCACATGATAGTCTCTTCATGATATGGGAGACCTTGGTAGAGGATACCAACTCCACACATTGAACTATGTTCGTAGCAACACCAATCTGGAAGAATGTCCCATGCACGGTTAGTTGGAGAACCTTTTTTTTTTTTTCTCATCTGCAGTTAGGAGGATTCTAACCACTTGGCGTAGCTCCCGCTCACAGCTTGATAGAACACCATCTAACCGTCAAACCTGCTGACAGAACCCCCAAAAGAAAATAACCAGAACAGCATGACAAATACATAACGTGCGCATGTGATTGAGAACATCGACGATGCCCTTGCAGAAGATAAGAATGTTTTAAATGATAAAGCTTTACTAGCTAATAAACCATAGCTAGCTATATAGAACTCGGCACAGCTACCAAACCCATGACAAAAGATCAATGCGAGATTCATTGTTGGATACCTAAGCCAGGATAATACTGTGTGAATTTGGCCACGTTTGGCAGTATAAGACAAATATCGCAATTCTAAAATCCTTTGACCCTGGAATAAAATCTGATGTCTTTAATAGTTAGTTTGACATGCTCACCGACGCCATGAGACATTTTGGCCTGAATAATTCCACTAGTTGAATGGGTTGATGTAAAACTCCGGACAAGTTCTTGTGTGTCTGATTATCGTACAGCCTGCCATTAATGCACTGAGATCCCACAGTATGACATGAGGATCTCATTTGCACGGTCTGAAAAGCAACAAATCACAAAGACAATAGCCACGCCGTGTGTGCCAGCTTTAGTAAAGAGAAAAATCTTACTGTGAGAGAGGAGAGCCTTATCATTTACGGTGTGGCCAGAAATCGATAAGCATGTGCAGACTGTGTCAAATAGTCGTCGCTATATTCACTCCCCTGCATAGTGTTAGTCTTAAAAACGGTCATATATTGGCATTTACGATGCGTTTTGCAGTGTTGAGCATAGCCAATTCGCAGACATTTGATGCAATGACCAATGGAGGAGTTTACATAACAGAATACACGATCAAGATCGAGTGGTTCAGCGCTTGTTCTGGCTAATCAGCTAATGAATACAATCAACCATGAAGTGAGAACACGCAATAGATTCATAGTGCAGTGTAGGAAGACTAGAGTTTTCGCTACAGTGAAAGAATTTGCTGAACTGAAGCATTCAATAGTTTTAAGTGTTTAAAAGGGAGCGCACTCTGCTCACTGGACATAAAATAATTGGATATTTGTGTTCCCCTGCTGCGATTTCAGTAGCTATACAGAATGCAATCTTAATGTAACTGAATTTATGTACAATTTGTGCTGCTGTCGAACGACAAGTCGAACCTTGTTATGAATACAACCTTTAATATGCCCGAATATGCTGCTGTGAGTATGAGCGAGAGTGCACATTTCTGTTTTATTCATGATCGTAGCCATACGTCCTAGCACGAAACCAAGGGAGAACAGAACACGATATCCTAAAGTTCCTAAAATTGATGGAGGCATCTGATATCACAGTAGCTGAAACGCTATGGAGTCAAATTAACGTGATGTACGAGAAGACAAAAGCACAACATGCTATAGGGTTTTTTTTTTTTTTTTTTTTTTTTAAGATAGCGCATATTCATGCTGCAATATGCAACGACAGCCTTTATAGGAGCACAAGACGTTCTTCCTCCTAAGGAGAGAAGCCATATCAGATCGCAAAAGGAAGTTAATCCAACATACCCAGTAAATGAGCAAAACATGTACGCTGCTGGATGACAGCCCCAGACACTTTGTAGCTTGAAACTGTTAGTTAGTTCCGATTATACATATATGTGACAACTTGCAGCCTTTGCAAGGAAAGCTGAATCTAGCAGCATTTAATGTGTACAAATGCACTGATGCCAGTGCAGTGCTTAAAACTACTCTAAGCATATTAATTAAATTCACCTCGAGCGATCTCATAACGCTGTGCCAATTCGCGATTACTTTACTCAGTTAATCATGGAGCCCGATTGGGTGCATGTTGCTTTAAAACTCTTGTTTGAGGTTCCATTGCGTTCGTGGGAGATAGGCTAACATGCTGTGCCATCTGTTCTGTTTCAGCTTATCTAAAAAAAAGCTATCATTAACGGTAACCGGTGTAGTGCGTATAATTTACGAGGCACTATGGAAAGTTACTACACGAGCGACAACGAGCGATACGTTGCACAAGCAGGTGCGCGTCTGATGCATGTGTCTGCCAAATTGAAAGAATAAATACTACACCCAATCGGCATCGGAATGCAAAATCATATATCACTGTGATGAATGCTAATGTAGTGATGATGCCAGATGACGATAAAGATCACAGCCATGTCTTTTGATAACATGCCCAGATTGTCCTCCATGAAAGTGATTGTTCTGAATCAGAACGCGCAATTTTGCTCTCTTTAGTGAAGGCACTCGTGTCTGTTGCCGCGACAGCCAAGTGAACAGAATGATAGGCTGACATGGACTTAGAATGCCACTGTATGCACATTATTAACTTAATTAATTAAATAATAGAACCAGCGATCGATCGCTACGGAACATCCGGCTCGTCATCTGTTGTCGCATCGGCATCTGCGCAGTTGTTGTCGCATCGGCATCTGCGAACTCAAACATGTGTAAGTACGACCTTTATACAGAAAATGTGAAGACGTGATTGGATGGAGATGAAGTTAATAAGTGACGAAGTGATTAAGTCTTCCTGGCAGAACTAGCTGAAGCTTCCATTTCAGATTTGTTTGCATTCCGTCATTCGCGCTATTTTCTTCTACCACCTCATTTGTAAGGGCTGCATTACACTCTAGCGCTACAGCACCATAGCGGTCAAACCGCGATATTGCAGGCCCTTACATTAGGTCACATGAGATCAAACGACTACTCAACAACAAAGATATTTGTCTGCAATTTTTTATTGTCGACTTTGTCGACAATGTCGACTAATCGTTTCAGCCCTACTCCTCATTCTCCTTATCTTTCTCCTTCCTCCTCCTCCTTCTCCTTATTTTTCTCCTTCCTCCTCCTCCTTCCTCATTTTCCTTGATTCCTTGATCCTTTCCCGAAATATATATATCCCTCCTAGCTCATATTTTTTTCCATCCCTCAGGTGCTTTAGGGGATACGTAGAAAACAGTTGTGCCTTTCAGGATTCTCTGATGAATAGAAAGTTGAGACACATTTTTTTTTTATATAGGTTTTTTTGTAACATTGTAAATGTCTTTACTGTAATGTTTTATCAATACAATGTGTCCTTGCTGAATAAAAGAAAAAATAACAAAATATTATTTATTTATATATATATTAGGGATGTGATGGTGGAAATTATGGATATAATTGTTGTCAAAGAGGCTGAAGAGAAATATGTATTGTATTTGCACTCTC
The DNA here is from genome assembly GCF_949357685.1 of Gobio gobio. Lineage (NCBI taxonomy): Eukaryota > Metazoa > Chordata > Actinopteri > Cypriniformes > Gobionidae > Gobio > Gobio gobio. The sequence continues at coordinate 44,857,666 of NC_137100.1, read as the reverse complement.
CCCAGGTGCTAAAGCAGCATCATTCTCATAACTCTGAGTTCCGTCTGTCTCTTTCGATCTCTCCATGTCTTTTTTCATATTTTCTCTCTTGAGGGGAGAAATAGGAGGACTGGGCTAATAAGATTCTCTCAGGCAATCTTCAAACACAAGGTGACATATCATATTTTTAACCACATCCATCTGTAGTCAGATGTTTCATCCAGGTCCATGTGTCATTTTTTTTCTAAGTCTAAGAAAATCAGACAGGAAATCTTTTACTTCTTTAAGAGGAAATGAGTGGCTTTCAATGCTGATTATTCCAGTGCCACTCTCTGTCCTTCATTTCCACACTTGAGGCCTTTGTGTTGAGGATGAAGTTCAATTACCCTCTTGTCAAACAACATCATTTTCAGGTAAACTGAGCAGTGAATTGATTTGGCCCACTCTCTGAAAGCTGTGCTGTCAAACCCAACTAATTGATGGGTTTGTGATTTGTGGCTCCACACTCACTTAAAGGCAACCACAGTAATTATTTATTGGCCTGTGCATATTATGGGCGCTACCAATTGCTTCTCACTCAGTCTGCTCCAGTGCTCTCATCTATGGTAATTTTTATACTTTTTCTTCACGATTCATAAATGTTCTAGTCTGTCCAAGGATAGGTGAACCATGACATTTTATTTGAAATTGATTTACAGATTGGGTACAGATCGGTCAAAATATTTGATTTAATACATCCATCCATCTTATTCTCTTACAATACTGTGATTTGCAGAATAATCATATTGTGTACCCCCCCCCCCCTTCTCTTTCAGAGTCGGAAACATGCAAACAAAGTGCGTCTGTATTACATGCTGCATCCAGTAGATGGGGGATGTCCAGCTAAAAAGCTCAGAACAGATGATGTGAGTATTCCATTCTATATATATATATTTTTTTTTTGTAGAAATGACACCTCTGTCATGTGTTTATCCCAGCATAATTTAATTTATCCCTTGACCTGAAGTCTGAACCATTCTTTGAAAAGATTTTTTGTTTTCTTTTAATGAGCTTTTCTTGACATATTTTTCACAGTAAAGTTCTTCATGAACCCCAGCCATTAAAACACTCTATTTTGTGTGCACATCCAAACATTTAATTTAATCGACTGATTTTAAAATATATTTTCCTCAATAACTAAAAAAAAAAAAAAAAAAAAAAAAAAAAAAAATATATATATATATATATATATATATATATTATATTACACACACACACACACACACACACACACACACACACACACACACACACACACACACACACACACAGAATAGATCGGAATTATATATTTTCCCCAAATCGTGCAGCCCTAATACAAATAATAATATTACACACATGCATATATATATATATATATATATATATATATATATATATATATATATATATATATATATATATATATATATATATATATATATATATATATATATATATATATATATATATATATATATATATATATCAGTGATGCGCGGGTCAATGTATAAACAACCCGCACCCGACCGACGTTTTCAACTAACCCGCCCGCAACTCGGACCGCAAAAAAAAAAGAAGAAAATATTGTAGGCTACCCGACCCGCTTCCTGACCCGCATTTTTTAAAAGTAGTAAATACTCATCGTAGCTCATTGGGCCATTGAAAAAAATGTTCAGGCCCTGACGTGGTGTGCTCAGAGGTGCAGCAGCGAGAGCAGGAAGTTCTTGAGGCGGCCCATCATTTTCCATTTCAGCTCCAGATGCATATTATTGATGAACGCGATGTTTATGTTTCGACCCGGCTTGAAGAATTCATCAGCCCACATTTGGAAAACATTTGGAAAAGTGTGAAAGCCCTTAGGAGCGCAAACTGTTATTTTTCTGAATGCTGTATGATATAGCCTAGTGTTATGTAATACAAGCTTGATTTATTCATTTATTTCGTTTAATTTTCTTAACAATTAAGATGCTGCATGTGTTTATCCAGTCTAATCGAAGTGTGCGTCTCTCCCCCGACTTTCCCAACAAAAATCCCGCCCCCTCTCAGAAAATACATAAAACTGACTTTAAATGCGTTTAAAAGTAGCCTATTAAAATGGTACAATGGCATTGCTCAGTTCAACGTTTTGGGAAATCGGGCATTTTGTCCCGCTTCAGCATTTATTCAAAAGTTAATAACGCTCAACATTCAAAAGGTAAATAAGGATTTATTGACGATCCGACCGACCGTGACCCGAATATCACCCGCTCATTTTGGATCAACCCGCGCATCACTGATATATATATATATATATATATATATATATATGTATATATATATATATATATATGCATGTGTGTAATATTATTATTTGTATTAGGGCTGCACGATTTGGGGAAAATATATAATTCCGATCTATTCTGTGTGTGTGTGCGTGTGCATGTATATATTAGTGGTGGGCATAGATTAATTTTTTTAATCTAGATTAATCTCACTGTAATCTTGGAATTAATCTAGATTAATCTAGATTAAAATGGCTCATTTGAATTCTGCCGAAGGCATTCAGAATATGTGTACTTGTAAGTGATCGTTTGTCTTTTTGTAGTTTGAATAATAAATAACTTCTGTCCCTTTAAGACCTGACACGCATGGATCCCACTGTTCCTGAGAGCTGGTTACGACTGTGTTTACGTTAAAACTCACCAAGATGGCCATTGAGACATTTTTTGAGTGTATTTGACCATTAATAAATTGGAAAAAGGAGCTCATTTTTGCACTTGTATGTCAGAGGCGGCTTTATTACGGTATGTGTGTGTGTGCTTCATATGCGAGCGCGAAATCTGCAGGAATTAGTAGAATTAACGTTATGTGCAACCCCGCACGATATTCAGACCGGTCACACCAATACTAACTGCTGTCATTAAAGGGTTAGTTCACCCAAAAATGAAAATTCTGTCATTAATTACTCACCCTCATGTCGTTGGACACCCGTAAGACCTCCGTTCATATTCGGAACACAAATGAAGATATTTTAGTTGAAAGCTGATGGCTGAGAAAGGCTTCACACAGGCCTCCATTGGCATTCAGTACATTGACACTTCCAAGATCCATGAAAGGCACTTAAAACGTCGTTACAAAGTCTATCTCACCACAGTGGCTCTACAATAATCATACAATGCGACGACAATAGTTTTTGTGCGCAAAAAAAAATCAAAATAACACCTTTATCCAACTTGTTCTCGACTTCCGTGTGTGCCTCCACGACGCATGCGCGAGAATATGACGTAGCGCCGGTGTTCGGGAATCGATGAAATACACACTTAAGCCCCATTTTGAGCACTACGCCGAGACCTAAAGCACGATCAATGTAGAATCCAACAGCTTAGACACGCGCGTCTTCCTCTGCTCGTAAACAAATCGCTTCTGGGTCATATGTCCGAACGCCGGATCTGCGTCATATTCTCGCGCATGCGTCGTGGAGGCATACACGGAAGTCGAGAACAAGTTGGATAAAGGTGTTATTTTGATTTTTTTTGGCGCACAAAAACTATTGTCGTCGCATTGTATGATTATTGTAGAGCCACTGTGGTGAGATAGACTTTGTAACGACGTTTTAAGTGCCTTTCATGGATCTTGGAAGTGTCAATGTACTGAATGCCAATGGAGGCCTGTGTGAAGCCTTTCTCAGCCATCAGCTTTCAACTAAAATATCTTCATTTGTGTTCCGAATATGAACGGAGGTCTTACGGGTGTCCAACGACATGAGGGTGAGTAATTAATGACAGAATTTTCATTTTTGGGTGAACTAACCCTTTAAGAATAATCCAGCAGAACACCCGTTCGCAATGTTCAGAGGGTTAACCGGACTGAATGAGAGGAGGCTGGTGCGTGTCAACTTGCTGTCGGTCGGAGAGGAGAGGAGAGCGCAGCTGATATCGATACTGTAGAAAATGAGTATTGTATCGTTTCAGATATTTCAGTATCGATACATAGCGAAATAGCGATATTTTTGATAACACTAGTAGGCATACACACAGGTTCGAAGACTCGTTCTCTCGCCCCTACAGTGCAATTCAGCTAGGTACACATCCGCGGCTCCGCGGTAAACCATCAAGGTGAAAGTCATTATAGCTTGCGTAGTAGGCTATAGACCCAGCTCATAACCCAACTTTGAGAATAGATTAATGGCAATATTTTTTTTATCGCCCGATAACAGTCGCACGTTAACGCAGCACGTTAACACAGATAACGGCCCACCACTAATATATATATATATATATATATACAAACCCAAATCAGAAAAAGTTGGGACAGTATGGAAAACGCAAAAAAAAAAAAAACGAAGTGATTTCTAAATTTACTTTGACTTGTATTTCATTGCAGACAATATGAACACAAAAATATTTCATGTTTTGTCTGGTCAACTTCATGTCATTTGTAAATATGCATCCTTTCCTGTCATTCAGACCTGCAACACATTTAAAAAAAAGTTGGGACAGTAAAGCATTTACCACTTTGTAATGTTGCCATTCCTTTTCACAACACTTAAAAGACGTTTAGGGACTGAAGACACCAAGTAATGAAGTGTTTCAGGTGTAATTTTGTCCCATTCTTCCTGCAAACAAGTCTTAAAGTGGGCAACAGTACGGGGTCTTCATGTTGCATTTTGCGCTTCAAAATGCGCCACACATTCTCTATTGGAGATAGGTCGGGACTGCAGGCAGGCCAGTCAAGTACCCGTACCCTCTTCCTCCGCAGCCAGGACTTTGTAATGTGAGCAGAATGTGGTTTTGCATTGTCTTGTTGAAATATTCATGGACGTCCCTGGAAAAGATGTCTTCTTGAAGGCAGCATATTATGCTCCAAAATCTCTATGTACTTTTCAGCATTAATGGTGCCTTCACAGTAGTGCAAGTTACCTTTGCCAAGGGCACTGACACAACCCCATACCATGACAGACCCTGGCTTTTGGACTTGTTGCTGGTAACAGTCTGGATGATCCTTTTCTTCTTTGGTCCGGAGCACACGGCGTCCATTCCTCCCCAAAAATACCTGAAAACTGATTCATCTGACCACAGTACACGTTTCCACTGTGTGATGGTCCATCCCAGATGCCTCCGAGCCCAGAGAAGTCGACGGCGCTTCTGGACACTGTTAACATAGGGCTTCCTTTTGGCACAGTACGGTTTTAACTGGCATTTGTGGATGTAACTACATATTGTGGTACTTGACAAAGGTTTGCCAAAGTAGTCCTGAGCCCATGTGGTGGTTTCGCTTATAGATGAATGACGATTCTTGATGCAGTGCCGCCTGAGGGATCGGAGATTACGGTTGTTCAGCTTAGGCTTGCGCCCTTGTCCTTTAAGCACTGAAATTCCTCCAGATTCCTTGAATCTTTTAATTATGTTATGCACTGTTGAATGTGAAATATCCAAATCTCTTCCTATCTTTCTCTGAGGAACATTGTTTTTAAACATTTCAATAATTTTCTCACGTATTTGTTGGCAAACTGGCGATCCTCTGCCCATCTTTGCTCCTAAAGGATTAGACCTTTCTTGGATGCTGCTTTTGTACCAATCATAATTACAATCACCTGTTGACATCACCCGTTTCAAATCACATCATTATTTAACCATTTTACCTCATTACAAGCCCTAAATTGCTCCTGTCCCAACTTTTTTTGAAATGTGTTGCAGGTCTGAATGGCATGCATATTTACAAATGACATGAAGTTGACCAGACAAAACATGAAATATTTTGTGTTCATATTGTCTGCAATGAAATACAAGTCAAAGTAAATTTAGAAATCACTTCTTTTTTTATTTATTTGCGTTTTCCATACTGTCCCAACTTTTTCTGATTTGGCTTTGTATATATATATAGATATATAAATAGGAGGTCATGTCAGGAGGTATGCAAAAGCAAGATCGAGTCTATGTCTTTAATATTAAATATGAGCCTCTTATGCATCCACTGTGGGGGAAAAACTCCTGTACACTGAAGAAAAACATATGGATTGTCATATACATTTATTTAGAAAAGTATTATTTTTCCTAAAATAGGATAGCGTGAGCACTGCTAAACACACTTGAGCAGAAACTCCACATTTGCCTCAGAGAGAAGTAATATAATGACGTTTTCAGGAAATCCCTAATGTGAAGCTAGCGCTGTGTAGCTGAATAAAAAGAAGATTGAAACACTTTGATAAACATGACTGCGACAATATATGGTGTATTTGAGTTCGTCAAGCCTTCTCGGGTATTTTCATAATAATATAGTATATTATAATGCAGCAGTGATGCAAAGTCTGAATCTCTTCTGGGAACCGGTTCTTTTCAGACAGTTTGGATTAATGAACCGGTTCAAAAAGCCGATTCAGAGGTTCCTGACGTCATCATGCAGTGGTGTCACTATGTAGATTCGACTGAAAATTGAACAAATACAGCCAGGGGTGCCACCAGCAATTTTGGGCCCTATGAAACAATATGAGGTTGGGCCCCACACCCATTCTGCACCAAACATACAAGCCAAGCTAGCTATCCAAAATCTAATACTGACCTATTACTCGAGCTTGCTCATTCCGCTCAGCGCTGCTCGCTCATCCCAGAATGCACAGTGTGACATGTTGGTTCAAAAATATGTTAAATAAGTAGGGCTGTCCCCGACTAAAGTTTTTTATATACTAGCAGTTGTTCATTTAAGCCATTCGTTGACTAAGCACTTTTATTAAATTAATTACATAAAAATGAGAGAATTCTAAACCCGAGCGTTTACGTAGGCTAATATATTACCGTAATGAGTATGCTGCCTATAATATAGGCTATTATTATCCCCACTCAAGCACACGCATTAAGCTTGCCACAAAGAACCGGCAAAAGTATTGATTATGAATGTGTCAAAAATAGCAAGGAGACATTTTAATTGTTTATCAATAAACTCAAGAGTTTTCTGTGTCATGTCGGCTGACGTGCTGCCTCGCCATTTCCGCAGCTAGTGGACGCGCCAAGAGAGAAATGCACATTTTATTACATAATCAGAGATTAGACTATTTCTTTTCGTTTTGAATTGTTTCGTTTAAAAGTAGACATTTCAAGCGACATATGTCTGATGTCTGTGAGACGCGCTCCAGTTCACATGCAATGTTATTAATGTCGCTGACCTCCATGTCATGATTATATTGACTGCTATATATTTCCTAATTGCTTATTAAATCCAGCCAATTAGTTTATGAAACATTGATTAAAATTAAGATAAAATTTATACAAAACAAAATTAATTTTAAAGAAAGACTTTATAGGAAACAAAATTCAATGAAGTACTCAAAAGCCATGTCCCCATATGCATATCTGATTATGTAGCCTTACTCGTGCTGCTCACTTTTCATAATCAACATATGAAATAAAAAAAAAAATAATAATATTTAAACATAGCCTAACTATGAAACTAAATATGCTACGTTTTCTTTAACCCATGTCCAACGAAGGCACCGGCGCTTCTGATGGATTTTTTCCTTTATGACAGCGGAAACAACTTGCAATACTGTTATTTTTAGCCATACAGATAAGCGCAAGACATAAATTATACACTATAAACTGTCTACTTTTATCAATAACAACAAAGGCCGTGGACTCAGGGAATGGATTATTTTGCACTCCACTCCAAACGCTTTCTTCATTTCAGAAATATATTTTGTTTATTAAACGCAAAGTTTTTCATTTCAAAAGCATTTCTAAATTCAGTTTATATTTCCAACAAACGAAATTCCGAGCCAAAATAACGAAGTGGTAAAAAAAAAACCTTTGAGTTACCACCATCAAATTCAAACATTTCGCTCTTCTCTAAATGTGGCAGCAATGCGTCACAATAACCTGGTGTACGTAAAAATGGATCATTCTTTACAGATGATGGTATGTTTGGACAGAAGACGAGACAGAATTCTTTATTAAACTAATAAAAACAATAGAATAGAAAATGCCACAATTTATCAAGACCTTGAAGCAGATAAGAGAGAGAAACACCTCATATGTGCCGCTCAAGTATATAAGGTGCTTTCCCTGCCATTAATGCTTGGATAACACACACGTCTCCTTCCATTAAAAATAATGGCGTGCGGTGGCTGGGATATAAACCTAACAACATACATGGCATAATTTTTGGAATGACTTCTCACGAGAGGAAAAAAATTGTTTTAGTCACAAAACATCAGTTAATGGAAACGCTGTCATTTCGTAATATTTTTTTAGCGACTTTTAAAAAAATATTGCAAAAGTGTTGTGCAAATTTGTAATGGAAACACGGCTACTAATGAGTGCGCTAAGGCAGGACCAAACCATTTCGTGCAGATACAGGGGGGTGGTCGGTCAATATGGATGTTTACTTTTTGGTCAATGGGGATATTTAACTTTTATTGCCAAAATAAGTAAAAATCAAAGACATCATTCATTTTGTTATTATTTGAAATATACTCAATGATGATGGTTTATGTAGCGTATAATATAATTACATTTTTTTTAATTAGTTTTTACCTATTTCTTGGGGCCCCTGTCAGTCATTGTCCTAACTTTCCCCCCTATACGGCGCCCCTGACTACAGCACACATTACAGGCACTGATCAACAAACGCGGATATGTTCTTTATGTCTAAAGTATACTATAGAACGAGTAAACCAAACTTATCAACTCCTTGTTTATTATCCTTTTAAACTCCTTGATTTAAAATATAATCTGTATGCGCAAAACCATAATAATTTGTATACATTTTATAAATAAATTTTAATCAAATGAAGGCCTATTTAATTAAACCAGTTCACTTAAGTTAATGGTGTTTGTGGTTACAGTTTCATTCGCGGATCCTTATTGTCGGAAACGACTGAACAATATTGAGTAGCCCACATCTTAGATAAGATTTCTAAAAGTTTCACACATACAGCACACATTACAGACATGCATAAACACAGATATGTTACATGTCTAAAGTAGCCTATATAGAAAGAATAACCAGTTTTATAATCTTATAAATTTCGCTTAACAACTTTAACCTCCTGGGACCCACGAATAGACTTTTGTCCACTGTAGTGGACATTATATTTTAGTGAATTTCTCTGAAATCATACATGTCGCAGTTTTAGGTCTGGGTGTCCTGTAAAGAGCACATTTGGGGCTTTGCAGAGATACCAAATGTTTGGAGCTTTCATCAGGACAACAACTTCTTCTTGGTCTTTAAAAACTGCTGACATTAATGTGTAGCACTCTTATGTAAATATGATAATATTTTTAATTATAATTTAAATCAGATTAATTTTCAAATTGTTTATAATAAATCAACATCTCAGGAAAATTTGATGGGGTTTCTAATCAAAATATGACTTTCTGTTACAAAACAGGGCATTGATTTCATAAATGTCCTCTGTAGGGGACACCAGGACTGAAATCATGTTTATCAGGCATTTTGGAGACATAACAAGTGAATAGGGAACGAAATATTAGATATATTATGAAAATGTTGCGAATAATTATTACACTTCTTTTTTCATTACATGTTGCACCAAGAACACATAAATATCCAAATTGGATGAAGTGTAGATACATTGTATTGAATGGGCCATTTTACCCACATATTTCATAAAGTAAAATTGTATATCAATGCATTTTGGTATATATTTCATAACATAGTTCAGAATCATCTTTAAACAAAGTTTGTTTTAAAACAAATCCTGAAAATTGATTGGTGAATTAAAAATAAATCCCATTGTTTTTGCCTATACATGCAATTTCATGTCATTTTATTTTTTAAGCAACTGAGTCCTGGTGTTAACTACAGAGGACATATCATAACATATGAATAAAATATCTTTTTTCAAAATTGCCCCCCCCCCCCATTTGTTTCTTATGCTCTAAACAATGTAATGACATGAAAAAACACTAAATTCCAAAACCGTTTTTTTCCTGGGTCCCATAATCTGCATGCACAATAAGTTACATTAAAATGTATTTAAATCTCTCAACAGGAAGGTTTTTGCAGGTTTTAATAAAATGTTATTTAATAACAGTAGTCATAATAAGCATATTTCCAGTAGCCTACGTGCCAACTCAATCATCAGAATCCTCGGCAAACTTCGGCAGCTGGTTGAACCGGCTCGTTCGGTTCTTTTTTAGTCGGCTTCTACTTCGGCTTTTTGCATCTTGTGTCATCAACACAGAACTAAAGTTCGATTCAGTACGATAAATGAACCGGTTACTTGCTGAGAATCAAAAGAGCGATTTGTTCAAGAACCGAACATCTCTATAATGCAGTGCTAATCGACATAGACTTCATCATTGTATGGAATACTATAAAATAATTAATTGTTTGCCTCATTCTGTGATAAGAAGCTACATCAATAAAAAAAAGTATATATCAAACACTCGACTGGCAATATGAAGTGAGTTAAAACATGTTATTAAACGTTGTCTTTTTTGTTTTTCCAAACGCACGTTAAAAGCGACTCAAACTCGCAGTGCTTTCAGACAGAGCTCATTTACTACTGATCACAGAGCCACTCTTCACTAACACAGTTAGCATATATTCGGTTCGATTTCGATTAATCGTGCAGCCCTAATTTTTATTAAGGCAGTGTTCATGTAGGCATTTTAAAAACAGCAAGCACAACAGATGATTATCAACAGGAGCACAACAGAATGAAAATGTCACATTTTCAAATGCTTGTCTGTGAATACTTATAGTGATTGGTGCCCTATTTATGTATGAATATAGTGGTGACTCAAGAGTTGTAGCATGTCCGTCCATCTAATCATCTTAAGGCAAGTGTGAAATATGTTTTGATCCATCTGGTTCCCTTTCAGTCGGTCACGTTCGACGTACGTCGGAACTGACCGACGAATTGGGATCTGTCTTCAGAGACCAGTCTACTTCGAGTGTATTAGAAACGAGCCAATTGTATTGGCATGCGGTCCACGCACCGCCCCGCACCGCGGGTATAAACACGGAAGTGGAGTACCGCATATTGCTTTTAACTTCGGAGCCGAACGGTTTGCTGTATCAAGCTGTTTCTGCGAAGAGTGTTTAAACGAGTCTCGAGGAGGATCGCTCTCTTACCTGGGTGCTGGTGTGACGGCGCGAGTCAGCGAGCGGCCGCTGCAACATACACTTGTTCCTGTGTTGGTTGGCTGGGCGTTTCCGTTCTTGAGTGCTCACACGCAGGCTTGCAATCGGACTGCTGTGAGCCGCGGTCATCTCCCTGAGCGCTTCAGCACTTCTAAAAGAGCATTTCCTTCTAAAAAGAGCAACATGGTTTGACCCTGCGTCTTTTTCAAGATGTCATTCAAACCGTGTGTTTCTGGATGCGGTTGTTTCCTGTCCTCATTTGACGGCCACGATCTCTCTCGCATATAAACATGTGAGATTGCGTTCGTGGGTGATCCGCGTTCTCCCAGGAGAACGTGGTCACGTCGGCACGTTGTTCGGGCTCGAGCGTTCAGCGCGCCGTGTGCCGTCTGGCGCCGGCTGACAGCGGGGGTTGCCACGGCAACCCAGCGCGTCACTCGGTCCTCTGGTGCGCGGTCGAGACTGTGATACCTCAAACGGGGTTGAGTCCCATTGCTTATTCCCCGATCTAGTTCCTTTTCTGGTGCACCGGAAAAGGTCTACTTTGGCTAATAAGTCTTGGTGGCCTGAGGATTATAGTGGGGCTTCCCCGCTGGGTACATTCCCCGTGGGCCCCCACTCCTCTATCGCATCACAGGCATGCTGAGACTTTGTTCGTGGGTGGTTCATGTTCCCTTATGAGAACATGACCACGTCGGCGCGTTGTTCACCGTGCCTCTTTCTTGGAGGCTTGAGTGTTCAGCGCGCCGTGTGCCGTCAAGTCGGATGGCCACGCTCATTGTCTCACATGCCTGCTGGTAGCTTACGGATGGGATTGCTGGTCCTTTTTTGAAAAAAGGGGGGACCTAGCATTTCATTTGGGGCTCTGGCGGAGGACAGATGTCAATTGCTGCATCGGAGAGAGGGCTGTTATGCGCTTGAAATGATGATGCTGAGTTTCCCACTATAATAGTGTGCTCATGCTGAATCAGATTCAGAGTTGACAGCCATGCTTTCTGGGGTGGCTGCCCGGATGTGCATTGGAAAAACTTAGCAGTGTGGAACTATTTGGTGCCAAAATATGGAACGCCAAAAGGGCCATAATGTTTAAGTTTTTTCCCTCTCTCACTGCCCTCTGTCCTGCATGCACGAGGGTAGTCCCGACCCAGGGGTTATGCAGGAACTGCATGTTGTGATGGACCTCGCCCTCCGGGTGACGGAAGTCACTGCACGCTCCCTGGGTCAGGCGATGTCCACACTAGTGGTCCAGAAAGCTGGGGCTAACCTGGCAGATATGCGTGAGCCCGACAAAGTTCGGTTCCTCAATGCCCCTGTCTGTCAGGCTGGCCTCTTCGGCGACGTTATCGAGAACGCCCCCGGGCCTTGCCACTCCTGGCTTCCCCTCTCTTCTTCGCCAGGGGGCGGTGTGAGGCTAGAGGACGCCCCCGGGCCTTCTCTCCCACACACTGCCCCACCCTGGAACGATCAGACACCACTCCGGGTCGCCTCCGGGCCGTCCGGGTTGGGTCTGAGCGTTCCACCTCGCTGCCCCACCCCGGGTACGTCTGTGGTGCCATTGGTGCCATTGGTCCCGCTTGCACGGCTTCTGGGGGCCTGGCTAAGAGAGCCCCCAGACCGTCTCGCTGGCTCATCCGTACTATCAGACTCGGCTACGCTACTCAGTTCGCGTACCGGCCTCCCAAGCACAAGGGCATCCTCTTCACCTCCGTGCGGAGCAGTGATGCCCATGTCTTGCGGTCAGAGATCGATGTCCTACTGGCGAAGGACGCGGTCGAGCCGGTTCCTCCAGCCGATATGAAGTCGGGGTACTACAGCCCCTACTTCATTGTACCCAAGAAAGGCGGTGGGTTGCGGCCAATCTTGGACCTGCGTGTTCTGAATCGGCACTGCACAAGCTTCCGTTCAGAATGCCAACGCAGAAATGCATTTTCGAATGCATCCGTCCCCAAGATTGGTTTGCAGCGATCGACCTGAAGGACACGTACTTTCATGTCTCTATTCTCCCTCGACACAGACCGTTCTTATGCTTTGCATTCGAGGGGAAGGCATATCAGTACAAAGTCTTGCCCTTCGGGCTGTCCCTGTCGCCCCGCGTCTTTACGAAAGTCGTGGAGGCAGCCATTGTTCCACTCCGAGAACGCAGCGTTCGCATTCTCAACTATCTCGACGACTGGCTTATACTCGCCCAGTCTCGGGAGCAGTTGTGCGAACACAGGGACCTGGTGCTCCGTCACCTCAGCCTGTTGGGCCTTCGGGTCAACCGAGAGAAGAGCAAACTCTGTCCCACGCAGAGGATCTCTTGTCTCGGCATGGAGCTGGATTCGGTCAATCGGACTGCGCGCCTCACAGAGGAACGAGTCCAGTCAGTGCTGAACTGCTTGAATACATTCAAGAGCAGGACGGCGGTCCCACTGAAATTCTTTCAGAGGCTCCTGGGGCATATGGCATCTGCAGCCGCGGTAACGTCGCTCGGATTGCTTCATATGAGACCACTTCAGCGCTGGCTACATGACCGAGTCCCGAGGTGGGCGTGGCAGAGCGGCCAGTATCGGGTCCCAGTTACCCCGTACTGTCGCCAAACCTTCAACCCTTGGTCCGACCCCTCGTTCTTACGGGCCAGAGTGCCCTTAAGACAGGTGTCCAGGCATGTTGTGGTATTCACAGATGCCTCAGCCACGGGTTGGGGGGCCACGTACAACGGGCAGGCAGTCTCGGGTCTGTGGACGGGGCCCCAGCTGCATTGGCATATCAGTTGCCTGGAGTTAATGGCAGTACGTCTTGTGCTAAGTCGCTTCAAGAAGCTGCTTCAGCACCAACACGTACTGGTCCGCACGGACAGCACTGCGGCCGTTGCGTACATCAACCGTCAGGGTGGTCTGCGCTCCCGTCGCATGCTCCAACTCGCCCGCCACCTCCTCCTGTGGAGTCAGAAGCATCTGAGGTCGCTTCGTGCCATTCACATCCCTGGTGCGCTGAACCAGACAGCCGACAAGCTCTCTCGTCAGTGTCCACTTCCGGGAGAGTGGCGACTCCACCCCCGGAGCGTCCAGCTGATATGGGACCTTTTCGGAGCCGCACAGGTAGACCTGTTTGCCACTCCGGACTCGTCCCATTGCCAGTGGTACTATTCCCTGAACGGGGGTACCCTCGGCAGACGCACTGGCGCACAGCTGGCCCCGGGACCTACGCAAATATGCGTTTCCCCCAGTGAGCCTTCTAGCACAGACTCTGTGCAAGGTCAGGGAGGACGAGGAGCAGGTCTTGCTAGTTGCGCCCTACTGGCCCAACCGGACCTGGTTCCCCGAACTTACACTCCTCGCGACAGCCCCACCCTGGCCGATTCCCCTGAGGAAGGACCTTCTTTCTCAGGGAGGGGGCACTCTATGGCACCTGCGTCCAGACCTCTGGAAACTCCATGTCTGGTCCCTGGACGGGACGCGGAGGTTCTAGGTGGCCTGCCACAGGCAGTGGTAGACACCATCACTTCAGCTAGAGCCCCCTCTATGAGGCGCCTCTATGCCCTGAAGTGGAACCTGTTCGTTGAGTGGTGTTCTTCTCGCCAGAAGACCCCCGGGAGTGTTCGATTAATGTTGTGCTTTCTTTCCTACAAGATGGGTTGGAGCGAAGGCTGTCTCCCTCCACCCTGAAAGTGTACGTCGCAGCAATAGCGGCGTATCACGATGTAGTTGAAGGTAAATTCTTAGGGAAGCACGACTTAATCGTCAGGTTCCTCAGAGGTGCGAGGAGACTAAATCCTCCTCGTTCTATCTCGCTACCCTCTTGGGACTTAGCCCTGGTGCTCAGAGCACTTCAGGGCCCTCCTTTTGAGCCTTTGCAGTCCGTTGAGTTAAAAATCCTGTCTATGAAGACGGTACTCCTGACTGCATTGGCCTCAATCAAGAGGGTGGGGGACCAGCATGCGCTTCGGTCAACGAATCGTGCCTAGAATTCGGGCCCGGTAACCCTCACGTCATCCTGAGACCCCGGCCCGGATACGTGCCCAAGGTTCCTACCACTCCCTTTCGGGACCAGGTGGTGAACCTGCAAGCGCTGCCCTCGGAGGAGGCAGACCCAGCCCTGGCTTTGTTATGTCCCGTCCGCGCTGTTCACGCTTACGTTGACCGGACACAAAGCTTTAGGACCTCAGAGCAGCTCTTCGTCTGTTATGTAGGCCAGCAGAAGGGAAAGGCTGTCTCCAAGCAGAGGTTAGCCCACTGGATAGTGGATGCTATCGTCTTTAGCGTACCAATCGCAAGACGTGCCTTGCCCGTTCGGGTTGCGAGCGCACTCCACAAGGAGTGTTGCCTCCTCCTGGGCGCTGGCTCAAGGCGCCTCGCTGACAGACATCTGTAGAGCTGCGGGCTGGGCGACACCTAACACGTTCGCTAAATTCTATAGCCTCCGTGTGGAGCCGGTTTCTTCCCGTGTACTCGCCTCCAATGGCTGGTAGACGTGAAGTGCCCGTTCCTGTGTCGGCTTGCTACGCCACTCCCGCCTATGGCCGGAATCGTGCGTTTATCTTCTCCAGTTGTGTTCCCCAGAAATGGTGAACCCTGTCGAGCTCCTCCGTCACCCCTTCGGTGTCAGACGTTGCGGCCGTCTGACGCCAGGCCTGCACCCGTATGCTTGTGGAACGTGTGTGTAGGCTGGGTTCCATATGTGTTGGTCCCCTCACGGCGACCCCATATGTATATTTCCACGGTACCTGCTACCCTACTCGGCTAGCCCCGTGTCTTTCCCTTGACAGAGCCCCGCTCTGTCGTCTCTGGGTGTGTTCTTTCCCCCCTGGGACCAGGTTGGATCCACCCCAGAGACTGCCATATGTTGCACTACCCTGATAGGTTAGTCCTTATGAGTATTCCACCTCTCCTCCCTTGGAGGACGTGGCTCCGCAGCGTTCCATCTCCCTGAGACTGGCACGCTTCCCAGCGTTATCCAGTAGTCACGCAGAGTGGGTCTTGCAGGAACAGCAGTGACTGACCTTCCCTGCCGGGAGTCCTGACTCCCACTCCAACATAGGAGTGGTCCAGTGAGCTCAGGCAGGGCGCTGGAAGGGCCAGCATCTCTGGCGTGTTGGTAGGGATCCCAATTCGTCGGTCAGTTCCGACATACGTCGAACGTGACCGACTGAAAGGGAACGTCTCGGTTACGTATGTAACCCTCGTTCCCTTAAGGAGGGAACGGAGACGTACGTCCCGTCGCCAGGTGCTGTGCTTCCGCTGAAGGGCCGAGTCACTTATTCGGCTCCTCAGTTGGAAAAGCAATATGCGGTACTCCACTTCCGTGTTTATACCCGCGGTGCGGGGCGGTGCGTGGACCGCATGCCAATACAATTGGCTCGTTTCTAATACACTCGAAGTAGACTGGTCTCTGAAGACAGATCCCAATTCGTCGGTCAGTTCCGACGTACGTCTCCGTTCCCTCCTTCAGGGAACGAGGGTTACATACGTAACCGAGACGTTTTGTGTTGCTCTGTCATTTTGAGTTAATAGGTGTTTTGCCTGTTTAAGCTTGGGTTTGAGAGTGGAAGTGATTTTATTTTTATTTTTTTTTGGCCAGTGGATTTTGAATGAAGGCAAGTTAAAGGGTTAGTTCACCCAAAAATTCTGTCAGTAATTACTCACCCTCATGTTGTTCCAACCATGTAAGACCTTCGTTCATCTTCGGAACATAATTTAGTATATTTTTGATGAAATCTGAGAGCTGTCTCACTCCTCCATAGGCTTTCAGAGGGACTGAAACTTGATGGCCCAGAATAGTAAGTAAAAACGTCATTTAAGGAGTCCAAATGACTACAGTGGCTCTGTATTAAGTCTATCATACGACGAAAATACTTTTTGAGCGGAAAAACAACAAAAATAACGACTTTATCACACTATTATTGTTGTTCAATTTGAGTGCCACGACGCATGCGCGAGAACTGAGATTACGGCGTTCTTCTTACTTGACTGGCTGCTCACTCTTTCGGAGTAGGGTTAATCTCAGTTCTCGTGCATGCGTTGTGGCACTCCCGCGAACTCTCGTCAAATTGAACAACAATAATAGTGTGATAAAGTCGTTATTTTTGTTGTTTTTCCGCTCAAAAAGTATTTTCGTTGCATGATAGACTTAATACAGAGCCACTGTAGTCATTTGGACTCCTTAAATGACGTTTTTACTTACTATTCTGGGCCATCAAGTTTCAGTCCCTCTGAAAGCCTATGGAGGAGTGAGACAGCTCTCAGATTTCAGCTCTCAGCTCTCAGATGAACGAAGGTCTTACATGGTTGGAACAACATGAGAGTGAGTAATTACTGACAGAATTTTCATTTTTGGGTGAACTAACCCTTTAAATTCAAGAAACAAATAAACAAGAAAGTTTAAGTCAAGTCTAACTCATCTCTGAACTTCAGCCATCATCTGAGATGAGTCTCGCTGAGATGAGAGTCAGTCTGCTGTTCTTCTCTCAGTAGGATAAAGCAAGCTTCTGCTTTATTGCTGTGTTATATGGGCTATTCACACAAAAAGAGGGGTGCATAAGCATAAGGTTGTGTGAATGTTGCTGGGATCAGCCTTTTTGTTCTCTCTGATGTGCAGAGAAAGTATATGATGCCTGTGGTTTTTGCAGATGTTACATGTTTTTTAGACTGCCTCCAAACCTACCAACAAAAGCGCTCACCACAGGAGGCCAAATGCACATCTAAATGTTTATGTGAGAGTCAGAGATTGCAAAATCTTAGCCATCGGCTATGGGATGCAGTTAGAATTAAATGATATTGAACGCCATTTACTGTATGTTTCATTGACATTCCGTATGGTCGCAGTTATTGTATACATCATTAGACAAGGTATTGAAGTGAGGACACTGGCAGAGAACTGCATTTATTCACAGCAATAATGAAGGTGATTAGTATTCGATTATTGTGTAGGGAACATCCACCTTCAATAGCCAGATTTCAAAAGACCATGTGCTTCTTTTTCGACTGAACTTTAACACTTAGCTTGTTTCCGATCGATAGTAACAACGAACAGACATTCAAATAGTCATCGATCTCCTTGTCGTGTGTCAATAGGCTCTGCAGACAAACTAGACTTTGTGCATGCTGGACAGCCATTACTCACGGAAGCAGATGTTAATGAGGTAAAATATAGACATGTCTTGTCAATGAATACAAATCATAGGCCAAAATCTGACTTTTTTGTAAAAACAACCGGTGAGGTTTTTTTTTTCTTTTCACAAACAAATCTATCATATGACTCCAGAAGACTGTATAGAATATACTGTAGCATGCGAGTCATATAAACCACTTGTATGACACTTTTACTCTGTGTGTGAGTGTGTGTGTGTGTGTGGGTGTGGTGGGGGGGGGGGGGTTGTGATCTGTTAATTTAGGTCTTCATTTTTAAGTGGGAAAAATTTCAATGTTTAGGGTAAGTTAATTAACTCAAACTGAGTTAATCCTCTTACACTCGCTTATCACTTATCAGTTAATGTACTTCTGAAAATCAATATAAAAATAGTGCAAGATGTGGAATTTTCTGTGATTACCTTTTCCCTGTCATTAACATAAAAACGTGAAAACTCAGGAGTCAGGAGGCGTTCAGTCAAAATCAGCACTTTTCACAGTGGGACTGAGTGAGTAGAGTAGAACTGAAAGCAATTATTTTTCCACTACATTGCCCTTTCTGATATTTATAGATCAATGAACTTTACATGGCTGTTGTTGTGTGTATGCTGCTGCTCAGATATGGTTGTGATGTTTTTGATAGGGGTGCACCGATCCGATATTAGGATCGGATATCGGCCGCGATACTGACAAAATAGCTGGATCGGGGATCGGAAAAATTAACAGATCCACAAGCCGATCCAGGTGTTTTTTTCCGTCGCAGCAGAACCTACGTCATTCGTCAGCTTCACGTGTGTCGCATGCTAGGAGCAACATGGAGCGAGCCAGAGAGTCGGCTGTGTGGAGGAGATATTTCACGCTTGCCACGCCAACTAGTTCGTCGCTGTTTCGAGGGTATTACTGCAAAGTCAGGGTCTTTCCTGCATTGACATTTTTTTGACGGCCAAAGCCTAATTTGATGAGTTATTGTGATTTACGAGTGATGTAGAACAGATGCTGCGCTTGTGACTGAGTGACAGAGAGACCGATCTGAGAGCTCCTCCCCCGCGCGCGCTCTCTGGGTCTTCAAAATAATCAGTGTTCGCTCTCATATTTCACATATTAATCCAAATCAAAAGCTCGGAAGACCGAAACCATGTTGCACGTGACACATTCGGACAATTTTGTCCTTGAATTATCACTGGGTGTGAATTGCGCTCAAAAAACATTGACTCTTCTCTGACCAGCTGACATAAAGCATACTTTCAATAAGCGGGAGACAAATTATATCCAGTTATGAAGTGTTTTCTGTGTGTTGACATCTTTCGCGATGTTCTAACAGACGGGATTCGCACACAACGCGTCTGCTAATGTCCGATTCGTGACCTAATGACTCCTTTGAACCGAATCATTTTAACGACTGGCCAGAACAACTGATCTGTCCAACACTGAACTCATGAACTCAGTTTATTAATTTACTCAGAACGCAACTGAAATGAGAACACAAGTGTGCTTACCCATTTTAGCAAGAGTGGGTAGTAAGAATTATTTTTAATTATCAACAGTATTTCATCTTATTTCTGTTGACAATGTGTAGTAAAATAAATAGGCCTAGCCTACAATCATTTAATCTGGAGTGAGGTGAAACCAGAACAAAGTTGTTATTAGCTAGCTGAAAATTTTTATTAAATTGCATATGGTAGAAAATTAGACTATTTGTTAATTTGTAATGCTACTTTTTAATATTGATATGATTATAAACCAAAACAATTATCTGTAGTGTAAAAAATGTTTGGTAACTGTCAGATTACTATTGTATGTTTGACCAATACACTGTTTTTTTTTCCACTGCTACATTTTATTTATTTAAAGAAGTTAGATTACATTCTATTTTAGATTTGAATGCACAATTGTTTTTTAAATAAATAAGAATTCAACACCTTACATACATCTGTTATTTTGTCTTAGTTATGTTTAGTTAGTAAAGTCTGGTGCCTTTAGTCTCTTCAAGGAAGGTATAAGGTGGAAGATATACAGTTTATTATTAATTCAACAATATATCGGATCGGTATCGGGTATCGACAGATACACAAAGCCCAGGCATCGGTATCGGTATCGGGACTGAAAAAGTCGGATCGGTGCACCCCTAGTTTTTGACTCTGCAGCAAGAAAAAAACCCTGAAAATTTTTGTGCCAGCAGTTTTACTTGTTCGAAAAAAGCTTAGATCTAGTGATTTTCTTGATCTCATCAATTACAATGTGTGAACATTGAAAAATATGCTTTATGTGCTTTTAGTGGAACACAAGAAGAAGGAAAAAAAACTGAACAGACAGGTCACTAAGGGTATCACATACAGATTATATACAGTTATGTTGTTCATATACGGAAAGAAAAAATGAGAGAAAAAAAGATATAGGAGAATGGTAATGGTCCTTTTTCAAGGCCATAAAAGGTTCAAGGTCCCATCATGAAAAATATAATAATCAGTGTTGGGCAAGTTACTGAAAATTAGTAATTAGTTATAGTTACTAGTCTTTTAAAAGTAATTGAATTACTTTACCAATTACTGAATATCAAAAGTAATTAGTTACTAGGGAAAGTAACTTTTAACCCTCTGGAGTCTGAGCTCTTTTGGGGCCCTTTAAAAGTTTTGACATGCTCTGACATTTGTGTTTTTTTCAGTTGCTTATAAACACATTAATGGCAATTACACTGTATTCAGCACAAACTGGGCGACCATAATATGTGAGCAACATGTATGGACATGCTTGTATTTTTAAGAGAAAAATGTTTATGCATGGTTTTCGAAAAAAATTAAATCAAATTGTTTTAAAATTAAGGCCTCAAAACACACAATAGATTGACTCCTGTGTGTTTTTGCATATAGTTTTTTCTTTAAACTGATGTGAGAATCATTGAGCCTACTCATTCACATAAAACAATATATTCATTTACAATTTGTAAGACAGTTTCTCTTCACAAAGCCAATATGCGAGGAGGCGTGATAGCTAATGAATAATGATGAGAACACCTGAGATTACAAAAAGACATAATAGTTTGCATAATGAGCTGCATAATTAGCTGCATAATGAATGAGCTTCAGGTAGGCCTGTGGCAGAGAGCAACAGAGCAAAGGAAATATATTTTTTTGTAGTTTATTTTATTTGGAATGTAATCAACAAAGGCCTATTATATTTTAAATGATCAGAAGATTTGACTACACTGCAAAAAATGCACTTCTTATTTGGTATTTTTTCTTGTTTCCAGTCCAAATATTTAAAATTCCTAAATCAAGATTAATTTACTAGATAAGTAAAAATTTCTGGGGGGAAAATCAAAATGAAGTGAGTTTTTGCTAAGTTAGTTAGTTAGTTAGTTAGTTAGTTAGTTAGTTAGTTAGTTAGTTAGTTCACTTTATTGTCCCCAAGGGGAAATTCTGCTTGGGCACAGTGCAGAGTTGCTTCATAAAGATAGACCAGATAACTTAAAACAATCTATATTGCCACAACAATTTATGATTTATTAAACCATAATTTATGATCTATTACACCAATTTATTAAAACACAACAATTAGCTAATGAGATTAAAACCATGTTTTTACTCCAAACTTACTTTATATCACAAGTCAAATGTTTTAAATAACCTTTTGTGATCTCATTTGGCTTTGGATCAAAAAATCTGACAGAAAATATATCATTTTACAATATTCTGCATAATTATAAAAGCTCGAATAGCATTGCATTATAAATATAATCTATTATGAAAACACCCAACATGGTATAAACAACACAGATAAGCCATATATTGTCGCGATTGTGTGTTTATTATCTTCAAACGTGTCTATCTGCATGTTAGAGCGATTTCTGGAAGCTGTTTATGTCAATGTCACATGGTATCTTCTTCATGCGTGCTATATATGGACTACATGTGCACGGAGTGTCCTCCGGCTGCCAGTATGAACTGAAAACACAACACATCAGAGTATCCAGCGCTCATAATAATTACATCTGCGATTGAAATAACTCTTCTCTGAATAGAAATTTGACACAGACATATGAAAATCTATCAATATTTCTCCTCATCTGCACACTTTTGAACTAAAAGCCCTGAGGGATGTTGTTTTGTCGTGAGTCTTCATGACGAGAATAGAGAAGTTTTTTATGAATGAGATCAGCAGACGCTCGTATTACAATCTTAAGAAGGTACCAACGCGGTTTTCATATTCATAACTCCTGACACATATTAACAAATTATGGTCACTATATGACTTTGAGAATAAAACAGAGGTCAAAAATGGAAGCTTGAGTCTTAGATCTTTTAAATGATGTATAGTTTGTCAAGGTAATTACTTACATCTGACAGTAATTTTGAGCTAATTTAAACAAAGAAAGCTTCAGTGCATCCTCGCGCAGGTTTTTGCGTTTAATATTCACAGATGCTTACAGAGTAAACTTAGCCTACTTACACACAGCGGTGGAATCCGCTGCTTTCAGAAATGAACAGCTATTTATGGAGAATAATTCCAGGATTATTAAAAGCGTCTCAAAACGATGTAGTTGAAGTAGGAATGCAGTACTTGATGTGTTTGTTTGAGCTGATGTGTGTGTGGGCGTCGCCTCTGGAGCCTCAGTATTTGAATCTCAATAGAGCGCACGCTTTGTGGGCGTGGTCGCATTAGTGTATAATGCGCCGCTCAGGAACAATTAACATCTCTCTGCTTTCAAACGGATTACATAAACACAGAAAATTTGTTTTTGATTTGGTTTACAGTGTTTAAAACCTGACATTTCAGCGTTTCTTTAGACATATGTCTCATGTTTGTGAGACAAGTATTCACTAAGCTAGAGGTCATTTTCTGAAGACTATCTGAATGAACGTCTTTGACAGAGAGGCTGCAGATCGCGCATCATGTTTGATTTCTTTATTTTGCAAAAAGCACAACAATTTGTTTTTATTGTGACTGTACTCAAAAAAAAGAAACTTAACAGATTATAATGGTGTATAACACTTGCCTGAATGATAAAAAACTTTATTTGAGTCTCTTTGGTACTGATAAGAAAAAAAGTGAGCCAACTGCGCCGGCGCGACCGCCTTCTCGAGAGGGTTAAGTTGCTTTTATGTCTGCTTTTTAAATGTAAATATGAACAGTACTGACCAGTCAAACACAATAAACATGATCATTTTTAGACCTATTTATTGTAATCAACAGGGCAAAAGGCCTTCAAATCAAGCAGTAGTACAGTGTTTAGTGTCCAGCAGCAGCAGCAGCAAGCGTTGGGAGAGTATACTGGGAGAGTTATGGTCTTTTTACACCTGCTCAGTTAATTCGTTTTCCCTGACCAGATATCTATCCGATTTTGAAAAGACCAGAAGTAAATGCCTTCTGAGATTTTTTCGAGACGGATTTAAATTCGATCACTCAAACAACCAACTCAGAAGGTGCAACACGCTTTGCTGCAAATGAGTAAAGCAAGCCAACACGCAAACTGCCGCCAGTGAAACTGAAAGTAAGTCTTATATGCTGAAAAACACAATCATCTTCATTAAAACGAATGAGACTAAATGATCTTTGCAGTGCTTAGTTCGCTCTTTCACATATTGCGGTCTTTGATCTTTTAACTGATAAATAAAATGCAGCTCATATCTTTTGCTTTCGTTGACGTGAACTCCGTTAAATGTGCATATTGCGTGGGACTTGAAGATCGGATTATATTCGATTGTGGAGAGGTGTAAGGTAAGACAACCTGCATGTTTTTATTTTTATTTTTTTAGATTGTGTAGCCCGTTTCGTTTGCGAGTGCCTACGCCTAACCTCAACTTATAAAAAATTTATTTTGTGGTGGTGGTGGGGATAGTAGTTTAAACTAACATTGTGATGTATGTTAGTTTATGTAATGGCAGCAACAATGTGTAATAGGGAGGATAAAAAAGAAAGAAAGAAAAAAAAACACAGGCCAGGCTAGGGCCTAGATCTGAGCTTCTTGTCTGCAAGCATTCAATTTTCACAAAAGAGAGTAACGAACTCATTTAAATTTCAGTAATTGTAATTGCATTACTTGATTAAAAAAAATTTAGTTACTTCTGCGTTACCGCTAAAAGTAGTGGAATTACAGTAACGTGTTACTTTGTAGCGCGTTACTCCCAACACTAATTACAGTGTTTCCCACACATAGACTAATTAGTGGCGGTGCGCCACAGAATCAACACCGGCCGCCACATATTGCGTGTCGTTATTCTTTTTTTTTACCCTATTTAAAACACGCAGCGTATTCGTTCAGCTGCACTTTCTTTCCCTGCTCTCCCTCCGTCTTTCTGTCACTCACACGCGTCTCTCGCTCTCAAACCTCAAACGCCAAACCTGCTTTTGTTATGAAGCAAAGTCTAAGCTTTTACATTTTTTAAAAGTTTTAATACGGAATTCAAACAATGAATAGCGTTTTGGCGCTAATGTGGCATAACAGAGGCGATGCTCTCATCTCCCGGCGGCGCGCGGCCACGTGGCTCACGGAGCTCTCTATACTTCTAGCGCTGGGTCAATACATTTGAATGGATAGATGACAGTTTCACTATTCAGGTATTTGCATCAAGTTTTGGTAAACAGTACAGCATAGTGTGCATTGCTTATTACGTCAACCACATTTACAGTATCATTTTATTATGGAGAGTGATGGAGATGCAACATCTTAACATTAATGTTAATGTTTTTCTTGTATTTAGCCCTCAGGTATTCCTCACTTATTGGTAACACTTGTACACATTGGTGGTCAAATGAGACCATACACCTTAACTATTTTTCAATTAAATAAATGTTCTACATTTTAGTTTAATAATGTTTATTGAATATTTTGAGGAGATCTTTTGGTACTAAATAGGCCTATTATTTGTGCAATAATTATGGTCCATTAATGGCCATTTAATGAATTAAATAAAAATAAATACTTCTAATATATTTTTTTCTTATTTATTTTAAATATATATTTATATTTATATTAAATAGATTAAATATCAAATATCATTTAAAATAGTTTGAAATAGTGCTAAAAAGGCAAACTTATTTTTCCTTATATGTACAGTAGGCTATATACATATGAATTGATACTGAATCAAGATCGAAATAAATCGATATTTGTGCCAATCACCAACCCCAAATTCCCCGCCCGCCCGCCCGCCCGGTCGCCCACCACCACAAATTGGTTTCTAATCTGTGGGAAACACTGGATTATAATACTGAGAAATTGTAAATGTGAGGAAGGGAAAAGAAAAAGGAAGAAGAAAAAAAAAACACACATTGCAGTACACTTACAATATCTAAATATGTTCCATCCACACTCCGATACATTAACCATTTTAACCAGTACTTAAACCAGTCAAATTTATCCATGTTTAATCTAAAAAAGAAGTTTTTACGTCCCATACATATCTTTTACACCCCCCCCCCCCCTTCTTAAAAAAACACACAATAACTTTTTTACAGTTTAAATGTTAATGGTAATGTTGAAAAGTTAACAATTAACTTAATTGAATTATACCTGCCAGTCAGTGCTACACACAAAGTGCTGCCTGAATTTTCTTTAGGTGCTTTCCCCCCCCTCCTCTCTCTTTTCTCAAAGCATAGGATTTTGTGAGAGTAAACTGGCCCTTGACCAGTGTGGAGAAGCAAAATCCACCTGCATTAAAAGTCATTGAGCAGCCAAGTTCTAACAAGCTGTCCTTTGCTCTCTCAACGCCTAATAAAGCGGCAGCAGATCGTACAGGAGATCACTGACCACATCCATCTGCTTTACACAAATCAGCTGTCGGCAGCAGCTACTAATAGCTACATGGTCCCCTAAGGACACTTTAAAAATCTCTCCCCAAGTCTCTAGCACTGTAACTCTATGCAGGGGCTGTGGTGGAGGATACAATTAGCAGCCTGGGACAACTTCTGCACTGATCGAATAGCCCATTGGATACTTACTCCTCTTTAATTAGCTGTGATTAAATCAACCCCTGCGGGGGCTCGAGTTTCCTGGGGAGAGGAGTCAGATGGAGTGCGTGTGGATGACCAGAAAGAAAAGAAAGTGAGCTGGAACTCGAGCCTGGATCTTCAGCTTTTGTTCTAGTCTTTAATTGTTTCACTCAGTTAATGACAGATCAGTGACTGTGTAGAGTGTCCAGACAGCATGAGACTGCTAAAGCAGTTTAGTTTCCTATTTAAATTTACATTTAATATTTCATTCTCATGCAGCTTGTGTATTAGCAGAACTCACTGCAATCTATAGGCAGTCAGGGTTCCACATACATCAATAATCACAATGTGTATTTTAAAGTTATAAAAGCACTGAATGACTGAACTGTGTGTTTACTGCAGGAAATTACTTAATGGGATGTGCGTGTGCACAGATAATGCATACACTTGGCTTTGTTTAGACCTGCTCTTCTGCTGCATTCATATATTTATACTTGTAGTAAATGATGTAAAGTCAGTAGTTGTGTATTATCATTTCTGATCAGATCAGTGTTATTATTATTATTATGTATATACTATTATTAATATTTTGAGTTATCTTTACGTTTTGTATTTTTAGTTTTCATTTTAGTTTTGGTAGTTTTAGTAATTTTGTAATATGCTTTTGTAATTTTTATTAATTTCTCTCTTTTTTTTTTTTTTTTTAGCTCTAATTTAATTTTTTCAAATTAAAGTTATTTCTTGCCAGGGGATAATGTCTAATTTTTGTTTTTAGTTTGCATGTAATATTTTATTTTATTTGAACAAAAAGGATTTTTAATAGTTTCAGTTAACAGTAACACCCTTTCTGATTTGACTCATAGTTTTGTTGACTGTCCAGGAATTTTCTGAAGACAACTGGCTATTACATTTTGAGAAACACTGCTCTATGCACTTGTTATGTCAAGACATATTGAATACCATTTAAGGGTCCAAGCCAGGTCTGGGTCTACTCTATTTCAAGTAAGAATACTATCTCAACAGCCGTTTATGAGCACTATTCATTTAAAGCATTACTTTAAGTGACACTTTTAAAAACTAGAAGAATACACTACAGTCTCTGGGCGCATTGTGTTTTATAATTTAATGATTAAGATTAATAAAATAAGTCACTGTCTGGCCAACTGAGATTTTGCTATAGAGATAAAGGTTGGAATCATGATTTTTCAGTAGTACTACAGCACAGTCTTAAGTGAATACTGATGTACTGCAGAGATTACAAATGACATGAATGTGTACTGAATAATTGTTAATGAAGAATGTTTTAAGAGATTTGGGGTTTAAAACAACATAATGCAATAGAATTATGATTTCAGAGAGTATTGTTTTAGATGGTAAACTATCCAAATATACACACAATACACAACATATATATCTCAAACTGACTGTCAAACTGTAAAATTGCACAAATGTAATCAATGCAAGAACAAAATATATGAAAGTTATGCAACTTTTACTGTGAACAGTGCTGCTCTGAGACACAAGCCTCAACCTATTTAATAAGATCACAGCATGTGATAAGTGCACTAAGCTATATCACGATTTTGTTTTCTGTTCAATTGACAGATGCTTTGCCAAAGCAATGGCGCAAAACACAATGTTAGTGATCTTTTAGGTTTATTACAAAACTGTTGCAGGACAGATTAAACTATTAGGTTAGGTTAGGTTAGGTCAACTTTATTATCCCCAAGGGGCAATTTGTTTCACAGCCAGCAGTAATACAATCAACAGAAACAACACACAACAACACAACACACAAGAACAAAATAATAATAATAATAATAATAACAATAATAATAATTTAATTTATCTAGAATAATAAAAAAAAGTCTTGGTTACGTCTGTAAACTTAGTTCCCTGAGTAGGGAACGAGACGCTGCGTCACCGCTTTGGGAACACCCCTGCATGATTGCGTCGTGAAGCACGTATGTCATCAGTCCAATAGAGAGACGGAACGTCATAGACGGGTGACGTCATCGGCCGGAAAGTATAAAGCATCCCCGGAAACACACGCCCAAGCAAGGCGCTCGCGAGCATGCAGGGAGTATGGCAGGGTGACGCAGCGTCTCGTTCCCTACTCAGGGAACTAAGGTTACAGACGTAACCGAGACGTTCCCCTTCATGGGAACTCGAGCTGCGTCACCGCTTTGGGAACGAGACTAACCACGCCCCCATAGGAGCTGGATGCCTGTGTACTCAGGAAGCGAGCACCCGAGCCCCCAGAGTAGTGTTAATATCTAGTTCATAGAACCTGACGAAAGTGAACGGCGAGGACCAACCCGCCGCATCACAAACATCCTGCAGGGAAGCCCCTGCCAAAAGAGCCTGAGAGGCCGCCATACTCCTAGTAGAGTGGTCCCGGGCCGCCAAAGGAGAAGGCTGCCCGGCCGCCACATAAGCAAGTGAAATGGCCTCAACCACCCACTTGCTCATTCTCTGCTTAGAAACACACAAACAACTGTTCAGATCTCCTCCACAGGGCAGCTCTGTGGACGTAAGTATCTAAAGCACGAACAGGGCAAAGCAGATTAAGTCTGGCCATACCGGGAGCAAATTCCAAGCACGAGGGTGCCACCGAAAGGGTTTGTAAATCTCCAATTCTTTCAAAAGAAGAAATAGCAAGCAGAAAGATAGTTTTAAGAGTCAAAAACTTCTCTGAAACATCCTCAAGCGGCTCAAAGGGAGCCTCGGAAAGGCCTTGAAGCACAATGGCCAAGTCCCAGGCTGGCACCCTGGTGCGCACAACAGGTCTTAACCTCAAGGGTCCACGGAGGAAACGAGTTACTAACGGGTGTCGCCCCAAAGAAACACCACCCAATGGAGTGTGGTAAGCAGCGAAGGCCACCACATACACCTTCAGTGTGGAGGTAGCTAACCCAGCGGAGAACCTCTCCTGCAAGAACTCCAGCACCGCACTCGCAGGGCAGTTAACTGGATCCCACAGGCGCTCTCTACACCAACCGGTGAAGAGTCTCCATTTAAGAACATACAGTTTCCTAGTGGAGGGAGCTCTAGAGTGTAGAATGGTCTCCACAACCTCAGCTGAGAGACCAGAGCTTATGAGCTGGGCACCCTCAGAGGCCAAGCCCACAGCTTCCACAACTCTGGGTGAGGGTGTACGAAGACACCGCCCGCCTGAGAGAGAAGGTCCTCCCTGAGTGGAATCTCCAGGGGAGAGCCGTCGAGGAGAGACACAATGTCCGAGAACCATACTCGGCTCGGCCAGTACGGGGCTACTAGCAGAAGACGGGCCCCGTCCCGGCGCACTCTCTCTAGAACTCCCGGAAGCAGAGCGATCGGGGGAAATGCGTACAGGGGCAGCCTCGGCCACTCCTGCACCATAGCGTCCAGTCCGAGAGGAGCTGGAGGCGTTAGGGAGAACCACAGTTGACAATGGGTGTTCTTGTGTGTTGCAAACAGGTCCACTTGGGCCCTGCCGAACTTCTCCCAAAGGAGCTCCACCACCTCGGTGTGAAGTCTCCATTCCCCTGGCCTCGGCCCCTGTCTTGACAGGATGTCTGCTTCCACATTAAACCGCCCAGGGATGTACATAGCTCTAACTGAGAGTAGTTTCCCCTGGGACCAAAGGAGACCTCAGACCCCCTTGATGGTTGATATAGGAGACCACCGATGTCCTGTGATGCACATGATGGCCCCTGAGATACGGCAGGAAGGGAGGCATCCGTGCTCAGAGATTCCCACTGGCACAATGCCCTCAGTAACGGGCCTAGGGCCAGAAACCGAGGATCCTTCCACATGACGGAGACATGGACAAGGAGCGGAGACATCGCCGCGAAACCTTGATCACCCGAAAGGGATTTCCCCTCGGGGAAAAACCTCTGGTTTTGAGCCACCACTGTAACGGTCTAATGTACAACAGGCCGCACAGAATGATATTGGACGCTGCTGCCATGAGACCCAGCAGTCTCTGAAACTTCTTTACAGTAAGTGACTGGTCTAGCTTCACCCCTCTCACGGCTGAGCGGATCGACTCCATGCGAGGCTCTGATAAGCGGGCCGGCATAGAGACCGAATCCCAACTCACGCCTATATACGTTATTCTCTGTACTGAAGAAAGAACGCTCTTCTTGGAGTTGAACCTCAGCCCTAACCTCCTCATGTGCGCGAGCACAACATCTCGATGTTGAACTGCGAGACGAGCTGACTGTGCTAGGATCAGCCAGTCGCCGATGTAATTGAGATTGCGAATCCCCTGCATACGCAAGGGGACTAACGCAGCGTCCACACACTTCGTGAACGTGCGGGGGGAAAGAGCTAGACCGAAGGGAAGCACCCGATACTGATACGCTTCTCCCTTGAAAGTGAATCTCAGGAACTGTGCTGCGGAAGGATGGAGATGTGGAAATACGCATCTTTGAGATCTATCGTGACAAACCAGCCCTCGGACCTCATCTGAGACACGATCTGTTTGAGTGTGAGCATCTTGAACTTGAGCTTCGCTACGGCCCGGTTCAAGACGTGCAGATCTAAGATAGGGCATAGCCCTCCATCCTTCTTTGGCACCGACTATGAAGTACCGTCTGTAAAAGCCTGACTCCCTGTCTGGGGGGGGGGGGGGGTGGGGGGAACGGCGAACCGGCAGGGAACAACTGGCCCGACAGCGCCACCTCTCTCCTCGGAGGGGGCGGGCCATCCTCGGATGACTCGCGAGGGCCCTCCACGCCCCGGCACTCGGGCGGGGTTGGTGGAATGACCCTGTGAGGGTGCTGAAGGCTGACGGGTACCGTATACTCATTATTAAGTAGGGGAAAAAATAACTGAATTATCCGCAAACTTAATGATATGATGCCTCTCTAGTTGCTTCTGACACTCGTTGGTAGAAAACACAAATAAAAGAGGTGCGAATATTGCGAATCATTGTAAAAATAAATCAGAAATAGACAGTTGATATAGAGTGCAATTAGGCAGAATAATTTATCAATTTGAAAAGGCTATTATTCACTGTTGGTTTGCATAAATTACATACAATAAAGTGTAACCTTTACTAGTCGATTTATGTGAAATATCAACCCACTTCTATGCCCTTAACATAATCATCAGATGACCTCTCCTCAGTGAACTGTAATGCCGCAAGATGCGTGATATAACAATAGATTGCTGTAAAGCACAGTTTTTAGTTTGTGATCTAATAAGACGACGACGCTATCCTGCTTCAAGGCATTGCATGTTCGTCAAAACGCATAACAAAAGATAGCTTTTAGACACGCTTAGCTACGGAAAAAAGCCATTGAGCTACTGTCAAGCGACCCCAGCACTGGTAACTTGTCCATCAGTTTTCTAGTATCTTGGCATGGTATTCAAGCTTTAGCCTTGTCAGAGCCATAGGCCAGTCCAGAGATGCTGATTTATGGGACACAAGTTTGAACCTGAACTTTAAACTGAAATTTGCAAGAAATAAATATATTTATGGCCTACAAGATAAGTGTCTCAAATATGGGTTTTATACAGTCATTTTAAGTATCTGTTGGAACCTAACTGATTTGATGTGAACTGACAGCACTGTGCTTGCCATGGTTGGCATGGCATCCTGTTCTCATGGAGACGGAGACCAGACTGAGTTCTCTGACCTTTTTTTAAATATTGGGTTCTGTCTTAAAGTGAGCACCCTTCCATTTTTGCTGTAAGAAATATGTAATAAACAATAATAAGTATTAGTGAATAATCTGCAATATGTAGTGAATATTTCTATTCCAGTTAAAAGCAAGGAATAGCCATACACAGCTGTAGAACAGTATACAGTGTGTAAACAGAATTAAATACAATAAAGCAATCTCTGCAAAGCCCCCAGAGCGCTTTCACCAGCAACTACTGCCTGCTAGCCTCAGACACATTGCTGAACTGAGGTCTTTCATTGTTCACAATTTTTTTTGAAGGCACACAATATCAGATCTAGAACTCAAAAAAAAGAGAGAGAGAGAAAACCGCATATACTGTAGCTTTTGAAAGAAAGGTGTGTAGGGTAAAGCATCTTTGCATTTAGTTTGAAGGTGTATTGTTGCTCTTATGGTGGCACTATGTATATTTAAAATATGATGTGATGTGTATTTTTTCATGCATTTTTGACAGTGTTACCAATACATTATTGCTCTCAAGCCAAATTATTTGTGCCAGTTTTATATTTGTTATACGTTTATTATATATATATATTTATTGTTATATACAGATGTCCTTTTTTGTACGTAAAAAAATAAAGTAACACAAAGTTTGTATCTCTAGTTTATATTTGTATATATACATACACAATCCTTTCCTTCTGGGACTCACTGAATACTGTGAGCACATCGTCATATCTCCTTCTTTCTTCTTGGTATTTGGACAGCCATTACAAATTCAGCATCTCTTTCCCACAGGCTGATTCTGCTGTTCCAATCAGATGGTTATCGGCTTCCTGATTATTCCATCACAGCACTGATGAACCCTGTCAGACTCTTAACAGTTCTGTCTCTGTTTAGTTAGGCAATAGGCAGTCATTTGTCACTTTGAATTGACTTTATACGATACTGAAGGGATATGCAAAATGCAGGCCTATTGCACAAATGAAGCACTAAAATATGAGACCATCAGAAAACTGCTTTCAGCTTTCAAACTCAGTTTGAGTTATATGATCTTAACATGATCCTTGACACATAGTACATTGGTAATGGAGTTACTGTAGCATGTGGGCAACCACAAAATGAACAATGGAAAGTGTTTACTAAGATCTGCGCATGGTAAATGAGTCAGTATCTTAAAGGGGGGGTGAAATGCTGTTTCATGCATACTGATCTTTTTGCACTGTTAAAGTTGGATTCCCATGCTAAACATGGACACAGTTTCAAAAGCTAAGGTGGACGTTTGATGGGAGTATTTCTTTGCCAAAATTAGTACTTCCTGTTAGTCATAAGTTTCGGAAAGTTTTTTTCGATCATGGGTCTGCTTGACGTCAACAGGGCGGAATTTCCTTGTATGGGCCGTACGGACAATTCTACCGGAAGAGCGCGCGCGCGAGAGAGAGAGAGAGAGAGCGCGTGAAAGCAATAGGCTGCGCCCATCAGAGCGCTGGCTCGTAGCCAAATAACCCCGCGTTAAGGCAAAAGTGGATGGAATTTGCTTTTCCGGATTTTCAAATCGCCTAATACTGAAGGATGGAGCGGTCCCAACGATAAAGGTCCCAACGTTGGAACCGCAGGCAGTGAGTAAGACTGCTTCAAATGTCTGTTTTTGCCTATGCCCATCAAGTAGCCCAAACATGACCACGTATTGATCAATGGAGCATGCGATATATAGTGTGTACATTTGTTTAGCTGGCCACTATATGTGTATGTTTGTGTATTGTAAAAGCACTCCAAACAACAATACACAAAGAATGGGGAAATATGTTGAACTAAATAAGCGCGCTTCTTCATTCAAATGCGCTACTATTCCATGTCTTTCTATGTAAACACTAGCCTGACGCGCAAAACCAGTCCGCTTACTACAAATCATGTCTACACAAACCACGCGTAAACACACACACACACACACACACACAAACACACACACACACACACACGCACACGCACACACACACGCACACACACACACACACACACACACACACACACACACACACACACACACACACACACACACACACACACACAATATAATTAAAGTATAAATGTGTAAATAACACAAGCCGCTAAGCATATTATATAGTTAGTGTAACTTATACCACATAGAGATGTCCTGCTCTAGTCGTTTTTGCTGCTGCTCCTGTTCAACTTCAGCCTCTGGGTCTGATTCCGGATCATAGATGTATGGCTGTATCTGATTAAAAGCCATTTTTTATGTTGAATAAAGTTTTTTCCCGCTTTTAGGGATGACGCAGCTTTCAGACGCACTCAACACAGTAACAGCGGCGCGCGCTCGACATTCTTTAGCTCCGCCCACACGATACGCCCCCAGCCACACGGCTTTTTTCGGAAAGACTCGGAACAGCGCATCTTCCTTTTATAATTATAATAAAAATAAAGACTTTTCGGAGATATGCAGGATGCAATGCTACTCTATAGGTACTCAAGATTGACATGAGACTGACTGAAACTGAGTGCCCCCCCCCCCCCTTAAATGTTAACTAACTTATTGTAGAATTTGCCATGTGTAATGAAGTTTGTATGAAGGAAGGAGGTGGGATCCAGCGAACGTTCAACAACTTTAAAGGTGCCATATAATGGAAAACTGTATTTACCTTACCTTGGCATAGTTGAATAATAAAAGTTCTATACATGGAACTGACATACCATGAGCTTCAAACACCATTGTTTCCTCCCTCATATGTAAATCTTATGCGTGCAGAAGAC
Source organism: Gobio gobio (assembly GCF_949357685.1). Classification (NCBI taxonomy): domain Eukaryota; kingdom Metazoa; phylum Chordata; class Actinopteri; order Cypriniformes; family Gobionidae; genus Gobio; species Gobio gobio. The sequence goes on along the minus strand of NC_137100.1, from coordinate 44,823,168 downwards.
CACTGAAAAACGTGCGAATCCCAAAATAACTGTAACGTACAAGTGATGTTCGGTTCTTGAACGAATCGTTCTTTTGAGCCGGTTCTCAGCAAGTAACCGGTCGAGCCGGTTCACTAATCGGACTGAATCGAACTTTAGTTCCGGTTTGATGATGCAAGGCGCAAAAGCCGAAGTAGCACGTCCGACTAAAAAAGAACCGAATGATCCGGTTCAACCAGCTGTCGAAGTTTGCCAAGGATTACCGAGGATGGTTGAGTTGGCGACGCAAGTCTGAGGCATGTACTGGAAATATGCTTATTATGACTATTAAGTAGCCTACATTTTATTAAAACCTGCAAAAACCTTTCTGACTGCAGTTTATTGTGCATGCAGATTATATTTTAAATTGTTAAGTGAAATGTATACGTTTATAAGATTTATTATTTCCATATAGGTTACTTTAGACATAACATATCTGCGTTTACGCATCTGTAATGTGTGCTGCATGTGCGGAACTTATTGAAATCTTATCCAAGATGTAGGCTACTCAATATTGGTCATTCATATATTATCCGACATAAAGGATCCGTGAATGAAACTGTAACCACAAACACCATTAACATAAGTGAACTGGTTTTATTAAATAGGTCTAAAAAATTTTGTACTATGGTTTTGAGCGTGCAGATTATATTTTAAATAAACGAGTTTATAAGGACCATAAACAAGGAGTTGATTTATTGGTTCTATAGTAACATATCCGCGTTTGTTGATCAGTGCCTGTAATGTGTGTTGTAGTTGCGTGAGTTTCCGTCAATAAATGAATTAACTGTGAAAACAACACCATTAACTTAAGTGAATGAAAGGCAGTAATAAGCTAAAAACACTCACGCAAAGAACTTTGTTTGATTATTTCAATATGCATTGACACAGATTACTTTATTTGAATGTTTCCTTGATATAACATGACACTGAGACATGCATAAAAAAGCATAAAAGAAAAGCATAGTGACATCATTGCAAGATGACGTCAGGAACCTATGAATCGGCTTTTTGAACCGGTTCATTGAGCCAAACTGTCCGAAAAGAACCGGTTTGCGGAAATGAATCAGACTTTGCATCACTATAACGTACTACTCTGAGATTTTAAAGGCTGAGGATCCAAATGCAGCTTTATTGAAGGTTAATCCACAATCGTAGTCAAAAACAGGCAAAAGGTCATACACAGGCAAGTAGACCAAACAGGCAAACAAGACAGGAGAGACAGGCAAAAGGGTAATCCACAGAACGGGCAACTTATCCAAAACCATGAGACAAGAAACTTGGGAAAACACTCAGAAATGCAGTAATAAAACAAACAAGACTTCGCAATGAATGACTGGGTGAACAGGCTAGATATAGGCAGAGGAAATTAGGTAAATGAGACACAGGTGTAAACAATGAGTGCTGATGAGTCCGGGCAAAGGATTATGGGTAATGTAGTCCTTGATGGAGTGACAGTCCAGGGTGGAGTGCCCTCTGGTGGTAATCACGGGGATTCTCACTGGTGAATCACAAATCGTATATGCATTCACCTTTACTATTTCTCTCAAAAATGATGATTATGTTGGTAAGTACTCTGTGTATCCTTAAATTCTTTTTTACAACAACGGCAAAGATCGTTTACACTCATCTTCTTCTTCTACTTCTTCCAGCATGGATGTTATATAATTAATATAGTTCTATTAATATAACTAAATTTGTTATATAGTTACAGTTATATAATATACAATATTATATATTAATTCTAAAGCACTATTACAACAAGATAATGTTTAAATGTTAATTAAATTCAAATATATTTATTTATTTTGTCATCACACATGGATCTGCATTCAATTAATTAGCATCAAACAAACAATATAATCCTTATTCTCAGTGAATAAAGAATACTTATTAAACGAAAAGGTAAAAAAAATGATTGCACAACCACCAAATAGGTGACGATGTGCATTAAGTAGGTTATGTAAATCGGCATTAAACAAAAGGAGGACGTAGAATGGCACGCTTTTTCTTAGTGTCTGTTTCCATGGTGAATCATCGATTCGTCGCTCTGTTGAGAATGTCTTGTGTGTTAACCGGGAGCATAGTCTGAGTTGTCTGAACTTACTCCGGGACTCGTTTTTGGAACCAACATTCCTCGAGTAAGCATGGTTTGGGTTAATCAACCGGGAGTTTAAGGTATATGTGACAGTAAGAACCTTGCTTTCTGGAATACCCCCCAGGTTAGGTTCACATAGTAAGTTACCATGGTAAAAGAAATGGGCTTGACTTACCCTGCTTTCTCGGGTTTGACATACCTCCCATTCTGAAACAGAAAACTCAGAAATTCCCTCATTTCAGGGTTAACATACTCAGAGTTTTCACTTAACCTCCTTTCTGAAACGGGCCCCTGGTCCTCTCTCGTTTCACTGTCGTCGCTTCTCCTTTTATGCATCCGAGCTCCTCCGTGAGAGATACGAGAACGGTGACACTCATATGCAATCACGCCACTGGCCTCATGCAGTTCTCTCACGGCTCTTGTCCGCCCTGCTTGTCACATCATGATTTTATTCTCAGCAGTTTTCAGAAATTAGTGAACAACAGCATGAAGTACAAAGTGAAAGTTTTATTAAGAGTATGAAATATGATACTATGTTGTAAAATTTTGTGGCCACCGATGGCAGTAATCAAAACAAGATCATCAACAATAGCAGGATCATTAACAAAAGTTTTTGTGTTTGAAAACTTGATCGCAAAACCTTTTACATAACGTTTCTTGGGGTAATGCAAACATTTTGCTTATGTGTCATGTACTGGTCCCATTCATTCTCATTTTACTCTCCTTTCCTTATTTTCTGTCAGCTTTCACTATCAATAGCTAAAACCCAAAATGGAAAAATGCTCTAAACTGAGTAGAGTTGGCAAAAGGTATTCATGGGCATGCATACAAGGAGAAAAGATTAGCATCGCTGAAGCTGATGATTGTTGAATGCAAAGAAGCTTAATTGTTGTGTGTAAATGGGCTGCATTAGAAAACAAGCATTCACCAAGCATTAATCTTGAGTAGAAAAACAATGTCAGAGAGCATTATGTCTGTCATAGTTGCAGTTCTTTGAAATGCAGTGTTTTTTAATTTTAAGTTAGGGATGTGTGTAATTTAAAATATTCTCTCCTCTCCCACCATAATATGTAGGGACAACAATAAGTAAGTCATTTGCTTGTTGCTTCCCCTAAAGAGTGCTCTGTTGATGAATCAACCTAAGACCACAACAGTGGCTCAACTAATGGCGTGAGTTTTGTCTGCCCAAATGTTTACCAAACTGTATTTAAAATGCGTTTATTTCATACTAAGTATACTACAAATCCATTGACATATATACTGACATATTGCTTGAGACTTACTAGTCTCAGCCTCAGACGTCACGCCCACGGACCGTTGGCTGAACATCTGATGCATATGGCGCACTTATCTGGAAACACTTCAGGAGTTTCGAAGTCGTCATCTGATTGGTTGAATTCTACAGGATATCTGTGAGACGAGTGTGTTGCGTTCTTTAACGGTCCACCTGGAAACAAATGCCGTGACGCCAAACTCCCTCGCGGAAGAAGAGCGCTGTCGTGTTTACAGCTGTGACAATGAGCTCTTACCAGGATCAACTAAACACTGGATTTTCAAAAGTATGTGAGGTGCCTGCTGGCTTCATTGTTGCAACAAACTTGCACAACGTTCTTGAATGAATAATTTATAGATGCATGTTGGTCTGTTATTGCAGGGACATAGACTTTACATTTTCATGCCCCTAAACATGACGCAGAACAAAACAAAACTTGATTGGTTGCTTTACGTCTCAGCAAACATTCTCTTGGGCAGTCCTCGTCCAATGAAAGCCTTGATAGAGTCCAGACCTTCTGCCGTCAGTCTGAAGTTCTGGCTACATGAGACTAGAGACTTTACATGCACATGTCATGAACTTTAATAACATCCCATTTTTAGTCTGCAGGGTTTAAAATGGAGTTTGCCCACCCTTTGCAGCTATAGCAGCTTAAACTTTTCTGGGAAGGGTTTCACTGTGCACCTCAGCATGCGCTGACCCCGCTCTGTGATTTTACGTGGCCTACCACTTTGTGGCTGAGTTGCTGTTGTTCCCAATTGCTTTCACTTTGTGATAATACTACTAACAGTTGAACGTGGAATATTTATTCCACGTTCGACTTATTGCACAGGTGGCTACCTATCACGATACCACGCTTCAATTCCCTGAGCTCCTGAGAGCGACCCATTCTTTCACAAATGTTTGTAGAAGCAGTGTGCATGTCTAGGTGCTTGATTTTATGCACATGTGGCCATGGAAGTGATTGGAACACCTGAATTGTAACACCATCAATTTTGGCAATATAGTGTAAATATTACAATTAAAAATGTATTTGGAGTACTACTTTATTGCACAATGCACATTTCTTAATATTAAGCATAAATAAAACGTAGCGTCAGTTCTTGCTCAGAACAGAACCATACCGCCAATCCAAAATGTACGCTAATTGTCAGTTTTCTTTGACGATAGTGGTCCTGACAGAAATGTGTTTTAATAATGCTATGATCACTGTATGATATCAGTCTTTAAATACAAGATAAGTGTACCTAAAGTATACTTGCAATAGTTCCACTTCAGCACAATCAAATATACTTAAGTATATCTTTAGCTGGACCTCAACACTATTTCTGGATAACTAAAGTTCATTAAGTAGAAAATTAGTTGTTCCAATTTAGCAGACTTTAAGTGTTTTTATACTAATCAATTTAGTATACCAACAGTACACTTGCAGGGTATTTATATTGAGTACATACATATGTAAATGTATTTGTAAGTATACCTAGAGCATTAAATAAATATATTTCAAATACATTTTGGTATATTTTTCACTAGGGTGTACAATGGTGAATTTAAAAATTAACATTTGTTAACCTTTAACATTGAGATTTCGTAGTGTTAAAAAAGTAAACTTACTTTGTTTGCTAATGCCATAGCATTTAGAAAATGCAAAGTTTTACAGATTTACAGAATTGTACAAATCTACAAAGAAAAAAACCTCACAAAGAAGGGAAGGTAGCGTGACATAGTTTGTAACAGTTTTCTGAAGATGCAAACCTTTTATACGCTGATTATTTTCAGCTATTGAAGTTGCACTAATATTATTATGATAGTAAAGCTCTGTGAAAGACACTATGTTTTGTGTTGACAGAAAAGAGAATTTACTGCTTTCAAATAAAGAAAAAGATAATTTTATTGCATGAATGAAATAGACACAAATCCGTTTTGCTGAGGAGCAATGCGTTTTTCTAAGTGACAGGCTGTGAATTGCTGTGTAGACGTATATTCAGAAGTGTAATTATCTTCAGCTTTGCACATGGCTTTAGAATAAGTGAGCCGCACATATCTGATGAATCACATTGGAGATTAAATCTAGAAGGATACAGCCGAGTCAGGGGTTTTCTGTTGCGTTTTCCTATAGAAGATTCCAGGATGTCATTTTTCTGTTCAACATACTATCAATATTGTTCATGCACACACATATTTCTGGATTTTGCTTTTGACTCTGGAATTGATGCTTGGATATACGCATTTATTTTTCATCTTTAAGTCAACATTAATTTTTAACATTGTTCCACAATTTGATGTTTTTCCAAGTGAAACAGGACAGCCAACATGAAAATATGTAGTGCAAGACTTGATTTTATCTTTTGGCAGTTGAGTGCTCTACACACCAGAATGTCTTTAATGCCAAAGTGGCTGTAGTAACGTTAGTTGTTATGCCAAGAAAGAGGCGGGAACCGGTGAACTTCCAATGTAACTTTAATATCCAAAATCAACAAACAACAAAATGAAAGTAAAAGCCGCAGCCCCTCACAGACGACTGCCGCACACACATAATAAAACATAAACAAAACACAACGTAAAATACAGACCTTGTCCGCTCTCATCCTTTACTGCCGTTCGTTGCTCCTCCTTTTTACTTCCGTTGCTCCTCTGTGAGAGGTAGACTGGTGTGGCACGCAAGTGTCCTTAGCAATCACGCCACCGGCCTCGTGCCGTTCTCTTATGGCTTTCAGCCCTGTCCAGCTTGCCGTAGTGGCTTTTTGGCTATTAGGTATCTATCAAAGGAATAAAATGTTTATGCATTTTTTAACATTTTGTTTAAAAAAAAAAAAGGATTGTTTGTTAATAAAACCAGGTATAGGCTTTAGGAAAGTATGTGGACTCTGAAGATGAATTTGGTGAACCATCTTTCCCATTTAAAATAAAATTGAATTTAATATTTTTCACAAAGGATTTTTTACATAGTTTCTGCTATGATAAAGAGACATCCACTCTTGCATTGGGTGTTCGTGCATTTTGGGGGTGGAACAATTAAGGGAAGGGTGTGTTGGTTTGGGTTGATTTTTAAATATCAACAGTGTTCAACAGTGTTTCTCAGAAATCACTTACTGCACATTTAATTTTAGCATAAATTCAAATGTAGTATTTTTACGTCTAAAATGACAAGGGATTGTTTTAGCAAATAAAATGCTCTTAACAAATGCAAATTTGCTATTCAATGGTAATTTGCACCATTGTGCGTATCAAATTCATACTTTCAGAATGTCTAAAACAATCATACAAAGTAATTCAACAATTAAACTACAGTACTTTGAGCCAATGCAAATTTGCAACATGGTGACTTTCCAACCTCTTTACAGATGACTCATTAACACCTGCGTTCTTTATCAAATTAGCTTTTAATGAAGAGTCATGTTTTGATTTTGCTAGTGATTTTCATTTTTCTGTATTATATAGTGAATGACTGTAATACAAAGACCACGGCATTCTAAATGCACTGTACGAGGACTTGTGTGGGAGATTCCGCTTTTCAGAGCAGCTGAAGTCTATATGGATAAATGGATATACTGAATGTACAGTGCAAATACCAGAGCACAGAGCAAGGTCATTTGGAGAACTGCTGGTTTTGTGTGTGTGGTTTTTTAAGCTCCCTCCATTAGCACTGAGGACGCTTGGCTTCCATGATACTAACAAACAGAAAAGACAATGCTTTTCTGCAGACCAGCCTCAAGTCTAAGTGTGTAGTTCCCTTCTACACAGTATGCCAAAGCAGTATATTAAATGCAGTAAGTAATACTGACTTACAAAGGCAAATTGTTCCAATGTGAACTACATTCACATTGGAACTGAGAAAATATAGCTTCAAAGTTTTTTGATTGATGGTGAAGGCTCTTTTCAAGTGTAAGTGCTATAGGAAGTTAGCCTGGTCCTACCAGACTCTCGTACATTTAATTTGTACAGAGAGTCTGGCCACTCTCCATTGACAAGCATTAACCGCCACTCTGGATCTGTCATAACCAATCACTAACATTTGGTTGTGACGCATGTCATCTCAAACTAGAGCACAACATCAACGTCATTGTTCTTAGCCACTCCCTCTGTTCGCTGATTGGACTGGTTCAAATTTGACCGGAGAAAACCAGAGAATATACCGCAATCCCAGACGTGGAGTACTGAAGAAAAATTTAAATTGAGCGGAAGTACGTGGGCGGAGCCAGGCTAATAGGAAGTAGTTCCTTGTGTTTAAATTATTTAATGGTAGTTTTTAATACATCATAAGTCGAAGAATATACTTTGGACAACGCCAACATTTCAGATGTAGTACGTCTGGTAATGTGTTTTCAGTACACCATCTGCATGCGTATAGAAAATACTTTATACACACTCGGGTATTCTGACCTTATTTCTGTCTCACTCTCTTTTCTCATACTTCAGATTGTCATGCACACAGTTCTAAATGCAGTCTGTTCATCTCTGCAGTTTAGGAAGATGTTTCCTGCTCAGACAGAGCGAGTTTTTTGTGTTTGCTTGCTTGTGTAAGAATTCCCCCAAGCACAACCTAAGCCTGTTTTCACTACACTTGTGTCACACCAGTTTACCCTTCCTATAGTCCAAGGCTCTGTGTGGCAATGTAACAAAATTGCTGGAAAATTAATGCAAATAAGCTTCTTGTTTTATTCATAGAGCTGGAAACTGAGCTGTAGGGCAACAATTGTTTTTGATTACTATCAATATAAAGTCTCTCCCTGTAATTACAGTTAACAGCTACAACGCCTGTAAGGAACATCTAACAAGGCCGAAGACTAGCAAAGTTCACAGTGGAAGCTTTACAAAATAACAATGTTTTAGGGAAAGGAAGAGCAGAGTAGACCTGTTAGTAGGCGTGACAAAAAAAAAGGAAGGCCGTCACATCAGGTTTGGTGTCTTGATTCTATTCTAGGGATGTTTGAGCCATTCCTGTAGGTTTATGTAAGGTACTAGTTGGGATATCTGTCAGGAGTGGAGGGCATAAGTTAGTTTGTGAAGTGATGAGGGATGCACGATTTATTGGTAGCATATCAGTTATCATCTGATAGTATAAAAGGTATATATAATTAAGATTTTTGTTTGTTTCACATTTGAAAGAAGTCTCTTATGCTTACCAAGGCTGCATTTATTTAATCAGAAATACATCGAAACAGTAATATTGTGAAATATTATTAAAACTTGAATATATTTGAAAATGTAATTTATCCATGTGATGGCAAAGCTGAATTGTCAGCATCCTGTCACAATCACAAGTGAGAGTGCCCCTGATTACCACCTGAGGGCACTCCACCCCGGACTGTCACTCCATCACAAACTACATTACCCATAATCCTGTGCCCGGACTCATCATCATTCATTGTTTGCACCTGTGTCTCATCACCTCATTACCCCATTACCCCAGACTATATAAACCATGTTCACTCTGTCATTAACTGCGAAGTCTTGTTTAGTGTTTCTACTGCAATTCTGAGCGTTTCCCTGGTTTCATGTATCTTGGTCTTTGATTACTTGCCCGTTCCGTGGATCACCCTTTTGCCTGTCTCTCCTGCCTTGTTTGCCTGTTTGGACTGCTTTCCTGTGTATGACCTTTTTGCCTGTACTTTTGACTACGATTGTGGATTACCCTTTTATTAAAAACTGCGTTTGGATCATCAACCTTCTGACTCAGAGCAGTACGTTACACATCCATTTTTCATACTGTACTTTATAATGTTGGGATGCCTAGTGTTTGTTTATTTTATTTGTTTTGTAGAGTTTTAATATTGCTGTTTGGTATAGGCCAGAAACCATGCATCCCTAAAAGTGAATTCTATTGGATCTCCATCCCAAGCATATACTGAAGAATGTACCGCTGAGAAAATGAACTCAGTCATGAAATGGCTTCACAGATTTCACATCTTCTATTTGGTATAAAATGTGTAATAGATCTTACTGCAGGCAGTGGGTGAGGTCTTCACGTTCTGCCTGTGATGGTTCAATCAAACTGGCCTATTACTGTAAATCACCTCAATTTGCATCCCACCAGGAACCACATATAAGCAATCCCAAAGTAGCCGAGACATTTGCTCCCCTCCTGCTTATATTTTTCAAACTGTTATATTTGCAGCACATTTGCCCCCAAGCGTTACTGGGGGGTTTGACCTCCGGAGATAGGAGGAGAAAAATCTGCTATGAGAAATGTTGTACTGAGCTCTTGATTTCCTCTTTCAACCCCATGCCCTTGCTCTTTCTGACCTTCTGACCATTATAAATGTGTCTGATATGTTGCAGGGCAGTGAGGAGGGAGATGTGGATAAGAACAAGTGCTGTACGCTGTGTAACATGTCCTTTACTTCCGCTGTGGTAGCGCAGTCTCATTACCAAGGCAAGATCCATGCTAAAAGGCTCAAACTTCTGCTGGGCGAACAGCCTACCATTACAGCCAAAGGTAAGTGTAGCACACTCACACACACACACATAGCACTGAAAAATTATCTGGGAGGGTGCTTGTATATCAGGAGATCAGTCGGAGAAGACTGCGTGTGGCTGGAGGATCAGGCCTGGCGTTTGAAAGAGCCCAGCACTGCACATCACCGCCTACTTGCCTACAGGGGTAATTGACCTAAAAATAAGGAGGAAGAGTATCTATGTGTCTGTTTGAGGCTTTATAAAAGGAGCTTTATGGAAGCAGCCAACTGAAAGCAGTGTGTTTGAGAATACTGTCGTCACACTGTCTGCATATTTGTGTTTATGTCTGTGTTCATTCTTGCATTATGCTTCTATCATGCAGTGCTTTGCTGTGCATGTTAGGTTTCTGACCTGTTTAGAGCACAATAGTGGTGTGAGATTGTGCCGAGAATGAGCAGGAAACACTCGGGGATCAGTGGGCTCTCAGAAATCATCTGCCTGTAGGAGGACACACAAAGGAAATACAGTACAGTAGAGAGAGGCTTTGTGTGTCATTTCGGTTTCAGTCAATGGAGAGAGAGACTCCACTGGCTTTCAGTTCTGTTCAGTATCCATTACTTACCAGCTTTCCTACTGGCTGTGCCTCCAAATGCCCAGTGTGTTTATTAATTACACTCTTCAGTGGACAGCTGCACCACATATGGCATAGTTAGGAGGCTCACCACATCACATCCAGTGTTTAGGATCAATTACACAATTCTAACGCTTGAGATGGAGCCACAGTCTGTCCACTATGTGTATCAAACTGATGTAATCTAATGGGCATAGTGCTTTTTTTATCCACCAGTATGTTCTCTGGGATACTTGATTCTGATTGGTCAATGTTGTTGTCCATAGCAACACAACATAAATGACCACTCATCTGGGAAATCTTTGCTCTGAATAAAAACTGACAGGTTTTCATGCCCATTTATTGGCTATGCAGTTAGTAGAATTATTATTATTAATTATTATATTATTATTATTATTTAGGGATATTTTTATTATGATTAATTTACTATAGTAAATGTATGTTAATTTTAATAATTATCATAATTATAATAAAATACATATACATACAATCTAATAATTGTTATAATAAATATTACTGTATCTCAATAAATGTCGTGGAAAAGTTTATTTCAGTAATTCAACTTAAAAGGTGAAACTAATATATTATATAGACTCATTGCATGCAAAGTGAGATATTTCAAACCTTTATTTGTTATAATTTTGATGATGCTTATGAAACCCCAAAAATCAAAATCTCAGAAAATTTGAATATTACATGAAATCAATACAAAAAAGCCAATCAATACAATGCCCCATAGATTCTCGTTGGGGTTCAGGTCAGGTGAGTTTGCTGGCCAATCAAGCACAGTAATCCCATGGTCATTGAATCAGGTTTTGGTACTTTTTGGCAGTGTGGGCAGGTGCCAAGTCCTGCTGTAAAATGAAGTCGGCACCTCCATAAAGCGTGTCTTCTGAAGGAAGCATGAAGTGCTCTAAAATGTCCTGATAGACGGGTCTGTTGACTCTGGACTTACTAAAGCACAGTGGACCAACACCAGCTGATGACATGGCTCCCCAAACCAACACAGACTGTGGAAACTTCACACTGGACTTCAAACATCTTGGACTGTGTGCCTCTCCATTCTTACTCCAGACTCTGGGACCTTGGTTTCCAAATGAGATGCAAAATTTGCTCTCATCAGAAGAGAGGACTGGACCACTGAGCAGCAGACCAGTTTTTTATTTATTTAGCCCAGGAAAGACTCTTCTGACGACATTTGAAGCCCATGTCCAGGATCCGTCTGTGTGTGTTGGCTCTTGATGCAGTAACTCCAGCCTCAGTCCACTGCTTGTGAAGCTCCCCCACACATTTGAATGGCCTTTTCTTGACAATCTTCTCCAGGCTGCGGTCATCCCTGCAGCTTGTGTACCTTTTTCCTTCAACACTTTTCCCTTCCACTTAACTTTCTATTAATGTGCTTTGATACAACACTTTGAGAACATCCGACTTCTTTTGCAATTCCCTTTTGAGGCTTTGAAGGTGTCAATGATGGTTTTCTGCACAACTGTCAGGTCAGCAGTCTTCCCCACGATTGTGAATTCTACTGAACCAGACTGAGAGACTATTTAAAGGCTCAGGAACCCTTTGCAGATGTTTTGGATTAATTAGCTGATTAGAATGTGAGACTTTGAGCCTATAATACTGAACCTTTTCACAATATTCTAATTTTCTGAGATTTTGATTTTGGTGGTTTCATAAGCTGTACGCCAAAATTATAACAAATAAAGGCTTTAAATATATCACTTTGCATGTAATGAGTCTATATAATATATTAGTTTCACCTTTTAAGTTGAATTACTCAAATAAATTAACTTTCCCTTGACATTCTAATTTATTGAGATGCACCTATATTATTATTATTATTAATAATTATAATTATAAATGTATAATAATTATTATAAATAATTTATATTTTATTCAAAATAAACCCATTGTCCTGATCACCCCTGAATGGGATCGTTTTGCAACAATGACAGACTGATTGCATATTTATCCATTATTTATCAACCCTAATGGTGCATATTATTGTTCAATGGTCGTGAGTGCCATGTTAATTTAAAATTCAGAGACTCCATTTTTTGACAGTCTGATTTTTAATGCAAGGCTAGCATATCTGGCTTAAAATGAATTGCCCCTGTAGTCTTGTTTTTTTTTTTGCCTTTGCTCTTCTCTCTCTCTCTCTCTCTCTCTCTCTCTCTCTCTCTCTCTCTCTCTCTCTCTCTCTCTCTCTCTCTCTCTCTCTCTCTCTCTCTGCTTGTTCCTCCCATGTTTCCTGTCACTGACTGATGCCATCATTAGCTGTGCCATCTGCGTCTGATGGTTAGAGACAGACGAGGCTTGTGTCCCACTCTGAGGGGATTGAGGCAGACCATCAATCCCTCTGACATGTGGCATACTGAGACAGACTAGCTCAGGCCCAGTTTAACTGAGCAGAGAGGACTTCTCTTTAAACTTAGTGAGCTTTTCAGTGCCCTGACAATCTGGGGACAAACTGTTAACATGATGCAGTGTCGGCTCAAAATATGTTCAAAGTAACCAAAAACTGCTGACGTCAAAGTGCTTTTAGGGAAGTGTTTTTGGGAGAAAGAAATTAGGTGATGCTTGAATGTGTGGTTTGTTATTGATTTTTTGATTGGAAATGTTGACAGAAACTTCCTCAAAGTCTGTTCCTGGTCAATGACAAATGATGATGTCTTAAAAAGGAGAAATATTAGTTCAAAACACAAGTGTGAGATTCTTAGAAATGTAATCTCTGTATTCATGTTGTTTTAATTCCTGAAAATGTTTATTAAGTAATACACCTTGAGTACACACCTTAATCATTACATTTCAGATTGTTTACAAACCTACTTTTCATATGAAATTTGTATTAATTTTATATGAACTAACATTTCCTTTTTATAAAAAGCCAAAGTATGCCAAAGGTTTTTAAAAAAAATATTTGTTATCTTTTAAAATCACAATTTCTGGTCACGGCCCACAAAAAAAACCTGTTAACATATTTTTAGAAATAAAAACATAATGTTCAGCATAGATATGTATTCACGTCATTATCTGTATCAATTATTTTTTAATTATGCATTTTTAATAGATTGTTAAAAAAAATGTGGACTGAATTAATGCTTAATGAAATTCATTAAAAAAAGTAAACATGTATTGTGTGGTGGGTTTGGATCTTAGTGGCTCTACCACAGTGTGTGAAATAAAACCAGGTCATTCATAGACAACCCTTATTGATTTCTGCATAACAGAAAGTGACGCGGCTGAGTGAAGCCAAGCTCATCTCCTGGGAAACACTGTTGTTTCAGCCGGATATCAGCCAATAACACAAAGCATTCTGCCTCTTCTGTATTCATTGAGACAAATGAGAAACCACTGGAAGGCCACATGTATTATTGACCTACATGCACATCTGTCTTTATACATGGCATTTGAGGCTACTACATCCATCTTATCAAGTTACTCAGCAGGGTGTTTTGCAATCAGTTCTGTTTGTCTATGCTTCCTGTTAAGGATTGTTTTTGCCTCTTGTAAATATGGGAAAATTCTATTTTGTTTGTGCCTATGTGTGTCTAGATTAGATATACAGCAGTTTATTGTGCAGGCTACCCAATTATAATATATACAATTATTTACAATCATTTATTTACTTCCAGTGTCTTCAAGAAGCTTTCAGTTTATTTTCATGTTGTAAAATATTCCAAATATGTGGTAAAAAATTCCCTTCTTATATAATGCAGGGAACAGGATGAGATTCTGCAGCGAGAGAATTGTACAGAAACTCCAGTAAGGACATTTTCAGAGAGGAAAGTGGATAACTGCAAGGATTTAAAAAGATTTTTAAAAAAAAGAAAAGGAATAAAAAAGCTTTTGATCCTGTTCTGGTTGATCTAGAAATGGAATTTCTTTTATTGCATTACGATAACATTGTGTGGAAATTACATACATTCGGTGGTTCATGCCATTTTTTGCACGCTATAGCTGTTTACAAGGCTGTTCCACAGTTGTGTATTTGGATGAAAAATAATATGAATTTAGTTAGAATGTAAATAAGACACACTAAATGTACAAACATTTTGCTTTACTGTATGTACAATGGAATGTTGGTGTTTTAATTTTGTTAAAGGGGACATATTATGCACCTTTTCACAAGATGTAATATAAATCTCTGGTGTCCCCAGAATGTGTCTGTGAAGTTTCAGCTCAAAATAGCCCTCAGATCATTTATAGCTTGTCATATTTCCCCCTATTTGGGTGTGAGCAAAAAAATGCCATTCTTTACCTCCTTTACACGAGCTTCGGATACAACATTGTCAACAACAAAACAAGTGAATCTCACTCAGCCAAAATGTCAGAAATAACCAGTTGTGGATGTATAATAATAACCTTACATGTTTGAACCGGACACAGATGGAGAGACTCAGGAAGAGGTTGCAACTTATGGTCTGCACCTGGATGTTTCTGAATGGTTAGTGGATACATTCATGTAACGTTAGTTGTTGTGGAGTTACGTTGATTCAACTCATCGACTAGCATGTACCATCATGTTAATCTATACATTGTTTTATAGGTGCTCGTGTGTGAACGTAAAAAAGTCTGTCACCTGACTAAATACGTGCGTTTATGAATTACGCAGACGGTGAGCGTTTTCAGGATAAAACTAACGAGTCGACATAGCTCTAGTCTCTGTGAATACAGTCAGAGACTATGGTCATATTAGCCATACAGCATTCTAGAAAGTTCATTCAGAAAGGAAATTTCCAAACATTCACAAAATATGAAGTGCCATCCTTACTCGTTCTGGATATGAAGTTAGAGAACAAAACTTTGGTATTGACCCCTCATTCAGAAACAACTTTTTCGCAAATCCAGCATTGGTACTGACCCTCGTTGGTGAAGCAATAATGCGTAAAATACACAAATATATAACATTTTACCGACATTCTTCGGCACATTTGCTTCAAAAATCAGTCTATGGGACTCTTATGTTCGTTGGTACATCCAACAACAGAACATTTCTAATGTTATTTGACGCAGACATTATAATACTCGAGCTAGCTAATACAGCGAGTAAATAGAAATGATGGTTTCTGTGCTTTTCACTCAGGGGTGTGTTTATGCTAAAAGGGCAGATCATCGACAGTCATGGGCGGGGTTTGCTTACTCTTACGTATAAATATCTGGAGCCACACATTATGAGAGATTGATTGATTGGGGATTATAAAACAGTATTTTTTTACACACTGTGGACACACATCTGTGTTCAAAGTGTAAAAAAGTGAATTTTGCATAATATGTCCCCTTTAAAAACATACAATATACATCAAATCATTTCAGATATACATATTTGTATTTACAATATTGACTTGTTCATGTTCGACTTCTGAGTCGGAAACTTGTAATATAACTTGCAAATTTACAATAATTCATGTAGCACGTAAAGACAGCATAAACCTCATATCTAGGCTTGTGTGGAATCTACACTTGTAAAGTTTGACAAAGCATCATTCACATAGTTGAACACACATTCCC
Organism: Gobio gobio; assembly: GCF_949357685.1. Taxonomy (NCBI): domain Eukaryota; kingdom Metazoa; phylum Chordata; class Actinopteri; order Cypriniformes; family Gobionidae; genus Gobio; species Gobio gobio. The sequence continues at coordinate 44,807,235 of NC_137100.1, read as the reverse complement.
TGCTCCTTGCATGTTCATTTATTAAATATATCAGATATTTAGCTTGTTTTCCCCCGCAGCTAAATGTGATAAAAGTGTGTAGACGTGTGGGTGTAACGACACGCAACAATTGTCGCCAAGAAATCAACAGAACAAAGTTTTGTGCATATGACTTGCGCAGGTCTTATACTTGGATGAATGATCTCTTAGAATGTCCCTCTCCATCTTTATGTCACCCAAATCCTGCAGCTGTCTTTGTGCCTGCAGTAAATCTCCTGATAGATGACTCTTCCCTTATTGCCTAAACTGTCACCTGGAATTACCTGAAGTTTCTCTGTTATTTCCTTCCACAGAATCTCATTAATGTTTCAAATCTCCTGCCTGCTGGTGTCAGAGTATTGTTTGTTATAAAGAAGACAGAAAACGCATTGCCGGTGAATCTTTTTACTGCTGCTGTGGCCATGAAATGAATTTTTGGAGTGTAAGAAACTTGAAATGATTTCAATCACTGCATTATGAAAATTTTTCTTTAGCACAAAGGTTTTCACTCTTCTCGACCTGCTATCCCCTCCTCTGTCCCTAATTTAATTCCTGTTATATATATAGCCTATCCTTATCCAGGGATACCCAGGAGCCTTCTAAGTGATTTTAAAGTGCTTTTATGCTGCAGCAGGCAAAGGGCAGCAAATAAATAGAAGGATGGTGGTTTATCCACCTTTTGGGGATCAGACATGCTCATCGCTCCTCCCTGAGCTTGGCAGTAACAGACACAGTAGGGGAGTGAACAGTAAGGTTCTAATGATACACTAAAATAATGTAAAAGAGCTGGTTTCATGCCAAAAAGAGAGCGAGGAGGCCACCCGTAGTGACCAAGAGAACATTAAGTAAAACTGAGATAGCGGTAATGAATGACTTTAGTGTCACAGGCCTGTGGCACAAAATTTAATTTAGGCAATACAGAAGGACTGTTAAGGCAGAAGTCTGGCTGCAGTAATTACATTGGGGGAAACACTGCCGTCTGCTTTGGGAGACTAGTGATGGTGAGTGATGGTGTTATTGGGACATTCCCTGGGAATATATTAATTTATTCTTTATCACTTTTTTTAGGGGCTCACTGTTTCATCTAATATGCTTAAATATGCCCAGTGAATCGCTGTGAGATATTTCCAGACAGACCTCACACCACCGACTTATGAACAGTAGTATACAGTGTATGTGCTACTGTTAAAGGGTTACTTCAGCGATTTAGCATTAAGTTTTGTATCAGTAGAAATGGTAGTATATTCAAATTATGGTACTTTCCCCCCTCATATCCCCCTGAGACGAGAGAATTATATATTTTATTTATGGAAAAAATCCTCCGATGACACAAATATTGTCATTTTGCGTCATCTGATGATTTTTTGGCCAGAGGCTAGAGACTACATTCAGCCAGTAGAAGGAGCTAGTTCCGCATGCTTTAAACCCGCCCACAGCGGAGGGATCTCACTCACAGAATGTAAATGCGCACAGCCGCTCGGATCGGGCATTCATAACGGAGCAGAGCAAAGTGAGTGTTTCAATTTTTCAATGAATTTAGCTTCCATAGGCATGATCTGAAAACGCGCCAGACTGGACCCGTGCTATGAATGACTGTCGCGCTTACCTCAGCTCTGCTCAGCTCTTCGCTCTCGTAATGAATGAAATCTGACTCCTGCTGCGTCTGTGCCGTGACTTTCGTTCGGCTCACTCACACGTTATTGAAAAGACATTCAGTTTTTAATTGTAGTGTTTATTCGCTAACTGAAGGAAATGATTGTATACTATGAAAATCAAAACGACGGTGGGGTCGGTGTAATGGTGGGCAAGTGATAAACCAGTAGCCGTGGCTTTGGGAGTGGCCTCGTTGGGCAGCGAAGCAAGTGCATTCTGGGAGTTTTCTGAGAAACACTTTCTGTCTTTTCTCAGTCTAGAAGGCACCAAATTCAAAAATAATTTCACATTTCTACTACATAAATGACCCAGTTTAAATACACATTCATCTTCCCAGCGCTGAAGTACCCCTTAAACAATTTTGATTTAACTTTTATTTATTTATTTATTTATTCAAGGATGCATTAAATTGATCAAAAGTAACAATAAAGACTTCAAATAAATGCTGTTCATTTGAACTTTCTATTCATCAAAGACTCTTGAAAAATAATATATCATAGCTTCCACAAAAATATTAAGCAGCACAACGTTGAGAAAGTAATGACCAAAATAAGTATACTTGCATGATTTCTGAAGTATGAAGTATCATATAACACTGAAGACCGGAATTTGCCATCACATGAATAAAATACATTTTAAATTGTAATATTTCACAACATTTCTTCAAACAAGTAAACTGTCACACAAGCATACTGGCTATCCATTGCTTGAATGATATGCAAGCAATGTTTTATAATGAGGATCTGTGCAGAATATGGCATTTATAACAATGAATCAAGACATTCAGCTCCACATATTCTATTCCACACACAAAACACAGTGACAGTGACACTTAAAACCACACTATTAAGGGAAGGAACTATAAGTTGACTCAAAGGGAACAATGAACACAACAATACAAGTGCAAGTAATTTAGTGAATAATGTCAAAATGCTTGCTGACCTTGTATAAAAAAGCCATGGAAAAAAAACATGCTAGAGACGCATTGTGATAAAATAAAAAGGGGTTATCTAGTACAGGAATGGTCTTGTGTTTGTTTCCTGGAAACTAGAAACGTTCCTGTTTTTTCCTTTTGATGGATGTCATTCTGTAAACCCCTGAGCTTGTAGATCAATACTCCAATGTTTCAGTGCCGGATTCTGCTAATATCCACAGTGTTATAGAGCAAGAGTCTGTCAGATACTCCAATAACTGCAGCCAGGGCTTAAGGGAGTGTTACACATTATGTGCATTATTTTCCTGTCACTTTTATTCCGTTTTTTTTTTTTTTAGTTGCACTTTTATTGTTTTGTTTGTCAAGGCAACCTTTGTTCTTCATAAACAGATTAGCCTTACCACATAAAAATGCTTGTTTATCTAAATATAGCAAGAAGTGCGAACACTGTTCAGACAGGACTAATTAATTTAATGGCTTTAATGCAAATTATTGTCTTTATAAAGTGACATGAACTGATAGGCCCTGCAACATTTCTTGACAGGGAATCACCGTCAGTTAAAAATAAAGTAGATTAAGCTTTATTGAAATGAAGTTGCTTGCTCATGTACTCTCTTGTGGCAGCTCATTTATCTTCATTACATTTTCATCTCATATAGCATTTTAATTTACAGTATCAAATTTCATTTTTGCAGCAGTGGTTGTTAATTGCCTAAATTAAATTTTGTGACCCAACTAAAGCGTGCATTTATACTTTTATCAACCCAGCTCGAGAGAGAGGAAAAAGAAATGTGAAAAACAGATTGAAGGAATAATGCACCCATTTTGGCTGGGTATAAATTTCCTGGCACAACAAAAGTACTGTTCAACATGTCTCTTGTTCGCGGTTGTCCCAGTTTTTACAAATATACTAATATATCAAAGCTTTGTAGGAAGCATGTGAAGTCTCTTCCATAGCATTCGCAGTGACTACTAATGTAGTTTATATATCAAATCATATTTAAAGTTGCAAGTAGGGCTGAAGAACCGAACTTGATTTACTCCACCATTACTTGTAGCTTAACTAGTGTAAGTCTGTGTTGAATTGTTAACTCTGGCAAATATATTGGGTCAGTTCACAGTCACCCCTCAATGACAACTATGAACACTGACAAACTCAGACAGAAAGCAGCCTATTCTCTCCAATTGTCTCCTCTACCAAATAATAGGATGTGATGTCGATGGTGAACAGAGCTTTTGTAAACATTGTCTATGGCAGAGTGGACAGCCACTGATGTGTTAAAACTGATTGTTTTGTGTTTATTCTGTCCAATCTGTGATGATGGCGCTATCCATGCATAGGAATGCATAAGAGCATACAGTAAAACAAGCTTGGCTTTGTTTGTGGTGTGGGTCAGACTGAGGACTGTCAGAAACAATACAAAGCTTCACCTTCCCGTTAAAGTCAATGAAAACCACAAGAAGCTCCAGAAGCACCACGTCCTGAAAGACGGAGAAGAGAGCGACTGAACCCCGTAGCACCTGAAACGATCTGACAAACAGGACACGCCAACACACACATTAAATCAGCCACAGCTGATGCTGATAATGATCGGCACTTAATAGACCACACCCACTCAAGCATCCACACATGAACCGCGACAGTTGTAGTTCAAGTAGTTTCCAACTAGTTAGTGGTGAACAAGATTAACACACACACTTTGGTTTGTTTCTTTGGGTTACCCTAGCAGTAAAATTTACCAAAGCATAGCTTTAGGGAATAATTTATGCGAGTTTCTCTTTTGCTTTTTGAGCATGTACTTGTGGAGACAGACGTCCAAAAATCCTCAAGCTATCTGGTTTGCAAACAGGGTCCAAAATCACATTCTTTGAGTGCCAAATGAGTGTAAGACTTGGCTTTGGTAAGTAAATAAAACGAAGTTCAGTGCCAGCTGGTGCGTATGAAATGGCTACATTACATGCTTAAGCCTGATAGTCTGCCCCTTGTGATGTAAGTGATGTGAGCTATTCAAAACAAAGCCGTACTAACAGTAAAACATACTCAGACCCCCACTTCTTTTAGGAGCATTTGTTTATCTAGGATGCCTGAAGGCAGATTTTCTCCAGAAGTCTTTTGCGACAAATGTGTAGAATATTCTTAACGCTAAGCCTAAGAGTGACAACATCTATTTTTTTTCTGGCACATGCAGTTCACTGAGCGATGGAGACAGTAATGTTGCAAGTGACATCCTGTGATGTTTGTCAAAAATATGAATGGAAAAATAGCTAATAAAATTAAATAACATTAAACACTACTGTTCAAAAGTTTGGGGTTGTAATGTTGGGGTCAAAAGTTTTAATGACTTTGAAAGAAGTCTCTTATACTCAACAAGACTGTGTTTATTTGATTAAAAAGTACAGTAAAATCATTAATATTGTAAAATATCATTACAATTTAAAACAGTTTTATATTCATTTATATATATTATAAGTTGCAATTTACTCCTGGGATAACAAAGCTGAATTTTCAGCACGCATTATACTTCAGAAATTATTCTAATATGCTGATTTGCTGCTCAATAAACATCTCTTATAATCATCATTGTTAAAAACATTTGCACTGCTTAATATTTTTGTGGAAACCACAATAAACTTTTTCAGGATTCTTTGATAAAGTTCATAAACAGCATTTATTTGAAATGTATATATTTTGTAACAATGTTTACTGACACTTTTGATCAAATGAATGCATCCTTCCATATAAGATATATACCAAATAAAAGTGACAAAATTTTTCTAAATTTGTCCAACATAAAACTTTGGACCCTGATGTACAGAGAGTTTGATGAAACTGTGGAGTAAAAAGTTGTTTTCTGTGACCTGCGGTGAATCTCTCCCCCAATATTTAGGAGTGTTTCACAGAGCACAGAATCTCGTTCACTGACTAAAGTTTTATATAGCAATATACAGAATTTACCATTTTGTCCTTGATTGCCAAACCTCTGCAGACTTACTAAACACATCTCCCCAGCATATTTTGCTATTGCGCTAATAAATAATATATTAAATTAATATTCCATTGTAAGCCTTGTTCTGTTTTGTTTCTTCAGAGGTGCCACCTAGTCCAGTGAAAACGCCCTCCTCAGAAACTTCACCTGTGAGCTCGACCCGTCAGCACCGGGATTCTGATCGCTACTGTCAGCTGTGTAATGCTTGGTTCAACAACCCTGGAATGGCACAGCAACACTACGACGGCAAAAAGCACAAGAAGAACGCAGCACGTGCAGACCTGCTGGAACAACTAGGGAAGACTTTAGACATGGGAGAAATGAAAGGTACAGACTTTTAAACCCTGTCTTTATTGCTTATTATTGCTGCATGATTAATTTTTGCTGTTAGTTCATTACAGGCTGAGGCACTGAACTGAATGATAAAATATTTGTATTGTTTTACTGTCCTTTGATGATAATGTCCAGTGCAAATGACTAGAAATGTATTGGTTCTGTGAAACAGAAGCTGAATGCAAATATTTTCAATGTGGTTTTTCGTAAACTCACTCGTAGTGTTTTTTTACATTACCGATGTGTTATATTTCATTGAAATAACACACCCCATATATATATATATATATATATATATATATATATATATATATATATATATATATATATATATATATATATATATATATATATATATATATATATATATATATATATATATATATATATATATATATATATATATATATATATATATATATATATATATATATATATAATATATATAAAATGTAATTACTAATTATATTGTAAGCATAAGAATGGAAAGAATTTCTGCTAACACTTTATCTTAATGTGTCCTTGTTACTCATGTTACATGTATTTACTATAGTAATAACTATAAATTAGGCATACTTGCATGCAACAAACCCTAAACAAAACCCTAATCCTAACCCTATAGTAAGTACATGTAGTTAATTACTATTACTCAGTACTTAAAGGGGCAATATGTCATTTTCGCTGCTAGAGGCCATCTGTACAATACCTGGGTTTCCATCCAAACATGAAGCGAATCTTTTCAAAGTTTGCAAAAAAAGAAAAAACAGGGTCATGGAAACATAGCTAATGTCACCTGATCGTGGAAACATAGCTAATGTCACCCGATCGATGTCACAAATATACATTGAGCAGTTGTTTAATGATCTTGGAGTAGTGCAGATTTTTTTTTTTTACATCGTTTATTTGTTTAAAGTTTAAAAAAAATAAAAAGTCTGTTCAGTATTATGGATTTTTTCCATTTTGTTAAGACTTCCGTCATGCAGCACAGAAATGTCACAAATATCGGGTCATTTTCCTTTGATGCAGTGATGTCTTCAAAAGTAAATGCGTTCCTCTTGAAGAAGGAATTCAGAGTTGTGTGACTTTTTTTATGCCCTCTTTGTTACTCAAAGAATGAGACCTCAATGCTAAACTGTGAGGTCACAAACCTCTTTTACTCATGTTGTATTTAACTTTTTCTATTGAAGGCTATTCCCAGCTCAGAGCGAAAGTTGGTGCCGTGGGGCTCACTTCCTAGATTAATGAAACCGCTCACATAATACAATAAAGCTTCCTCTCAATGTGTCTTTTACTTCCCTTGCCTCATCTCCAGCCTGAGCTCCAAGAGAATAAAAGCAATAGGTTTGTGTGTCCAGAGACTCCGATACAGGCTATTAATTTCTGAGGGATGAAAAGTGTGATCTCCCATTGTCTCATGGCTCACATTATGTCAGAAACAATTACATATAAAGAGTCCGGGCTAGCGGTCACCTCTGCAAGGGCTTCCACCACCTAGCAGAACTGTTCAGTAACATGGGATGTTTCCACTCATTAGAGCTAAATGACTTACTCCGGTACATATCAAAGCTTTGGAGAGAATGCCGCTGTGAGACTGAGCTGATGTTGGGTTTAGTTTGTTTGGACTGAAGGTTATCCCCAGCTTAGAGTGATGGATGGTGGATTCAGAGCATCCTTGTTAATGGAAGAAACACTGGAGACTTGGCCAGGCTCAAAGTGACTATTACTTTGACTCTGTCAGCATAAGATTAGAAGAGAAAACAATTAGGTTGAGTGCTGAATGAGAAAATAATCTGGATATTTTACTTCTTTGAGAAGAGAAGTTATTCACACCTCCCAAGATCACATAAATAAAATATTTATTTTATACCTGTACGTTGTTATATCTACAGTAGGTAGTAAGGGAGACCACGGATTTTTGTAACACTTTTTACGTAAGTAACTGTTTTCCCACATTCACACCCCATTTTATTTTAAAATATTAACCCTTAAACACATACCTTGGGTCTTTAGTGAAAGTTAGAACTCGACCTTCTTATGCCGAGTTCACATTGCCCGATTTTGACTGGCCGACAAATGCCCGAAATCATGGGCAAATCGGTGCTTGTGCACGCGAGTGACAATCACGCAGTGTGAATTCTCAAAGACGCTATCAAAGAGAATCGCAGACACCCGTGAGTTATTTGGCCTGCTAAATATCTGGACTCCCGCTGCTAAATGTGTTCTGACTGAAAAATACATCTGCGATGACCTACAGCCAATGAGAGCGCAAGATACAGGGCAGCGTGAGGTTCAGGGAGGAGTTATAGACCAGAATATTAGTATTTTAATAGATATTTTTACAATCCTATCAAACAGAAACAAAGCACAAACATTTGCTTGACCAGCCGCAACAGCAGCACATTGCAAAATTATTTATTTACTTCAAACTCTCTTTGCAGAACACAATCCTTGCTCCCTGTGTCTCCCCAACCATTTTCTCCGCCATAATCTTTTTTTCTTTTCCTCCTTTTCGCTGCAAATCAGCGCAGACATTTTCTGCAGTTTATCATTTTGAATTACTCCGGTCTGACGCACGCGTGATCTTGCGTTGTTTACTTGTCACATCACGTGTGTTTGGTTGGGAAACTGCGGAGAGCGTTGTCAGTGACTCTTCCTATTGTAAAGTCATGCAGTGTGAAACCTCCTGTCGTCGATCCATCGTGCAGTGTGAACACAGCAGTGACTGAATGCTACCCCAGATAGTCATACAGTGTGAAAAGAACTGTGTTCCGACGAGTTTGAAAATTGTGTAGTCTGAACTCGGCATTAGTATTCCTCAAAGATTTCATTATAAACAAAATAACAAGAAAAAAAGAAAACAATTCCATTCATTTTTGTAAAAAAACGTATAGGGTCACTAACGACCCGAGGTATGTAACAGTGCAAGTTTCACAATAAACCTGTCCTGTCACGTGTCAGTACTGAATTGAGCTCAATTCACGAAGCACCATGATGCATGCGCGAGAATATGACGTAGAGCCAGCTTTTACATGCACTTATTTGTTTCTCACGGTGCAGGCATCCAGGAAATAGAATTCAACGTATACATATCTATGAGAATGCCGGCTCTACGTCATATTCTCACACATGCGTTGCGGTGCTTCATGAGTTCACGTCCGAGGCCCAGACAGAAGACAAGAACTTGTTGAATAAAGTCGTTATTTAGATTTTTTTTTTTTTGCGCACAAAAACTATTCTCGTTTCTTCATAAAATTATTGTAGAACCACTGTAGTGAGATGGACTTTTCAACAACGTCTTAAAGCTACACTGTGTAACTTTTTTAGTTTATTCTTAGCTAAAAACACTTAGTTCTTTCAAAAATATATGTGCTCATTAATGTATATTTACTTCTTTCAAGTAATAAAGTATTCTCGTAAGTTTATAATATGCCATTGAAAATACATACGAGTGAGGGGTTCGAATGGCGGTCGCCATGTTGCCCCTCCATCTTGAAAGTACATTAGCCAAAGAGGGACATACCCGTAAATTCAAGCTTCGCCTTTCGCGTTTTAACACTCGATGGCACCGTGTCGAATGTGGACGAGGTCGAACTGGAAGCCATGTTAATCTTGGACTAAATCGGCCACCGTAGGAGTTAAAACGAAATCGAAATTGAGAGGAACAGAAACGTCTCGGTTACGTATGTACCCCTCGTTCCCTGAGGAGGGAACGGAGACGTACGTCAGTGACTGACGAATGGGGGTTTCGCCTAGAAGCCAATTACCTTCGAGGTGTTTAACAGCGCCCAATGGCGTGCCAATGCCATGGGCATGCGGAATTTGCATGCGTAACTCCGCCCCACCACGTGGGTATATAAGGAAGTACGCTGGCAACATCGCATTATGTATCTGCTGCGGAGCCAAGATCTGAACTCCGCGTTCCAGCAGCACAGCTGACGTGGCTGAGGAACGTACGTCTCCGTTCCCTCCTCAGGGAACGAGGGTTACATACGTAACCGAGACGTTCCCTTTCGTTCAGTCACTCCGACGTACGTCAGTGACTGACGAATGGGGGTTCCAATATAACCGCGCCACTCAGCTGTCGTCCAGTGCCCTGCGTAAGTGTGAGATCCCGCCACTTAAGGCCGTAGGACTCCCACTTATCACAGGATTACCAAGGTACACTGGGAAGCATTTCCCAGTGAGGGAATGCCAAAGATGCCTACCCGTGGGGAGGACTTAGAGAGTACACATATGATCCGCTGCGGGCTGCATATGGGAAACTCTAGGGTACCAGCCGAAGGTGGATTTTTAACCCTAGGGGTGGCAGGGGCCACCCCTGCTCACTGAGGAGGCTTACGGTGGAAATACTCGTGTGGGGGTCGCCGGAGGGGAACCATGCACACGGGGCACCTGGCTGGACATGAGGGTCTGGGCTCGAGAGGGCAGACTGAACTGATGTCGGCGTCGACAGTGCTGGAGGAGCTCAGGGCTCTCGTGGAGCTCACCTGAGGAGAATATCGCACGTATCCAGTCCGTGGAGTGGAGTGGCGAGCAAGCAAAGACACCTAGAGCCTGGTCCATTACCGACCCCTCGGGGGGGCGAGTACATAGTCGGACACTGGCTCCACTCGGAGATTGTAGAATCTGGGGAATGTGTTGGGTGTCGCCCAGCCTGCAGCTCTGCAGATGTCTGTTAGCGAGGCGCCATGCGCTAGAGCCCAAGAGGAGGCCACACTCCGGGTGGAGTGTGCCCTCACACCAAGGTGACATGGTCGACCTTGCTGCTGGTAAGCCAAAACAATGGTGTCCACTATCCAGTGAGACAACCTCTGCTTTGAGAGAGCACTTCCCTTCCGCTCTCCACCATAACAGACAAAGAGCTGGTCTGAGGTCCTGAAACACTGCGTCATGTCTACGTAAGCGGGGAGAGCGCGTACTGGACAGAGCAATGCCAAGGCTGGGTCTGCCTCCTCCAAAGGCAGCGCTTGCAGGTTCACTACCTGATCTCTGAAGGGAGTGGTAGGAACCTTCGGCACATATCCAGGCCGGGGTCTCAAGGTCACGTGAGAGTTAGCCGGCCCGAATTCTAGGCACGCTTCGTCAACTGAAAAAGCCTGCAGGTCCCCGACCCTCTTAAGAGAGGCCAATACGGTCAGCAGAGCCGTCTTCATCGACATGAACTTAATATCAACCGACCGCAAAGGCTCAAAGTGAGGCCTCTGCAGAGCACTTAGGACTACTGAGAGGTCCCAAGAGGGAACGAGAGGAGAGCGAGGAGGATTCAGTCTCCTCGCTCCCCTCAGGAACCTGATGATCAGGTCGTGCTGACTTACCTTATTGTCTCCCAAGAGGTCGTGATGGGCAGATATTGCAGCCACATACACTTTCAGGGTGGAGGGAGACAGCCTTCGCTCCAGCCCCTCTTGGAGAAACTCAAGCACGGACCCGGTCGGGCAATTCCAGGGGTCTTCTTGGCGGGAAGAGCACCAGGTGACGAAGAGGTTCCACTTCAACGCATAGAGGTGTCGTGTAGACTCTGCCCTAGCGGAAGTGATGGTGGCGGCCACCGTAGGGGGCAGGCCACTCAAACCTGCCGCGTCCCGTCTAGAAGCCACACGAGGACCTTCCAGAGCGCTGGACGCGGGTGCCATAGGGTGCCCCGTCTCTGAGAGAGGAGGTCCCGTCTCAGAGGGATAGGCCAGGGAGGGGCTGTCGCAAGGAGTAGCAGTTCTGAGAACCAGGTCTGGCCGTGCCAATACGGGGCGACCAACATGACCTGCTCCTTGTCCTCCCTGATCTTGCACAGTACTCGTGCGAGAAGGCTCACTGGGGGAAACGCATATAAGCGTAGGCCCTGGGGCCAGCTGTGCGCCAGTGCATCCGTGCCGAGCGTGCCCTCGGTCAGGGAATAGTACAGGCTGCAGTGGGAAGAGTCGTGGGAGGCAAACAGATCTACCTGTACGTCGCCGAACTGTTCCCAAATCAGCTGGACCGTCTGGGGATGGAGTCTCCATTCTCCAGGAAGTGGCTGAATCCGTGAGAGCTCGTTGGCTGCACGGTTCAGTTCTCCCGGGATGTGGATAGCACGAAGGGACCTCAGGTGCTTCTGACTCCATAAAACGAGATGGCGGGCGAGTTGAGACATACGGCGGGAGCGTAGACCACCCTGGTGGTTGATGTACGCTACAGTGGCAGTGTTGTCTGTCGGGACAAGTACGTGTTGACCCCTCAGCAACGCTCGGAAGCGGTGCAGGGCGAACCGTACTGCCAGCAACTCAAGGCAATTGACATGCAGAAGGCGCTGGGGTCCTGTCCAGGAGCCCGCGGCTGCTTGTCCATTGCACATGGCACCCCAGCCCGTGGAGGAGGCATCCGTTGATACAACAACATGCCTGGAAACTCGTTCTAAGGACACGCCGGTCCGTAGAAAACTGAGGTTCGACCACGGAGTGAGTGTCTGTAAGCAGGCCCGGGTTATTTGGACCCGGAGCGTGCCAGACCGCCATGCCCATCTCGGGACTCGATCGCGAAGCCAGTGCTGAAGCGGCCTCATATGTAGCAATCCGAGCGGCGTTACCGCGGCTGCAGATGCCATATGCCCCAGGAGCCTCTGAAAATGTTTCAGTGGAACCGCACTCTTGCTCTCGATTTGACGGAAGCAAGTCAGCAGAGACTGCGCGCGCTCGCTCTTAAGCTGCGCGCACATGGCGACCGAGTCGATCTCCATACCGAGAAAAGAGATCCTCTGCACGGGGCAGAGTTTGCTCTTCTCCCAGTTGACCCGAAGGCCCAGACAGGCTAAGTGGTGGAGAACCAGATCTCTGTGTTCGCAAACCTGCTCTCGAGAGTGACTCAGTATGAGCCAGTCGTCGAGGTAGTTCAGGATGCGAACCCGGTGCTGCCGTAGGGGCGCAAGGGCTGCCTCGGCAATCTTCGTAAAGACGCGAGGGGACAGAGATAGCCCGAATGGGAGGACCGCGTGCTGGTATGCCCGCCCCTCGAAAGCAAACCGTAGGAACGGTCTGTGTCGAGGTAGGATGGAGACATGAAAGTAGGCGTCCTTCAGGTCGATCGCTGCAAACCAATCGCCGGGACGAACGCATTTGAAAAGGCGTTTCGCTGTCAACATCTTGAACGGAAACTTGTGAAGGTAACGGTTCAAGATGCGCAGGTCCAGGATTGGCCTCAACCCACCGGTCTTTTTGGGTACAATGAAGTAGGGGCTGTAAAACCCAGACTTCATCTCGGCTGGAGGGACAGGTTCGATCGCACCCTTCGCCAGTAGGGTGGCAACCTCCGCTCGCATGACAGGGGCATTGGCCCCGACCATAGTAAAGCGGACTCCCCGGAAACAGGGAGGAACCTGCGCGAACTGAATCGCGTAGCCGCGCCTGACTATCTTCGCGACCCAGCGGGACAGCCCTGGAATCTGAAGCCAGGCTCCCAGGAACTGCACCAGCGGGGTCATTCGGACTACAGACGTACCCGGTGTGGGGCAGCGATGCAGCGTTACCGACCCGGACAAGTGAGGCTGTTGGGCGTCCCGGTGTGGGGGTGCGGTTAACGGCTGCGTCCTGACAGAGGAGACCAGGGAAGGATGCACATTCCACTGGGGTCTGCTCTGCCAGGAGGCTGGCGACAGAGTGGGATGCGAGTGGCGGGACCCGTGGGTGGCGCACACTGACATCACCGATCTCTGGGGGCTCAGGGATGGGAGTGTTAATTCTTTCTTTGACCAGATTAGGGTGCTGCCGGGGGAAGGAGTGGTCCTGCTACCATCTCCTGGAAAGAATTTCCCATCCCTGAGCCGTCCGTCTCAGGAGTGCCGCTTGGCCTGGCGTTTAGCGGGGCGCGGGGCGGCCTGAGGGGACTGGGACGCCTTCCTACGGCTTCCTCCGCGACCCGGCCCGGGTGAAGGCTGCTGCTTGGACCGGGTGGGAGGGGCGGGAGCCTTAGGAGGGCGTCCTCGGCGGCGAGCAGGCTGAGGCGACTGTGCCGGCGGCTGGGTGGAAGCAGCAGCTGGCCGCCGGGGCAGTATATGTTTGATTGCCTCAGTCTGCTTCTGGGGGGTTGAAAACTGTTGGGCGAAGTTTTCAACCGCTCCGCCGAAGAGGCCAGCCTGAGATAGGGGGGCATCGAGGAAGCGTGTTCGCTCGGTGTCCCGCATATCGGCCAGGTTTAGCCACAAATGTTGCTCCTGGACCACATTTGTGGACATCACTTGACCCAGGGAGCGTGCGGTCACCTTCGTCGCCCGGAGAGCGAGGTCGGTGGTGGCACGCAGCTCATTTAAGAGCCCTGGATCAACTCCACCCTCGTGCATGTCCCTGAGGATCCTGGCCTGGTAGACCTGGAAGATCGCCATGGCATGCAAAGAGGCGGCAGCCTGCCCCGCAGCTCTGTGCGAATTCGCCACCAAGGTTGATGTGAATCGACAGGCTTTGGAGGGGTGCTTAGGATCGCCTCGCCAGGTCGAAGCGCTCTGAGGACACAGTTGCATCGCAACAGAACGTTCAACCTGGGGGACCCCAGTGTACCCTTTGGCCACGGCCCCATCAAGGGTGGAGAAGGCGGAGGAGACTGCAGACCGGTCACGGGAAGACAACGGGGACTTCCAGGACCGGGCAATCTCCTCATGCAGCTCGGGAAAGAAAGGTATTGGGGGTGGGGACTGACGTGAGTCAGCGCGGGCTCCCAAAAACCAATCATCGAGCCGCGAGCGTTCCGGACAGGGTGGAGGGTTCCACTCTAACCCTAAACTCGCGGCTGCCCGAGACAGCATGGCTGTCAGCTCTGGGTCCGACTCGGGCAATGCTGGCGCGCCCGAAGGCGGCAGCACAGCCGAGTCATCATCCTCAGAGGACTCGAGCCCACCTTGTGATGCGGTGACCGACATCGCATCATCCTCCGGAGCGCCAAACGAAATGCGCGAGGGAGCCGGAGCTGGCCCCGCGATTTCAGTCTGCACACTCACGGGTTGCGGAACGCTAGAGGGGTCTGGCCCGAGGCATATGCGTCGGGGCTTTGTTCCACACCGTAACCCTCAGGTCACCCTCACCACCAGCCGAAGTACCGGCCACGGGGGGCACGGTAGATCGGGGTGTGGTTGAGGGGACTCTCACTTCATTACGAAGATCCTTGAGTCTCGACCGCAGAACCGCGATGGTCATGTTCCCGCAGTGGGAATATGACTCATCCACGAACGCTGCTTGAGCATGCTGAACGCCCAAGCATACCAAGCAGAGATCGTGCCCATCGGAGGAAGTCAACGACCGGCCACACCCAGAAGTACACGGGCGAGACATCCTGAAAAGGACGTGCCACGTGTAAGCTCTTTTAGGAGAGGAAGCTTCGCAGAGACGCCGAAGCGCCCAGGGACCACACACCAGCCGTCAGACGGACCACTGCGCAGATCAGCAGGCAGGCAGTATGCAATCACTGGAACGCGCCGTAGATCCAACGCCTCTGGAAAGCTGCTCGTCTCGAAGGCTTGACAAAGACTCAGTTGTAGGCTTGAAGGAGTGAAGAGGTACTCTTGGCTCCAAAGCAGAAACATAATGCGATGTTGCCAGCGTACTTCCTTATATACCCACGCGGTGGGGCGGAGTTACGCATGCAAATTCCGCATGCCCATGGCATTGGCACGCCATTGGGCGCTGTTAAACACCTCGAAGGTAATTGGCTTCTAGGCGAAACCCCCATTCGTCAGTCACTGACGTACGTCGGAGTGACTGAACGAAAGGGAACTAATATTCACTGGATGGTCATATACCTTTTCACCACTAGATGAGGGAAAATATCACACAGTGTAGCTTTAAGGGTCTTGAGAGAGGAAAAGTCATTGCTGCCAATGGAGGCCTTTCTGAGCCATCTGATTTCAACAAAAATATCTTATTTTGTGTTCTGAAGGTCCGAAGGTCTTACGGGTGTCAAACGACTTGAGGGAACATCAGAATTTTCATTTTTGGGTGAACTAACCCTTTAAATAAATGTATGGATAGTTTAATTAGATAATATTATTTATTTAGTTATTTAAAAATGTTTTTTTGTGATTATTTTGCGGTGAAATTACGAATTATGCAGGATCACAAAAAAAATTCAACATTTTGTTGATTTTGTGTTGTATTCAGTGATCGCGGAATCGCGGAAAACTGGAGGGACTGGCTTCATACACTGTCCCATTTTGTTTAGTCTTTGTGGGTCCAGGTAAATGGGGAAAGTAGTATTACAAACAACCCCTTCTGCTCAGACCTGATATATATATATTTTATTTTTTATTTATTAGGGGCCAAGCACCTATTGTATCCGTTCCCGTATTATTATTCTTCCGCCATTGAAGTCTATGGCAGCCCATAGAACCGTTTGCGGGAAAGTTGTAGCGATTTGACATTTTGATAGAGGACAGTCCCAACATTAAATACACCAATTTTGGAGTTTCTAACTCAATCCCTCAAGCGCCACCACCTGTCCAAAGTTTCACTCATGTTTATGTTAATAACTTTTGAACCCTAAGGTCTAGAAACAAAATAATTTTTTCCTCTGATTCCTGAGCTCATGCCGATTTGATCGCATCCTATAAATCCATAAATTTCCCGCCATTTTTAATTTTCCCAAAAACCTTCTTTTGCAAACTCGTCCTAGACAGTTCATCCAATTTGCACGAAAATTGAGCCTGATCATCTTCAGGCAGTGCCAACAAATCTTTAGGGAATTCAAGTTGATTCATCAAATCTTTTTCGAAAAACGCGCAGACAAATTTTACGTAGCGGTTGCAAAAAATACACATAAGGTTAAATCTCCGCAACACTTTATTTTATTCAAACCAAACATGTCATCCCGAGCATGACCTGAGGCAACATGCAGTGTTTCGGCGGAGTGCCACCTACTGGTCCGGAGATACGAAAAAGCTATTTTTGCTTATAACTTCTGAACCGTTTGGCCAAAAATCATAAAAGTGGGACGTCATGTCGAGTCGACTGATATCCAATTTTACCATATCGGCCATTTTGGCTATCGGCCATTTTGAATTATGTGATAAAATGCTGTATTTTATGAACACATGAACGGATTGTTACAAAACTTAGTATGGGCCTGAGAAGTTTCGAAACAGCGAAAGCATTTCTTTCAAATGCTTATAACTTTGGGTGTGGGTGACTTATTTTCATGGGAGTAACTTTTTTTGGTTCCTGAATCCTTGCCGAGTCCAACGATACCAGACTTGCCATGTTTCAGCATATGGTTTGTGCAGCATTGTAATTAAGCGCTTATAAAACATTAGTTGATATCTTCGAAATTGCTAGTCCAATCGAGACGAAACCAGCATCAGAAGTTCGGAAACGTAGGTCGATAGCCAAATGTTAAAGACCAAAAGTCAAAAATATTGATAGTAAGAGGTAGTAAAATCCAATCAAAGTCAGGTGTCAGTAATTTTTTATGTGTTTTTTCATATAAATGTCTATGGACCCCCTTTTATATTAGTGGGGCCATGTCTATAACTCCCAAACGAAATTAGATATTTTCACCAAAATTCACACACATCTATGGGCTCACTTCGAGGACACATAAAAAAAATGGTAGGATTGTGCCTCTTGGTGACCCTATAATTAAACAAAACTATGACATTGGCTCTATACAACTCAATGTATTAATGTGGGGTTTCAACATTTTTGCTTAAAATTGTCTCCAAATGTCTTTACTCATTTTTGCAGTTGGTCTGCTGCCAGTTTCCCTGTTTGCTCCTGTTGCGCTTGGCCCCGGTATTGCTGCTTGCCGCTATATTTGTATTTATTATTATTTACACTACACTAAGTTCGAGTTTAGTACGTTTTTAAATAATATCTTTTATTCAGCAGGCATGCATTAAATTTATCAAAAGTTACAGTAAAGACATTTATAATGTTACAAAAGATTTTATTTGAAATAAATGCTGTTCTTCAGAACGTTTTATTCATCAAAGGATCATGTGATACTCAAGACTGCAATAATGCTGTAAATTCAGCTTTGTCATCACAGGAGTAACTGCAACTCAATATATCAATATAAAAAACAGTTCTGCAATAATATTTCACAAAAATACAGTAAAAACAGTAATATTGCTTAAAGAAATGCAACCTTGGTGAGCATAAGAGACTTCTTGAAAAAACATTAAAGTCTTACTGACCCCAAACTTTTAAACGGAAGGTGAAAGTTTTGAGTAAATGTTAAAATGTCAAATGAAACTAGACAATCTGCTGAGCCATATGATATTTTGTCATTTAACATTAACCTGTTTCTTTACAGGTGCGACTCAACAGCAAATGAAAATTTCACCCAGAATAGTTTTTTTGCCCCGTAAATCTTTTACATTTGTACTCAGGGACTTGGTTTTAAACTGATGATGCTACAACCATCCCTGTCCTTCCCTATTCAGTTATTATTTCTGATGCTTTCAGTTTGCATTCATTGTCACACACTGTCATGTGTGCAAAAGGGCAGGTCTGGACCAAAATGGACCTGTAGAAATAGCCAGTCAGTATACTGGCGCCACAACTGATCTTTCATACACATTTCCTCTTCACTGGGTTAAGGAGGGAAAAATGGATGGGCTAACCATCTCTGCAATTTTCCCCTCGGCTGCCCGTTCTCACTGTCTGCCCTGCAAGGTCTCTCACTAATGTCACCTAGTCATTACTCCAGCCAGGAAATGTCAGCACAGACACAGCAGCGTTCGGTAGTACTCCTCTGATGGCTTCTCTCCAACGTGATTATCAATTAGTAATGATGTGGCAAATCACCCTAACGGCCAGAGAGAGAGATGAGAGTGAAAGAGTGTTATTTGGCAGAGAGGGAAATGTTGCAGAAGAACTTGCTGCCTAATTCATCGGGCTGGGAGCTGCTGGTGGCAGGCTCATCTTTCACACAAAGCGTTAACACCTACAACACTTGCCTCTGTCTCTATTTCAGTATCCTTCCCATTTTTTCTCTTCTACTGTCTGCTTGCCTTAGACTTTTCTGCCTTTTCTCTCTTTGCATATATCTGTCCCGGGCATCCTTTGAGTGTTGTCTGCTGTTCAGAGCATCAGAGAGGGAGGCAGCAGTCACACTTTGAAGACCGCAACATCATGAAATATTCATAGATTTTCTGTTGAGCACTATGTTTGCGTGGTTTCTCGTGTGTGTGTGTGTGTGTGTGTATATATCTGTGAGTGCTTGGCATGTTTTCTCTTCCTGCGGCTTTGAATTGCAGCACCTCTCTATTTAAAGTATACAAAGGGAGGGCTACCCGATATTTGTGTTCTGCAGGTTTTAAGAAGGGTAAACATCAAGGGGTTCTCCTGTGCTGTAGAAAAGGGTGGTGTACTCCGGTCGAACAATATAACAAATGCAAACGTTTTTTTACAACTGTGAACTTCAACTGTATGCAGTGATTGGTGCAGTTATGCAGTTGATGATGCACTAACAAAGAATTTGACTCTTGTTCGTAACTTGCATGCATGATGTACTGATCAAAATATATTTTATGTAATGTATTTGGAAAATATTTGGAAATAATTTCTATATAATTACATTTATTTCAGTCAGAGGGGTAAAATAAGGACGGACGGACGGATGGATAGATGGCAAGCGTTTAACTTCCTTGAAGTTTAAAACTATTGGATCTGCCATAACCAATCGCTAACGTTTGGTCGTGACGTATGTCATGCGTTCGCCTTGGTCAACTCCTTCACCAATAACGGAGCAACCTGTAAAATCAAACTTTTCCTGAACCCTGTGGGGAGGAGGGCCACAACATCATGGCCACCAACAAAACTCAGCAAAGATTGTTCTTGCTCCGGCTTTAACTTTTGGATATTCGGCAGCGTTGCCACAACGGACCGAATGGCTTTGCTCGCATCTTTCTCCGCCGCCATTACTGAACTACAACTCAAACTAGCGCACGACATCAACGGCATCGTTCTCAGCCACTTCCTCTGTTCACTGATTGGAACGGTTAAAATTTGGCTGGAGAAAACCAGCGAACCCAGACGATGTACTGAAGGAAAATGAAAATTGAGCGGTAGTGCGTAGGAGGGCGGAGCCAGGCTTATCATTTAATATATGATATTTGAAAATCATAATTTATATCAGTTAGATATTGATTGATTTACAAATGTATTATATATATTTTGCTGTTATACTGTTACTGTGGAGGTGTTTTTCCTCCTTTTATCACAGCCTTTTAAGTTTTATTTTCATTTCATTGTTGGTGGCTTTTTAGGACCCAATTTTGTTTGTACAGATGTATTCAGTGCACAGAAATGTTTCCTACTCTGGGACTAAAATACATCCGTACAGTGAGGTGTTTGTGGTGTGCAGTAATAGATGTCTAAAGCCTGTCAAATTTTAGTTTTTTTCTGCAGTGAACTGAAGAGCAGACCTCATTTTCTCTCTTCCTCTTTTGCACTTCACTCTGAGTCGTTTTCCTCATGTACGAGTGTGCAGTTGCTATTTTCACCCTCACATTTATCCAATCCGTCCTTTTAACACTTAACACCGAACAAAAGCCCGACTCATTAGAGGGCCAATCCATAGTCATTTTGAAGGAGAGGCAGCAAATGGGGATTATTTTCCTCTTTCACAACACTCTGATAGACAGTGGAGGAAGCCCTTGTGATTTGAGCCGTCATTGCAATGTGTTGGAATTATGCATAGTGGCCTCTTTTTTTCAAAGCAATCTGTCTCACAAAGCTAAGCTATCATGTTGCAGTTTTCATGCTGACAACATTTGATGAAAATTGTATTTACAGTATTTATTTTATATTCTCTGTTTACTCATTCGAAGCAAAATGCTTGCAATATAACACTGCAAAGCACCAACATTGCACAAAACCTTCCAATATGTAACATCAGTCTGAGGTTTTCCCCATATTTTCAACAAAACAGCATGGTAACTTGCTTTTAATTGTGTTTTTAGACAGTTCTTTTATTATTTAGCATTAATGACTAGAAATGAATGTTGAGTTGAATGCTTTGGCTTGCCTTTGAGAAGAGCTTTAGTTTCACACACTTTATCAATCAAGTCTGTTTAGCTGTCCTCATTATAACAAAGAATGCTGAAATAATGCAAACTGATATGATTTCCGAAGTGATTGTGGCTCTTCTCTCTGAGTTTCTTTTAGTGTCATAACCAAGCCAATCAGGCAGTGCCTGTGACAAGTTCCTTATATCCAAAAACTGTCCTGCTGGTTAATTGGAAAGACAAAATTGGAGATATAATTTGGCTCGTCTGTTAATCAGCATCTTCACTTCGAAGGACTGTGCAATTACATTCTTCCTGCCTAGTGCTTCAGTCTATGATTAGTCCCACGTGCCGAGGAGCATTGTTGGATATTCTGTTTTCATGCTAAGGTTAGCTGTATTATTAACAATAATACATTTATTTTATATAGGGCCTTTAAAAGTTGCTTTCTTAAAGGGCTTTACAAGATTGCATAACAACAGATAAAACAACACACTTTAAATACAACAAGTAAAATGAACAATCAAGTAAAAGCAATTGTTTTATTGTGTCTCCTTCACCTGTGTTTTGATCAGGAGATTCTGAACTCAAGGCCTGTACACACCAGGACGAATATCGCGTGTGCTTATCGTCAGCGTTTTTCGTGACGTTTTTCGGCGAGTCTTGAGTGTTCACACCCAAGCGATTTTCACTGGCGATGCGCCGAGTGAATGTGCACATTCAGTAGATAGCGCTCCCGGTACACAAGATGGTGCTGCGGCACTTTACGTTTCTGACACTCGCTTGTCACACAGAGGAAGAAGAGAGACAGTATTTACGTGCTTGCCAAAACCACAGATATATTATGTCTATGGCCAAAACCATTCACACACTTTTTGCTAACTGGCAGGCAGCATTATCAGCTCATTTTCTTCTTTGTCTACTTACTACTTCTTCGTCGTATCAATGTGTGCTCGGCAAGACCGTTTTGTGCTTGAGCGCCACCAAGTTGTGTTTTACTGTCACTTCAGCAGCTCCAGGCACGTGAACAAAAGCGCTGATCTCATTGGTCGGCCAGTTTTCAACGCGCCGCGTCAAAATAAAAAAACGAACCCGAGGCGTTTTTTTTAAAAATTACGCTTTTACGCCTGGCGTTTTACGCATTGGTGTGCACACTCACATTGGCGCCCATTGTTTAGTCACGAGGCGTTAAACGTCGGCGATAAACGCGTGCGAAAATCGTCCCGGTGTGAACAGGCCTTCATTCAGGAGATGCGTACTAGCGCCCCCTAGCGTATAACAGTGGAAACCCGGAAAATTCTGTGTTTGGCGGGGAAAGAGTTAAAGGGATCCTATAATGCC
The DNA here is from genome assembly GCF_949357685.1 of Gobio gobio. Lineage (NCBI taxonomy): Eukaryota > Metazoa > Chordata > Actinopteri > Cypriniformes > Gobionidae > Gobio > Gobio gobio. Next base: position 44,785,010 of record NC_137100.1, on the reverse strand, counting down.
TCTTTTTACAAGATGTCAAATAAGTTTTGGATGTGTATGTCAACAACTCTTCCTCTTCCCAACATGACCTCACCCTCTTTGTTGCGTGTTCCCAGGGGCAGGGTTTATGTACATTTTAGGGTTGCTGTCACTAACCAGGGAAGAAGCTCCTTGTAGTCCCTACCAGCTGTTTGTTGTAGGACTTTTTTTAAAAGGAAATATCTCCCTTTGCTTTGAACTTTGATCGTCGTAACTTTGCAGATGTTGTTTATGCTCAAAAAGCAACATTACAAACTAACTAAAGTAAAAAAAAAAGTGAAATCATAATCAACCACCCCTTTAAATTGTTCACCCAAAAAGTTGTCACACTTTTAATTTTATCTAAAAAATACCCCACATGATTTTATAGCATGTTAAAATGGTCACTTTTTGAGGGTGAGCAAAATGCACCGTTTTGTGTGTCCCTTTAAATGCAAATGAGCTGCTGCTCCCGGCCCCCTTTCTAGAAGAGCGGGGAGCTTCAAGAGCTTGTGTTAGCAGCTCCGATTACCGCGCACTGAAAAGGACAAAAACTGCTCAGCCTTTTATGTTCAAACCGGAGTCGGACATTGATGGAGAGACTCAAGAAGAAGTGAGAACATGTAGAATGCAACAGGACGTTTCTGAATGGTTAGTTCATGAATTTATGTATCTTCAAGTCATTGATTAGCATGTTCTGTCAGTGTTCAGTGTTGCCACAGTTACTTTGAAAAAGTAATCTGATTACTGATTACATATTACTCCTTTAAAAAGTAACTTAGTTACTTTACAGATTACTTGATTTTAAAAGTAACTAAGTTAGATTACAAGTTACTTTATTAGTTACATTCAGCAGTTGCTGACAACACCCCTGCCGCCTCGACATAGAAATGACAACCGTTTTTGCCAACACTCACTTTATTGGAAGTGCATTTTTAACTGTAACGTCAACAATGTATCTGCTGACATTTTGAGTTTAAATTAAAAAATATTTCCTGAACATAAAAAAAAAACATGTTTTAATAAAAAATGTAATAAAGACAGTCTTTCTTGACTTCACTTAATATAAATACTCTCCCCGAGACGCAAGAAGAAAGCAAAAATATATTTTTTTACTTAGGAAAATGACTAAAATAGTAACTCACAGTGACTTGGATAAATTACTTTAATCTGATTACTGGTTTGGAAATAGTAAAGCGTTAGATTACTCGTTACTGGAAAAAAGTAGTCAGATTAGAGTAACGCGTTACTAAGTAATGCGTTACTGGCATCACTGATAATAATCTATAAATCGCTCATGTGGGAACTGTTGTAAGATGCCTACAGAGCAAGAGAATATATGCTGCATGAAACTAGAACGGGTATAGTTTAGTTTAGTTACGGTTATAACTTATGTTGTCATCTTGCTTTTATGACATGCTTTTGCATTTGTATTGTATTGCAATAAATGTGAAAAGACGGATGTGACAGCTTGAGCAGACTGTTAAATGTGCTCTACTACAACAACTCTTCCTCTTCCCAACATGGCCTCACCCTCTTTGTTGCGTGTTCCCAGGGGCAGGGTTTATGTACATTTTAGGGCTGCTGTCACTAACCAGGGAAGAAGCTCCTTGTAGTCCCTACCAGCTGTTTGTTGTAGGACTTTTTTTAAAAGGAAATATCTCCCTTTGCTTTGAACTTTGATCGTCGTAACTTTGCAGATGTTGTTTATGCTCAAAAAGCAACATTACAAACTAACTAAAGTTAAAAAAAAAAGTGAAATCATAATCAACCACCCCTTTAAATTGTTCACCCAACAATTTGGTTCTGTCACACTTACTTACTTCTGTGGAACACAAAAGAAAATATTTTTTACGCTTTCAAAATATGTACACTTCACCTAATAATATAATTATCTCTACGTTACATATATGAACCCCTCAGGGCTCAATTTGTTTTCTGCAGAAAAAAGAATGTTACAGGTAAATGATGAATGGTTAACTATATGAGGTGCTTTTACCACATAATTGAGGTACTGTAATTATTAGTAGCCTATTTGAATATAATCAGGTAAGATACTAATTGAATTATGTTGTATTATATTTGTACTGCTAAATATGGGCGCTGGCCGTGGGCTTTTTCAATTTGATATGGTTGATTTGTTTTTTCTGCAGCAGAAGTGAATCAACGTTTGCTGAATTACCCACCACTTAGATGCCATCTGCCTCTCGCTGTACAAATATGGGCATATTTTTCTCATTCATTGTTGTTTAGCATATTTTTCCCATATTTAAATCCACACAGCAGAGCAAATGACAAATTGATGTAATCACATGGAACTTTGAGGCAAAAACATTGTTCATTTACAATAAAAACATGCTGATTCAACCCTTTCCGACAGGTTAGTGCTTGATAATGTGCTGATTACGACAGGATGTTTTGAATTTGACCTCTGCCCTTATGCTCATGCATGAAGCACTGCCTATGTACAATGATGTAAGTAGAATCTTCAGAATCTTTGTTCTCATTTCTCCCTACAATCATATGCTTGGGTTTCCTGGCTCAGTGAGAGTCAAAGTACCATCAGGCAGGCAGATGCCCGGAGGTAAAAAAAAAAATAGATGAACCAATGGTATGTGCTGTCAATCGATAACAATTTTTTTACTAATTAATTGCAATGTTTTTCTGTAATTCATTGTGATTAATCGCAAATAAAAACATCAGTTTTTCATATTTTTTATATTGTAATAATTTCACAGTTACTTTCCAAATACTCTCCAAAACAGTCTGCACTGCAAAAATAATAAATTAAATATAGATTAATCCTTATTAAAGCTACAATTTGTTCTTTGATTAACATTAATGACAGACATCACTGTTTTATTAGACTGCTGTGACTTTAAGGTCTGCCGCTGCCGAACATGGCGCGGATCTGACGCGCTGTCACGAGCATCCTTTTCTCACAACTCTTTAACTAATTTCTGACTGCTCTTATGAGAATACTCAACAAAACAGGCATTATGGCATAATTCTGTGTGTTATTGTTCGTTCAAGTGTGCAAGAGAACTTAAAACTGGTGCGGGTCTTTCTGTTCATCGTGTGTGTCAGGACATTCACAGACAGCGGGTTCTCTTTTGTCTTGTCACGCTTGAATGGTTTAAAAATGGTTTTAAAAGCAATTGCATGAATAAGAGCGTGATCATATAATGTAACGCTAGCCAAAGGATGACAGACAAAACAGATGTTACATTAATTGCATTAACAAATTTACGCGTTAAACTGAAAAAAATGTATCACATGCGCCAACGTGCTAATGTTGACAAAAGCCCCGTTTCCACCAAAATTACCCGGAACAATTTTTACCAGGATTTTTTTTTACAGGAACTTTTTTCCCCCAGACCTGCTACTGTCTCCGTTTCCACTGCGGTCTAAAGTACCACGAAGATTAGGCAAATTAGTCCAGAGACGTGGACTGCGCGCAGCTGCTCATCCCAGTCAGCGACAGACAGTGATACATTTTGTGATACTGTCTGCAACAATAACAATTATGGAGGAGATGCAAGCAGCGCTGCTTTTGCTAGTTATATATAGGTTTACTAAATATGTAATTAACAAAACGGTGGAAAAGTGACAAGCACTGATACTAAAGCGTATTCTGAAAGCTCGTAAAGCTAGATTTAAAATAAGATAACTTATGTTATTATCAGCTATTACGGACATTGACCGTGCGATTGCTGAGACGAACGCGCGCCATCAGACAGAAAGAGCAAAACTGATATTTACTGAACGCAGAACAAACCTCGCAAGACTTTTAAAAATGCTGGTTGAAGTAAAATGCTGTGTGAGCTCAACCAATCAGCATGTTCAGCGCTCAAGTCCCACCCCCGAAAGTTCCGGAACTTTGAAAAAGTACTACCTCAGGAGCAGGGCCGTATGGAGGGGGAAATATTTACCCGGAACTTCATTTAGACCCTGGTTCCTGCGGTCGAAACACACCGAGTACCACCCCAAAGTTCCTAGTTCCTGGGGAAAGTTCCTGTGGTGGAAACGCGGCTATATATATTTTGTATATATCATTTTGGCAGTTCAAATAGTTTTCTATCTGGTATTTTATCTCAAAGAATGTCATTTTTATTCCACATGGAATTGAGCCGAAATAAGTTAATACAGCCTCTTATTTACATGAGGTAAACATAATGCTGCTTGGTTATTTTAACATAGGCTACTATATAACTGCAGCCTGCCATAATAACGGCCCATTTCAAATGTTAACGTGCTTTTCTTCTTTTTATTTTTTGAGCGGTGATGAAATATATTGCTCTTAAATAGGTTCTTGCCAGCATTTCAGTAATAAAATCTAGATCTTTAAAATGCATCCAAATTTCAGCGAAGCGCAACCGTACGGTGGTTGCTTGGTCAGTGTCGCTCTGGGTTTTGGTTATTTTGCGGTTGTATGCTGTAAAGACATTTGAAATAACTGAAATCATTTGGCAAAGTGATATGGAACTGTAATGTGGTCAAGACTACTGAAAATAATTGCACACTTTAGAACATTCATCAGCCAATCAGATTCAAGCATTGAAGCGTATTGTGTTGGTCCCCCTTTTCCTGCCAAAACAGCCCTGATCTGTCAAAACATGGACTCCGCTAGACCCCTAAAGGTGTGCTATGGTATCTTGCACCAAGATGTTAACAACAGATTCTTTAACCCTCTGAACTCTATGAACGAACCGACACGTTCTGCTGGCCTCACAGACATGAAAGATATGTCTTTACAAAGCTTAATGTGTCTACTTTTATTTGTGTACACTCAACATAAAAACTAAATGTTGTGCTTTTCGCTAAATAAAGAAAACAAACAGGATGTGCATTCTCCTGTAAGTTGTGAGGTGGGGCCTCCATGGATCGGACTTGTTTGTTTCGCAAAACATGTATCAATGAGCCTTGGCTGCCCATGACCCTGTCGTCGGGTCACCACTGTTCCTTCCTTGGATCACTTTTGATAGATACTGACCACTGCAGACCAGGAACACCCCACAAGAGCTGCAGTTTTGGAGATGCTCTGACCCAGTCGTCTAGCCATCACAATTTGGCCCTTGTCAAACTCGCTCAAATACTTGCGCTTTGCCCATTTTTCCTGCTTCTAACACATCAACTTTGAGGACAAAATGTTCACTTGCTGCCTAATATATCCCACCCACTAATATGTGCTGTGGTGAAGAGATACTCAGTGTTATTCACTTCACCTCATCATAATGTCATAATGTTATGCCTGATTGGTGGCACTTAGTGTAATGGTTAGTGACTAATAGTCTAACTATTATTCTAAGTAGTTTAAGTTTAATAAACTTTAGGATCGACAGATGGGGATCTCAGTAAGTATGTCCCAGGGCATGTCCCAGTTCAGTGGTGTTATGATCCCTGACGAGACGAGAAGCCTGAGGTGATAATATCCCTGAAGGCATCATTAAATTTTATTGTGCCCCAGGAATTCTGCAAGCTGTTGGTTCAATTCCATCTACTTCACATTTTTATTCTGAATAACATTCTCAGCCAAATGGTCAAAACGTAATGTGTAAAAAAATGCTTAGATTTGTGTATAAATAACCAGCTGTGAAACACGGAGGGAAAAGAGGCAACATTTATTCCACTTGTGGTTCCCATTCGGAAGATGTTCTGTGCTAACAGTAATAAATCTGAGACAATGGCGACAAAGATGAGAGAGACTTCATAGGAGTTACGCTCTGGTTGACTCTTCATTGCTCATGTGTTCCGTGGGCAGCGCGACAAGCGGAACGGATGGCTAAAATTGATGGATGCATGGGCGGTGCTCAATTATTTCACCTTTTCAAAAAACGTTTGAGAGGTGGCCTGTCAAAAGGCCAGCTGGGAGTCACCACAAGCTATACGGTTCCGCCACATCCTCTCAATGCCAGTACCCAAGAGTGTGTGTGGTGAATACGGAGGGGTGGTATTTATCCGACAAATAAAATAAACTGACTGTAAACATTTGCGATTATGGTCATCAGCAGGCCCAAATTGAATCAGTACCCACAAAACTCAGCGGAAATTCTGCAGAAATCCCCCCCCACCCCAAACAAATGCAATAAAAAAATCTGCAGATTCTTTATGGGCCATCCATCTGAGACCAACAGTATAGGCACATTGTACAAATGCTAAACTGCTGAAGTCAAAAAAATATTTTGTTTATGACCGTTTATCTAGGTGCATTAAAAAAAGTTGTGGAGGACATTTTTGCTGTGCTCCTCAGTTCCGCTGTTGCTGATATGATTAGCAACTTTAAAAAACTCCTGCTGGCTGCCCAGTGGCAGAAATAATCAGGCTCTTGGGTATAACAGAGACAGGCACAAGGAAGTCTTTGTTCCCGGTCTGTCAGTGTCAGTTCTTTTTTTTTTTGGCCAACTTGCTGTAATACACAGCAAGTGTATATCAACAGAGGCAGCACACTCTAGGTATAAGAGTGGTTAAAATTAAACATGATGATGAATCAACAGCCAAGACATTAATTTCTGCATACCCTTCTCCTCCAAATGTTGTTTATGGGTTTAACTCAATTTGGTGGGGGAGATTGCAAAGGCCATTTTTCAGCTGCAATATCATTAGTGCAACATGACAGCAATTACACGGGACGCTTAATCCATAACGGGGGGCACAGGCAGGAAACACAACTGATGGAGAACCAAAGTGCTTCTGTGTCATGTAAGTCACAAGCTTTTTGCTGTTCAAAGTCAACACAAAAATGGGTAGATTGCAGGGGAGTAACTAACTAGAAGTAGTGATCCTACTAACTTCTAACTACTTTGTCCAACAAGTAGAACTGTGATGACAACATATTATTGTATTTTTTGCCATGTATTATTTAGTGATAGGTAAGTTACTACTTAAAAAAATAATTAATTACTACTGATTACATTTTCAATAGTGTTATAAATAATATATTTAATATATAATATAATAATAATATATAATAATTACTCTCAAATCCCTTATCAACCTCGACCAGTTGAACAATACAATGGTAGACACGAAAGCGCACTTTTGATTCTTTCATATAAACAATATACAATAGCATAAATTATTCTTGAACTGACCAAAGTTTGTAAAAGGAGAAGGATACATTAAAAACATAAATTTTAACATACCATTTTGATGTAAAATCCACTATTGTTTTATTTACAATTGTTCTATAGTTTATACAGAATTTAATGCAATTACATCAAGTAACTGTAATTAAATTACAGAAAAATTAAGAGTAATGCCTTACTTTACTTTTTCAAGGGAAAAGTAATTAAATTACAGTAATTATATTACTTAGTAATTAGTTACACCCAGCATTGGTATTATTGTATAGAAAGTGAGCTGAGGTTATAATCAAACTGCTCCTCTCTGTCATATATAGCGGATAACTTTTCACATTTTTATAAATTCACTGTTTGAATAAATTCACAATAAAAATAAAAAAACACATTCACTGATTTATTTTATCCTCTGTATATTTTTTCATCCACACATTAAGGCTTGATTTTTGAAGCAAAATATTTAGCAGTGCCTGTTAGAGTATTTGACACTATTAGGACTAAATTAGATTTATTCACGTTACCTAAAAAAATTAATTAGTTATAGTTACTAGTTACTTCTTACGAATAGTAATTGAGTTACATCATTATAAAAGTAACTAATTACCAGGGAAAGTAACTACTGTGTAACTTTTTTTGTTGTTTTCAAATTCAATACATTATTTTAAATACTATGAGTAGACCTATACTATAGTGTAAATATTGTGTAAATATCAGTACTAAACTACTCCTTTGGTAGTGGAGCTCACGTTATCACCTGGGTTTTTAGCCACAAATTTTGTGGCGGCGTGTGATGATGTGAGGTGCTTCATTAGATTAGAATTACTTGCCACCGACGTGGAGAGACTCTTTCTTCCTGGGCATAAGTTGCACGTTACATAAACATTCTTACCTTTCACCTCAACGAGGGAAAAGTAGCACTTATACTTCCAGTTTGCGAAAGCTCCCTTTGAAGTCGTTGGACTTCCTCCTGGTCGTTGATGTGTGTGATTGTGCATATGCGTGTGTGTCATAGGTGTGTGTGTGTGTGTGTGTGAACTCAACCTATCAACCTCAACCTTGTCTCCCACCCACCAATCATCATCAGTTATGTGTACCAAACACGCATGGCATGCCCGCACACACACACACACACACACACACACCAACCAACTAGAGAAAAAAAAACTTTGCAAGTCCGACTGACAGAGAGCCTGTTCGGATGAAAACCACTTCAGTGAGCTCAATTATAGTAACGCCGCATTTTATTCTCAGTAACGCTAACGCCGTTGTAATGAGAGAAACAGTAATTCATTTGATTACTCGTTACTGAAAAAAACAATTCCGTTAGTAACGCCGTTTATCTATAAGGCCGTTATTCCCATCACTGGATTTCTTAGTTGTATTTAGATTTTTTTTAGCCCAATAAGTGCTCTAACTACTGAATTACGGTTTATGAACTACTTAAAATTATGAGCAGCTTTAAAGTTTCAAAGTGGCTTCCCCAACACTGAACACTGTCTTTTCATTTCAGCCAAGTTTCACTCTTTTCATATTACTTTATAGCTGCTTAAGAGCGACACGATTCCTAGCTTCCCTTCTCTCACCCTTACAGGTGCAACAACATCAGTATACCAAACTGCATTACAAGCCACATGGTATTGTCAAATATTGATTAAATATTTGTCATTTGACACACACACACACACACACACACACACACACACACACACACACACACACACACACACACACACACACACACACACACACACACACACACACAAGAGAACATAGGAGCCTCCTCTCCTCAAAAGGTCTCCCATCCATGTGTCCCTAGACATCTCATTTCATGGAGAGACCTTCCATTGTAATTTCAAAGTTCTTAAAAACTCAAATAAATAAATAAAAAGGCTTGGCATTTCTATATTTATGTCTCTTTAATTGATTCTCTCCACACACACACACAGATTCCCTCAGGGTACAGTAATCAGGAGAGTTGATCAGGCAGAACTACGAAACACAGCAGAGCAGTGACCCGTGTGAGCCGCGGCTGACTGAGAGAGATAGAGACCAGGGTTATCGCATTCCCCAGTTACTCCTTCTGTTCTCGGGAATGGCATGATAAGGGTTTATTGACCACTCTGCCTGCTTTTAGCTTAGCATGCATGGTGGAGAGGCTGTGGACAAAAAGGGAGTGCTTGTAACGTTATTTCTATTTAAAGAAGATTATATTTTGTCCTCTAAATGTTATAAAGATGATGTCATTGAAATACATATGTGATGATATTTCACGGCTTCTTAGTTTTTCTTGGTTGCCATGTTAGGTTATGTGCATTTGAATTTGTGTACTTGCTAAAACAAATTTGCTTGTGTCTGTTTTCTCTGTAGGTCTAAAACGCTGCTACACATGTGATGTCTGCAGTGTCACACTGAATTCAGTGGCACAGTATCATGCACACCTGCAGGGCTCCAAGCACCAAAACAAGTAAGTGCCAATGTGACGTGTAATCTTTGTCTTTGTAGTTGTTTTATTAAATTCAGTATATTGCAAATTGTAAATAATTGTGTAAAAGTTAAGTAATTGTGTCAAAGTAATAGTCGCTTCCACAGCTAGCCTCATTGAAATTTAATTTAGGTGCAGAGCAGTGTGTGGAAATTAAAGCACAAATTATATCCTTGAGTAAATGTCAACAGGGCAGAGATACTGATACGATCCATGCTTTTTATTTTAATACAATGAACTAAAATAGTAGTAGTAGTAGTAGTAGTAGTAGTATTTTATTGTTCAGCCGTAGCTGAATATTGGTCTTTGGTCTCGCCATACAATCACAAAAACAATTAAAGGGTTAGTTCACCCAAAAATGAAAATTCTGTCATTAATTACTTACCCTCATGTCGTTCGACACCCGTAAGACCTCCGTTCATCTTCGGAACAGAAATGAAGATATTTTAGTTGAAATCTGATGGCTCTGAAAGGCCTCCATTGGCACAATGGCACTTTACACTCTCAAGACCCTTAAAAGGTACTAAAGACGTCATTACAAAGTCCATCTCACTACAGTGGTTCTAAAATAACTTTATGAATCGGCGAGAATAGTTTTTGTGCGCAAAAAAACCCTAAATAACGACTTACATAGTGATGCGATTTCAAAACAAGGCATCATGAAGCTTCGAAGCGTTATGAATCAGTGAGCCGAATCATGATTCGGATCGCGTGTCAAACCGCCAAACTGCTGAAATTTGGCGATTCAAACCGCTGAATCGACTCGCTGATTCATAACGCTTCGAAGCTTCACCGCGTGAGTATATAAGGAAGTACGTGGCAATATCGCATTCTGTTACCTGCTTGAGGAGCCAAGACTGAACTCCTGCGTTCCAGGTAGCACAGCTGAAGTGGCAACGGGACGTTACGTCTCCGTTCCCTCCTCAGGGAACGAGGGTTACATCCGTAACCGAGACGTTCCCTTTCGTTCAGTCACTACGACGTAACGTTAGTGACTAACGAATGGGGGTCCCAATATAATCCCGCCACTCAGCTGTCTTCCAGCGCCCTGCGTAAGTGTGAGTACCCTGTCGTAAGACTAATACGGACGAAGGACTCCCACTTAACACAGGAATACCAAGGTACACTGGGAAGCATATCCCAGTGAGGGAATGCCAAGATGCCTACCCGTGGGGAGGACTTAAGAGACACATATGACCCGCTAAGGGCTGCATATGGAAGATCTCTAGGGTACCAGCCGAAGGTGGATTTTTAACACTAGGGGTGGCGGGGACACGCCAAGGGAAGAAACCCGCTCACTGCGGAGACTTATGGCGAAATACACATGTGGGGGTCGCCGGAGGGGAACCATGCACATGGGGCACCTGGCCGGACATGAGGGTCTGGGCTCGAAAGGGCAGACTGAACTGATGTCGGCGTCGACAGTGCTGGAGGAGCTCAGGGCTCTCGGGGAGCTCACCTGAGGAAAAATCGCACGTATCCAGTCCGTGGAGTGGAATGGCGAGCAAGCGAAGACACCTGAGCCTGGTCCATTACCGGCTCCTTGGGGGGGCGAGTACATAGTCGGACACTGGCTCCACTCGGAGACTGTAGAATCTGGCGAATGTGTTAGGTGTCGCCCAGCCTGCAGCTCTGCAGATGTCTGCTAGCGAGGCGCCATGCGCTAAAGCCCAAGAGGAGGCCACACTCCTAGTGGAGTGTGCCCTCACACCAAGGGGACATGGTCGACCTTGCTGCTGGTAAGCCAAAACAATGTTGTCCACTATCCAGTGAGACAGCCTTTGCTTTGAGAGAGCACTTCCCTTCTGCTCTCCACCATAACAGACAAAGAGCTGGTCTGAGGTCCTGAAACACTGCGTCATGTCTACGTAGGCGCGGAGGGCGCGTACTGGACAGAGCAATGCCAAGGCTGGGTCTGCCTCCTCCAAAGGCAGCGCTTGCAGGTTCACCACCTGGTCCTTAAACGGAGTGGTGGGAACCTTGGGCACATATCCAGGCCGGGGTCTCAGGATCACGTGAGAGTTAGCCGGCCCGAACTCCAGGCACGCTTCGTCAACCGAAAATGCCTGCAGGTCCCCGACCCTCTTAACTGAGGCCAATGCGGTCAGCAGAGCCGTCTTCATAGACAGGAACTTAATATCAACCGACCGCAAAGGCTCAAAGGGAGGTCTCTGCAGAGCACTTAACACTACTGCGAGGTCCCAAGAGGGTACGAGAGGAGAGCGAGGAGGATTCAGTCTCCTCGCTCCCCTCAGGAACCTGATGACCAGGTCGTGCTGACTTACCTTCTTGTTCTCCAAGAGATCGTGGTGGGCAGATATTGCGGCCACATATACTTTGAGGGTGGAGGGAGACAGCCTTCGCTCCAGCCCCTCTTGGAGAAACTCAAGCACGGACCCGATCGGGCATTTCCAGGGGTCTTCTTGGTGGGAAGAGCACCAGGTGACGAAGAGGTTCCACTTCAACGCATAGGCATGCCGAGTGGACTCTGCCCTAGCGGAAGTGATGGTGGCGACCACCGTAGGTGGCAGGCCACTCAAACCTGCCGCGTCCCGTCTAGGAGCCACACGTGGAGGCTCCAGAGGTCGGGACGCGGGTGCCATAGGGTGCCCCGTCTCTGAGTAAGGAGGTCCGGTCTCAGAGGAATAGGCCAGGGAGGGGCTGTCGCAAGGAGTATGAGTTCGGGGAACCAGGTCCGGCCGTGCCAGTACGGGGCGACCAAAAGGACCTGCTCCTTGTCCTCCCTGATCTTGCACAGGAGCTGTGCGAGTAGGCTCACTGGGGGGTACGTATTTTTGCGTAGGCCCTGCGGCCAGCTGTGCGCCAGTGCATCCGTGCCGAGCGTGCCCTCGGTCAGGGAATAGTACAGGCTGCAGTGGGAAGAGTCGTGGGAGGCAAACAGATCTACCTGTTCGTCGCCGAACTGTTCCCAAATCAGCTGAACCGTCTGGGGATGGAGTCTCCATTCTCCGGGGAGAGGCTGAAACCGCGAGAGCTCGTCGGCTGCGTGGTTCAGGACTCCCGGAATATGGACAGCACGAAGGGACCTCAGGCGCTTCTGACTCCATAGGATGAGATGGCGGGCGAGTTGAGACATACGGCGGGAGCGTAGACCGCCCTGGTGGTTGATGTACGCTACTACGGCCATGTTGTCTGACCGGACAAGCACATGTTGACCCTTCAGCAGCGCTCGGAAGCGGTGCAGGGAGAACCGTACTGCCAGCAACTCGAGGCAATTGACATGCAGGAGGCGCTGGGGTCCTGTCCAGGAGCCCGCGGCTGCTTGTCCATTGCACATGGCACCCCAGCCCGTGGCAGAGGCATCCGTCGATACGACAACATGCCTGGAAACTCGTTCTAAGGGCACACCGGCCCGTAGAAAACTGAGGTTCGACCACGGGGTGAGCGTCTGTAAGCAGGCCCGAGTCACTTGGACCCGGAGCGTGCCAGACTGCCATGCCCATCTCGGGACTCGATCGCGAAGCCAGTGCTGAAGCGGTCTCATATGAAGCAATCCGAGTGGCGTTACCGCGGCTGCAGATGCCATATGCCCCAGGAGCCTCTGAAATAGTTTCAGTGGAACCGCACTCTTGCTCTCGATTTGACGGAGGCAAGTCAGCAGAGACTGCGCGCGCTCGCTCGTAAGCTGCGCGCACATGGCGACCGAGTCGATCTCCATACCGAGAAAAGAGATCCTCTGCACGGGGCAAAGTTTGCTCTTTTCCCAGTTGACCCGAAGGCCCAGACGGGATAAGTGGTGGAGAACCAGATCTCTGTGTCCGCACACCTGCTCTCGAGAGTGGCCCAGTATGAGCCAGTCGTCGAGGTAGTTCAGGATGCGGACCCCGTGCTGCCGAAGGGGCGCAAGGGCTGCCTCGGCAATCTTCGTGAAGACGCGAGGGGACAGAGATAGCCCGAATGGGAGAACCGCGTACTGATATGCCCGCCCCTCGAAAGCAAACCGTAGGAACGGTCTGTGTCGAGGAAGGATGGAGACATGGAAGTAGGCGTCCTTCAGGTCGATCGCTGCAAACCAATCGTGAGGACGAACGCATTCGAAAAGGCTTTTCGCAGTCAACATCTTGAACGGAAGCCGGTGAAGGGATCGGTTCAAGGTGTGAAGGTCCAGGATTGGTCGTAACCCACCGGTTTTCTTGGGTACAATGAAGTAGGGGCTGTAGAACCCCGACTTCATTTCGGCCGGAGGGACAGGCTCGATCGCACCCTTCGCCAGTAGAGTGGCAATCTCCGCACGCATGACGGGGGCATGGGCCCCGGTCACGGTATAGCGGACTCCCCTGTAACGGGGAGGAGCCTGCGCGAAATGAATCGCGTAGCCGAGTCTGACGGTCCGCGCAACCCAGCGGGACAGCCCCGGAAGCTGAAGCCACGCTTCCAGAGACTGCACCAACGGGGTCATACGGACGGCAGACGTACCCAGGGTGGGGCAGCGAGGCAGCGTTACCGGCCCGGACAGGGGAGGCTGTTGGGCGTCCCGGGGTCGGAGCACGGTTAACGGCTGCGCCCTGACAGAGGAGACCAGGGAAGGACACACGTTCCACTGGGGTCTGCTCTGCCAGGGGGCTGGCGACAGAGAGGGACGAGAGTGGCGAGACCCGAGGGTGGCGCGCACTGCCGTCACCGATCTCTGGGGGCTCAGGGATGGGGTTTTCAGTTCTTTCTTTAACCACATTAGGGTGCTGCTGACCCGGGGGCCAGCAGCTGAACAAAAGATTCTCCCCCGGCCCTCCACCGGGGGAAGGAGCGGCCCTGCTGCCGTCTCCTGGAAAGAACTGCCCATCCCTGAGCCGTCCGCATCAGGAGCGCCGCTTAGCCTGGCGTTTTTTCGCGGGCTGCGGGGCTGGAGCGGACTGGGACGCCTTCCTGCAGCTCTATAGGACTTCGCCACCAGGGATGACGAAAACCTACAGGCTTTGGAGGGGTGCTTTGGGTCACCACGCCAGGACGAAGCGCTCTGAGGACACAGTTGCATCGCAACAGAACGTTCGACTGGGGGGACCCCAGTGTACCCATGAGCCGCGGCTCCATCGAGGGAGGTGAAGGCGGAAGAGTTCGCCAAACGTTCGCGGGAAGACAACGGGGACTTCCAGGAACGCGCGATCTCTTCATGCACCTCGGGGAAGAAAGGATTTGGAGGAGCGGTCGGACGGGTGTCCGAGCGTGCCGCCCCCAAATACCAATCGTCCAACCGCGAACGCACAGGCTGAGGGTTCCACTCCAACCCAAGCGCTGCGGCGGCCCGAGACAGCATGGCTGTCAATTCTGGGTCCGACTCGGGCAATGCTGGCGCACCCGAGGGTGGCAGCACAGCCGAATCATCATCCTCAGATGACTCCAGCCCACCTTGTGATGCGGCGATAGACATCTCTTCGTCCTCCGCCGCGCCAAACGCCACAGTCGGGACAGCAGGAGCCAGCCCCGATGTAGACGCTTGAGCACGGGCCGGGTCAGGTGCATGAGAGAGGGGGTGTGGGCCGAGGAACTAGCGTCGGAGCTTTGTTCCACACCGTCACCCTCAGATCACCCTGGCCACCAGCCAAAGTGCCGCCTCCAGGGGAGACCGCAGATTGGGGGGTGGCAGAGGGGACTCTCATTCCGGCATCAGCACGGAATTCACAGAGTCTTGATCGTAGCACCGAGATGGCCAGGTTCCCGCAGAGAGAACATGAGTCATCCACGAGCGCTGCCTGAGCGTGCTGAAAGCCCAAACACGTCACGCAGCGCTCGTGCCCGTCGAAAGATAGAAGAGATCTACCGCACCCAGAAGTGCACGGACGAAACATCCTGAAAAGGACGTGTCACGTGCAAGCTCTTTTGTGAGAGGAAACTTTGCAGTCGATGCCGAAGCGCCCAGGGAAACACACACCAGCTGTCAGACAGACCACTGCGCAGATCAGCAGGCAGGAAGTATGCGATCACTGGAACGCGCCGTCACACCAACACCGACTGGAAAGCTGCTCGTCTCGAAGAAGCTGACAAGTCTCAGAAGGCTGTAGGAGTGAAGAGGTCCTCTTGGCTCCGAAAGCAGAAACATAATGCGATATTGCCACGTACTTCCTTATATACTCACGCGGTGATACGGAGTTACGTATGCAAATTCCGCATGCCCCATGGCATTGGCACGCCATTGGGCGTTTTCTCTAAGCTCGAAGATGATAGGCTTCTAAGCGAAACCCCCATTCGTTAGTCACTAACGTTACGTCGTAGTGACTGAACGAAAGGGAACCCAATTGACACAATTTAACGAGTCTCTTTTCACTGCAGGCAGCCACAGCTGCGTCACATACATCATATCTAACAGAAGCATCGATCCGCTCCGTGTTTTGCGTGCATTTTTGTAGTAGGCTACCTTTTGAGTTCTCCCAAATTGTGTGGGGGGGGTTTTGTGTGCAAGTTCTACGGGAAAGAAAACGCAACCGCATGAATGGTTCTTGAAAAATCTTACCAACAGTATGGCAAATTTATTTCAGGTGAGGTTCAAAGATAATACAAAGTTTTATATTAATTTATTTAAACCCACAAAACTCGCAATTTTAACAGTATGAAAATGTTGAAAATAATATATTAATAACGAAAATAATAATAATAATTATACATTTAGTTAATACATTTAGAAGGGAAAAAAAATCACATTCATCACGGAAAAAACGGGGCACGGATTAGCCCGCCCAGGGTTGACTCTAGGCTATACAAAATGTAAATAAAATGCATTATAGCCTACTCACCAAAATAGGCTATGATTATTTGTACACAAAACATGCCAATGTGTGCAGCTGACCCATGCTCTCAAGTAAATCAAGGAGATCAGCGGGACTTCAAAATCAGTGATGACAGTTAGCCTGGTCAGATCGAATAGCGTTCCGTGACTGTGCGATAAGCTGGAGAAGGCTGTATGTGGGAATTTTGAAAATGGCTTTGGGTAAGTATGTTAATTAATACATCAATTTCTTCTCCTCAGTCAGCCATTGGGGTTTGAAAAAAAAAAACGCTATTAAAACTACAGATGTTTTATCTTGTGCGGTTTGCTAGTTATTCTGACTAGGCCACTACTTATAGTACGCGTCGCTCTCTGACCATCCAATCAAAGGACGTGAAAATGCAGACGTTATTGTACGCCTGCTAGATGGCTCTAACAAAAGCTCTAACATAAATAAACACTACTGGAAGCAGCGCAACCAAGAGAAAAGCTATGAAATTAAGAAAATAGACTATTGGGACTAATTTAACATGCATTCATGGAAAAAATATATTAAAATTGAAGTCAGAGATTCTCGTCAAAAAAATTGACGGCCCACCACTGATTAAACCGTATATTATAATATAATTAGTTGTGATCAATAGTTAATTGAAATATGGAAGAGTTTGCTACTACCACAGTTTGCTTTGGAAGAATATATGGTTTTAGCGGATCTACATAGGCTGTACTCTCTACGTAGAGTCCATTGTGTGTTTGTTTTCCATTCAATGTCTATCAATGAAAGTGACATATTACAATTGTCACACTAGGTGATGAAGATACAAAAAAGACTAAACCGCTCCACTTAAGACATACTACGAACTAGAAGTAACTTTGTAACTACATGTTCGCTAACTCTCATTAATTTGCAACAATGTATCAACTTACTCTCATTAAAATATTAGTAGACTATTATGTTATGGTTAAGGTAGATTAAGTTTCCATGTATTTGAAAAGTTAGTTATAGTCAGTACAATCCAGCAGCCATATCACCCTGTAGCCCAAGGCTGGTTTCCCACTGAAGCTAAGCAGGGCTGAGCCTGGTTAGTACCTGGATGGGAGACCAACTGGGAAAACTAGGTAGCTGCTGGTAGAGGTGTTAGTGAGGCCAGCAGGGGGTGCTCACCCTGTGGTCTGTGTGGGTCCTAACACCCCAGTATAGTGATCGGGACACTATACTGTAACAAGCACCGTCCTTCGGATGAGACGTTAAACCGAGGTCCTGACTCTCTGTGGTCATTAAAAATCCCAGGATGTCCTTCGATAAAGCGTAGGGGTGTAACCCCGGCATCCTGGCCAAATTTGCCCATTGGCCCCTGTCCATCATGGCCTCCTAATCATCCCCATATATATATACGATTGGTATCATCCCTCAGTCTCCTCTCCACCAATCAGCTGGTGTGTGGTGGGCGTACTGGCGCAATATGGCTGCCGTCGCATCATCCAGGTGGATGCTGCACATTGGTGGTGGTTGAGGAGATTCCCCCCTTCTATGTAAAGCGCTTTGAGTGCCTAGAAAAGCGCTATATAAATGTAACAAATTATTACAATGTCTGTTGGCGGACCATCGAAATAAAGTGATAGCAGATATTATGCAGACAGTCTACTAATACTCTAATGACTGGTAGTTGACATGTAGTTGAATAGTTATTTAAACTTAGTAGAATGTCTAAGGTGGAGTATCGAAAAATAAAGTGTTACCAACTAAACGCAATAGTTTAGTTAACTAAATAGATTCCTGGAAGTGGTGATAGGTTCCAGGGCATTTTGGATTGCTCGTGAATTTTTTGACTGCTCTTATTAAATTGATCCCTAAAGTGGTCTCTTTGTTCCCATTGATATACATGTAAATGTGGCCTGTTTTAAATCTACTGTATTCTTCTCTTTATGAGTCTTGTACTTTCAATACTCCGAATTGGCAGTCAATCTGTTTGTTTGGAGCTTCCCCCTTCTTTCGACTGCTCCAAGCGTATTTGAATTAATTACTCCATAAAATTGGTACTGCACACACATGCGGGTCATTAGTTGTGCAAACATTAGGAGCACATCCAAAATTGAGATTTTAGTGAGCATTAAGACTAGACTCTCAGTCAGCTCTACAGTACATTGCTAATATAAAACCTTCAACCTCACTCCTCAATAGACAAAATCAGCTATTTTATAACTGAATCCTTTTTTTAAAAAGTGCAGCTTTACTCCATCTACATAGCTGTCAGATGTCCAGCCTTTTCATCATCATATTGGATGTCTTCCCTGTCCTATGGTCAAGTAGCATATGTTTTGGGGGTGTTCTGGACTCTGCCTGCAGATTTAGGTGGTTTATTTTAAGTGGACCACCTCAACAGAGTTGACGGATTGACACACAAAAATATATAACCAAACAAACAGAGCTGGACATTGGCGTGTTGCACATATATATGTGACCCTGGACCACAAAACCAGTCATAAGTCGCACCGGTATATTTGTGGCAATGGCCAACAATACATTGTATGGGTCAAAATTAAAGATTTTTCTTTTATGCCAAAAATCATTAGGATATTAAGTAAAGATCATGTTCCATGAAGATATTTTGTATATTTCCTACGGTAAATATATAAAAAATTTATTATTATTAGTAATATGCATTGCTAAGGACTTAATTTGGACAACTTTAAAGGCAATTTTCTCAATATATAGATTTTTTGCACCCTCAGATTCCAGATTTTCAAATAGCTGTATCTCGGCCAAATATTGTCCTATCCTAACAAACCATACATCAGTGAAAAGCTTATTTATTAATGTTGTATAATTATGTATACATTCCAATTAAAAAGACTGGTTTTGTGGTCCAGGGTCTTATATAGTGCCCTACAATGCAGAATGGATTTTACAGAATATTTTTAAAATACAAAAGTTATAACCTTATATTCAATCCTAAATCTTACCGATAGCATGTGTAAATGTGCTAAGATAGGGATGATTTGCTCCCTCTTTTTTTCCTGCTGAGATTGGAACCAGTTCCAAACGTGAAAGGGAAAACTGGTTGACACCAATATGTAGCATTACAATAATCAAGCCTCATTGAAATGAAGGCATAAATGATTGTCTCTATGTCATTAAAATATCAAAAAGATTTAAGGTTCCATAAGCCCCTAAGCTGGAAAAAAAACTCTCTAACAACAATTTATTTGCTTGTCGAATTTTTGCTCCGAATCAAAAATGAGTAGTATATTGAAAGTAGTATATATTTTTTCCTGTGGCAAATAAATAATTCCAAATTATACTGTACCTTGTAACTTGTTGAAAATGATTTCCATAAACCACTGAGCCGCTAAAGACCAACACCAAAGCTATTTGCACACAGGAACCTGTATCAGATCTTTATTCATGACCTGAGCTGACCACAGAGGTCTTATTTCAGTACTATATGGTACTTAAAATAACTCTGGGAGTATTTCATTTTTTCTGTCTGTGACTCTCTTGTGATAAGAGTACTAATAAGTCTTCTGATCAATAGACACACTCCACATGCCCTCCAACAGACTAAATGAACCCCCTGCCCTCAATCAAACACAGTAGCCAACAAGCCAAATACTTTTCCCCTGCCAAACTGAGAACAACCTTATATTGAGTAATTCAATTCAGCTCTGTATTATCCACTCCATTAGAGTATTTTCATTTAGAGGAACACATTTCTCAGGTTTATTTGAGGGCATGGCATTGCTGAGTCTAGCAGTGTATGTGATATATGATGGAGCAGGCAACAGCGAAGTGTTGTCTGATATGAACATGTGACTAATATGAAATGCTCTGTATAGACAATACTACCATTCAAAAGAGTCATTGTTTTCATGCTTTTGAAAAAAAAGTTTCCTTTGCTCACCAAGGCTCCATTTTTTAATCAAAAATACAGTAAAAGCAATTATTTAAAATTTAAATATTTACAATAAGTGTCTTCTATTAATATATTTTTAAATATCATGTGTTCCTGTGATGCCATTACTCAATGTCACATGGTCCTTCAGAATTAATTTTAATATGCTGATTTGGGGCTTTAAAACATGTCTATTATTATCAATGCTGAAAATGGTTGTGCTCCTTGATATTTATGTGCAACATTTATTTAAATGGCCTCCCTTTTGCTGCCAAAACAGCCCTGACCCATCAAGACATGGACTCCACTAGACCCATGAAGGTCTGCAGTGGCATCTGGCACCAACATGTTAGCAGTAGATCCTTTAAGTCCTGTAAGATGTGAGGTGGGGCCTCCATGGATCGGACTTGTTTGTTCAACACATCCCACAGATGCTCGATTGGATTGATATCTGGGGAATTTGGAGGCCAAGTCAACACCTCAAACTTGTTTTTGTACTCCTCAAACCATTCCTGAACCATTTTTGCTTTGTGGCAGGGCGCATTATCCTGCTGAAAGAGGCCACAGCCACCAGGGAATACCATTTTCATGAAAGGGTGTACATGGTCTGCAACAATGCTTAGGTAGGTGGTATGTGTCAAAGTAACCTCCACATGGATGGCAGGACCCAAGGTTTCCCAGCAAAACATTGCCCAAAGCATCACACTGCCTCCGCTGGCTTGCTTTCTTCCCATAGTGCATCCTGGTGCCATGTGTTCCCCAGATAAGCGACGCACACGTGACGTAAAAAATAAAATGTGATTCAAAGGCCAGGCCACCTTCTTCCATTGCTCCGTGGTCCAGTTCTGATGCTCACCACTGTTGGTGCTTTCGGCGGTGGACAGGGGTCAGCATGGGCACCCTGACTGGTCTGCGGCTATGCAGCCCCATACGCAAAAAACTGCAATGCATTGTGTATTCTGACACCTTTCTATCAGAACCAGCATTAACTTCTTGAGCAATTTGAGCTACAGTAACTTGTCTGTTTTATCGGACCACACAGGCCAGCCTTCGCTCCCCACACACATCAAGGAGCCTTGGCCACCCATGACCCTGTCGCCAGTTTACCACTGTTCGTTCCTTGGACCACTTTTGATTGATACTGACCACTGCAGACCGGGAACACCCCACAAGAGCTGCAGTTTTGGAGATGCTCTGACCCAGTCGTCTAGCCATCACAATTTGGCCCTTGTCACACTCGCTCAAATCCTTTCGCTTGCCCATTTTTCCTGCTTCTAATACATCAACTTTGAGGACTAAATGTTCACTTGCTGCCTAATATATCCCACCCACTAATATGTGCTGTGGTGAAGAGATACTCAGTGTTATTCACTTCACCTGGTCATAAAGTGTCTGGTGAGTGTATATACAACGATCAGGCATAACATTATTAAAGGGGTGATGAATTGAAAAATCAACTTTCCTTTGAGCCTTTGATATATAAAAGTTAATCGTGATATAAGAATATCCTGTAAGTTTAGGAGCTGAAAACTTCCTTGTTAGTCAAAGAAAAGCTTTTATTGACACCAGGCCCAGAAAACGCTCAATCTCAGAATATGTTGAAAATACCTCAAGCCCGCCCACCGACTCGTGGAGCTAAACGGGTCGTGCTACCATGCAATGAACATGCCGGTTCCAGCTCATGTGTAAGACATTGCGCGTTTTTTCGCTTCATTTCACCGCGGAATCGATTGTAAAAAAGATGCAGGTCGAGACTAGATTTGCAGACATATTGAGATTAAAACACAATGCTGTGCCTTCTATATTGGATCCAACAGGAATGATGCAACACACTTATGGGAGTAAAACATGTTTTTTATATGTGGTAGTATTGCATTGTTAAAGGCCCACTGAAGTGCCTTGGAACGCGCAGCATTATTCAATGTGTTGACGTAATTTCCCCTATAACGGCTCCAGCTGTTTGCAGCTCCTCCCCTTTTTTGAAACAGCCAATAGCATTTCGTTATTACCACAGTTTGACTAGCCTTTCTGTTTTTTTAAAGCCAGTTTCCTCCGAATCTAACCGTTTATCATCATAATCTTCTCCATATCTCCTTGAAATACAGCATTCTGTGCAGCATTTAAATGGGTCCGATATGTTTTTTGTCTGCGCTGACTCGCGCATATGATCCTCGCTGCGCTCTCGTGTCTGTAGTCAACGGCTCTGCTCTAGACTATGTGTGTGTGCTACTGCAGTGCACGTGAAACTATCGTGAACCCAGACTTCATTCGCCTCAACTGAAAGCATATTTATACAGTCTGAATCGTTTTCTATCGCATATATAGTGCGCTATGGGCCGTTCACCATGTAGAAAATAGTAAATGCGTGAACAACTGACTGTTTTCAGACGCAGTTCAGGGTCTATTTATAATGCTGGGGGCGGGACTTCAGATTCTAGAGTGCATTTGATTGGACAGAAGATTTCATGAGAAGGTGAAGTCTGCGATGATGTCATCAAAATCTGTGATACGTTTTAACGGAAGTGAGAGACTGTAAGCTTTGAATGCTTATATCTCCTAAATGCAAATTTTGTCATTGTTTTGGAACACACCAGCTTATTCCTAACCTTAAGGCTAAGATAATCATACTAAAAGCTAAAAAAACGTTATTTTGATTTCAGTGGCCCTTTAAAGATCGTGTTGATTATGTGTACATGTCTAACTGAACATACCTTAGCACGCTGTCAGGCTGGAGAATCCTTTATTTGAGGTCTTATTGGTTCATTCATGGTCAGACTCTGACTTGTAACATTATGGGCCAGGGCTCGCAAAGCCCAACGTCCCGGCGCTATGTGTTTTTCAGATGGGCTACCACAACGTAAGCCCAGCCTTCCGACGGGCTATCTTAAATAGTGAAATAGCATTCCTTTCTTGCGCGCGCACGTGTGTGTGTGTGTGTGTGTGGGTACGGTTTGCGGTTATATTCACTGATCGGGCCAGCCAAATAATAAAAAAAAATAACATTCCAATCAATCGTGGGTGGATGAGAGATGAATCATTGTGTTTACTTGATAAAGACATTTTGCAAGTTTTGTGAGCATTTCCCCAGACACTTTCAAAACAATTTCCACATGTACTGAGGGGAGCTGATGCTCATTAAATATGCAATTCTTATCCAATCCTAGCCGTGGGCGTTTACTTCCAAGTCTTCAGTGCGGCACGCCCATAGAAACCTCCAGGTGGGCGTTTCTAGAAGGGTGTGACATCACGTGAGAACTATGAATAGCAAATACAAAAATATGAATGGCTGTTTGAAACATTTACATTTTCTTACTGTTAAGAAAATAATGTAGCAGCTGCTTTGTTTACAGGGTTACTAGGGTAACGGCTGCATTTCTGATGTTGCATTAGCGCCATCTGCTGTCAGAGAGTGAATGTGCATTTGTATCATCTCCTTCCCTCGTTCCGCCATGAGCTTCTCATCCATGTTGGGCATGTTTATAGAGTGCGTGCATGCCTCTTTGAAGCAGCATACAGCGATGTAGTGCATTTTAAATGGTTGATGGGAAAACATTTTCTTAATTCATTCTGTGATGTATGGTATTACCATAAACCAACACATCATTGTGCATTCAGAGATGCTCTTCTGGAGACCTCGGTTGTAACAAGTGGTTATTTGAGTTACAAATGCATCAACAAGGCATTTTTGCCCACAGATCTGCCGCTCACTGGATATTCTCTGTAAACCTTAGGGATGATTGTGTGTGAAAATCCCAGTAGATCAGCAGTTTCTGAAATACTCGGACCAGCCCGTCTGGCACCAACAACCATGACACATTCAAAGTCACTTAAATCACCCCCATTCTGATGCTCAATTTGAATGTCAGTGGATTGTCTTGACCATGTCTACATGCCTAAAAGCATGGAGTTGCTGCCATGTGATTGGTTAATTAGATATTTGCATTAACAAGCAGTTGAACAGATGTACCTAATAAAGTTTTCTGGCGAGTGTGTGCATATTTGTTTGATATGGTCACAATTTAATGATAAATCCAGAATTAAGAAATTGATTAAAAGGCGAATTTGAAACCTATTATAGTATCATTGAAGCAAATATAAAACATGCATAATATGATTAGGTTTAATGATGCTTTATGCAGCAGGGCATCCCAATGAAAATGTTTTTTCATAGCATTTTATCTAAAGGCTAATGAACTCCACAGAAGGTTTAAAGTACACTAATTCTGATACAGGTCTCCTCCATTCTCATGAGTTTCTGTAAGATATAAACATTTTAGTGCTGGTTATACACAAGTGCTCATTGACACCCGTGTTCTATGTACATGTGATTTTCTGATTTACACTGAGAAGACAGACGATAAAGAAAAGACCTAGAGACTGTAGGATACGGACAGAATAAGAAAGAGGAAAAAGACACATTCCTTCTCTACTCCAGTATCAATAGGTCGAGCCCAGGCGACAGGCTCATTACCATGACATCACTACACTCCTATTGCACCATTCATCAGTGTCCCACCATCAAAGCATGCGCACAAGAATAGCATGCTTCATACAAAAATCACACCTTCCTCCATTCCCCTCATCAACAAACACTCTTTCTCTTATGCAGTGTGCAGCTCTTCTGATTGGTGTTTTGACAGGTTTCACTAAGCATTGATTGGTAACTGCAACTGTTGTTTCCACAATGTGAATTTCCTTTGTCATAAAGTATGTCTGAGAACTAACAACATTCTTATGGAGAATATTTGTGTTATTCTACTGTGAAAAATGACTTCATATGACCATAATTATGTTCATTCTTTGTAATCCTTTCCAACAAGATCCATTTTTTAATTAGTCTGTGGTTTGGTGTATTTTTACAGCTCTTAGTCACATTTGTAACTAGTGTTGTCATGGTACCAGAATTTCAGTAGTTGGTATAAAAATTTCACAATAATCGATTCTATACCACAGCAAAAAATAAGTTGTATTGATATATGTGTCAGTATCAGCGTGGTACAAAAGTTCTTTCATTAGACATTTTTTTAATTGTGAATGTTTGCCTCAATGTAAACTGGTGGAAACTCTTTTCAAATCCTGATAGCAATCAATACATATACAGTAGGGAGAACAAATATTTGATACACTGCCGATTTTACAGGTTTGCCCACTTACAAAGGCAAGTGTGTCGCTGGGCAATACGGACTTTCAGCTCCCTCCAAAGATTTTCTATTGGGTTCAGGTCTGGAGACTGGCTAGGCCACTCCAGGACCTTGAGATGCTTCTCACGGAGCCACTCCTTAGTTGCCCTGGCTGTGTGTTTCGGTCGTTGTCATGCTAGAAGACCCAGCCATGACCCATCTTCAATGCTCTTACTGAGGGAAGGAGATTGTTGGCCAAGATCTCCGCGATACATGGCCCATCCATCCTCCCCTCAATACGGTGCAGTTGTCCTGTCCCCTTTGCAGAAAAGCATCCCCAAAGAATGATGTTTCCACCTCCATGCTTCACGGTTGGGATGGTGTTCTTGGGGTTGTACTCATCCTTCTTCTTCCTCCAAAACACGGCGAGTGGAGTTTAGACCAAAAAGCTCTATTTTTGTCTCATCAGACCACATGACCTTCTCCCATTCCTCCTCTGGATCATCCAGGTGGTCATTGGCAAACTTCAGACGGGCCTGGATGTGCACTGGCTTGAGCAGGGGGACATTGCGTGCGCTGCAGGATTTTAATCTATGACGGCCTAGTGTGTTACTAATTGTTTTCTTTGAGACTGTGGTCCCAGCTCTCTTCAGTTCATTGACCAGGTCCTGCCGTGTAGTTCTGGGCTGATCCCTCACCTTCCTAATGGTCATTGAATCCCCACAAGGTGAGATCTTGCATGGTGCCCCAGACAGGGAGATTGACCGTCATCTTGAACTTCTTCCATTTTCTAATATTTTCGTCAACCGTTGTTGCCTTCTCACCAAGCTGCTTGCCTATTGTCCTGTAGCCCATCCCAGCCTTGTGCAGGTCTACAATTTTATCCCTGATGTCCTTACACAGCTCTCTGGTCTTCGCCATTGTTCAGAGGTTGGAGTCTGTTTCATTGATTGTGTGGACAGGTGTCTTTTATACAGGAAATGAGTTCAAACAGGTGCAGTTAATACAGTTAATGAGTGGAGAAAAGGAGGGCTTCTTAAAGAAAAAGAAGAGCCTGAATTCTTACTGGTTGGTAGGTGATCAAATACTTATGTCATGCAATAAAATGCTAATTAATTATTTAAAAATCATACAATGTGATTTTCTGGATTTTTGTTTTAGATTCCATCTCTCACAGTTGAAGTGTACCCATGATAAAAATTACAGACCTCTACATGCTTTGTA
Organism: Gobio gobio; assembly: GCF_949357685.1. Taxonomy (NCBI): domain Eukaryota; kingdom Metazoa; phylum Chordata; class Actinopteri; order Cypriniformes; family Gobionidae; genus Gobio; species Gobio gobio. The sequence continues at coordinate 44,758,497 of NC_137100.1, read as the reverse complement.
AATAGGAAAACCTGCAAAATCTGTAGTGTATCAAATACTTCTCCTCGCTGTATCTTCTGTGGAAGTGTCACTGTCACTGTATGATAATTGAAATGAACTGGATTTTTTCCAGAATGGCTGTACAGCTGAATAAAATTATGCTGCATTATTTTCCTGTTTAACACTGTAAAGCTGCTTTGAAACAATCTATATTGTTAAAAGCGCTATATAAATAAAGTTGACTTGACTTGACTTGAAGTCTTAGTGGCAACACCATGTTGTAATCAGCATAATTACAAGCTGGCAAAAACACTCTACTTGGAGCTGTTCCGGTCCTCAGACTCGGATTTATGCGTTTCAATGGTATCAATGTCGAAATGAATCGGCAACAGTCAGGTGGTACAAGTCAGAGCTCTTTGTTTACGTTCATTATTATTGTAATTTTATGTGCTTTGAAACATGATGTAATTTAATGCCATGACATTTTGCAGACTCTGCTCTGGCTGTGTTTTGGCGGAGACATGGCTTTAGAGACGCTCTGAAGGGAGGGTGGGAACTAATGTCTTCAAATCTAGCTTGCTATTCCTAGCCTCTCCAAAATTGCCTACCCTGCCTTTAAATAAAAAGACTCCCACACGGTGACTACAAATCTCAGTTCACTAGCTATCGCAAACGACAACTTAAAGGTACATTAAACTGAACAGTACACAATAAAATGCCTGCCTTATGAACTTCTCATCAACTTTCCCCTCCCCCAGCTATCCTCTACCCCAGGGGTCTCAAACTCGCGGCCCGAAGGATGATATTTTGTGGCCCCCTTCTTGACTTCAAAGTTTAGTGTTAGTGCGGCCCGTGTGTTGATCTGAATAGCACCTTTTTGCTGAGTCGTTGCGTGTGTATCGCTTGCCGCCTCCTTTGTGTGTGTGTGTGTGTGAGAGAGAGAGATTGGCTCGCCCCTCCCTCGTGCAGTATAATTGGTTGACACCGTGTGATTGACAGGAACAGACGAACGAAGCTGATCAGACAGTTGAAATGAATGTGGTCTAACAGCGCTCGTCAATGTCAAAATGATTGAGATGGCCAATCAAATCAAAATAGGCAGGGTTAACATTCTCTTTTGGCTCGTGCACACTACTCAGTCTTCACACACAGACAAGTGCGTCAATCTATCGCTTAATGCCGTTGCTGAGAGAGAGACTATTCTTTCTGGTGAAATCACAAAACAAAATGCAAACGTGTCCATGGTCTTATTATACAATCATTGATGAACATCTTTGATTTTAATGAAGAAAAACTACATGAGAGCGGATTAGAACCCGAAACCTTTGACACGGTTGACAAAAATTCTACCACCAGACCACTAGAGAATTTGAATGTTGTTAGCGGATCTATGTATTTATTCACTCACTCATGTGAAGAATATCGGGACTAATAATATATTTGACAAATTAATGCAAATATTGTTTACTAATAGACCCAAAAAGATTATTTCCCAACTAGAATTAGACCTAGAATTTCGCTCACTGTTCTGTTTGACCTGGTTACGGCCTTGCTGTGAATTAGTCTATTATTTAAAATAAAATTAAAATCATTCATTATTTCATTATTACATGATTTAATTTCTATAAGCTATATTTAGTTCAAATTCAGAGGAACAGTTCATGTTCAAAAGAAACATTCATGTTGAAGAACTGTTAATAATAAAGACTGAGAAGATTGGATCTGTTGTGCTACTTTTTTAAACACTTTTTATGTGTAATACTTGATGCGGCCCAGCCTGACCCAGAGTCTACCTCCAGCGGCCCCCAGGTAAAATGAGTTTGAGACCCCTGCTCTACCCCAACCGCTGCTTTTAACCCTGCTGGTTAATGAAATCCTTTCATCCTGGTCCCTCTCCTGTCTGTCATCTCATTCCCCATACAATTCTCCTGCTCAGCAACCTTACAGCCAGGAAGATATGTCTCCACTCAGCTAGCTGACATCTCTTTGATTCCAGTCTCATCCTGTCTGCAACAAGCTATTTGCCTTCAATCTTGCTTGCCCCATTTTGCAAACACCATCTTGTTTGATTTGTTTGTCTCACACAAGTAGTAAGCTCCCTAGGGTAATCTTGATTTTTTTCAGTGTAAAATAAACATGTCTACACTCCAAGCAGCGATAAAACATGAAGTATTGATTTTGTTACAGTCTGAACAAATAGCCTAAGACAGTCTTCAGACAAAATTGTTTGCTTTTGGCTTCATATTGTGATGAGACACAATGAGAAATTATTATGTGTGACAGAGTATAAAAACAGAGACAGAAGAGGTGTGTTTTAAATTTTTTTTTTGTTTCAGTCCCATTAATCCCAATATCATCTCACAGTAAAAAAAGTGTTAAATTAAATTTAAATTAACAAAATGTTGTATCTCAGTTGCATTGACATGATTCATATGTCAAATGAGTTTCGTCTTTTGAGAGATTGAGATTAATTTGATACATTTAAAAATAATTCTCTTCTCCACTTAACTAAGATACGCTACTTGTCTTGACAAATTACAATGTGGAGAAGACAATCCTGGGATAGTATAGCATTTACTCATACTCATGTTGTTTATTACTGCAAGCCAAACAGGTTAGGATAACATGACAGTGAGTATATTATGACAGAATTTCCATTTTTGCTCATCCAATCCATTCATTCTCCAAACTTCTTGTCCTATGCAAGATACTGGATCCTAGTGAACCCTCACCTTTAAATTGTATTTTATTTGACAACTTTTATCCACAGCAACACACAGTGTATCTAAGGTATACGTTTGATCTACCATGGGAATCAAATCCATGACCTTGGTGTTGATCATGTCATTATTTTCCAGTTGACCTACAGGAACACGATTTAAGATGTAGTATTGAAAGGCATTATGGATGACTCAGACATTAACCATTGCATTTCATCTTAAAAAACACCCTTGTTCAACAGACTTGTTGATCTTATGCAGACAAATCTGACTCATCCATGTCATTATTACTTTGAAGAGTGAAAACGTTGTTTTGAAGAATGTCATATGAAAACTTGACCTCAGAAATTTCTTTTTTTATGGGGTTTTGCTTTGTATTAGATAGGAAAGTGAAGTAGAAAGAAAGTGAAGAGGAAAATAACTCAAACCTGTTTTGTCAAGAGTGGACCAGAGCTACGCACCACACTACTTCTTTCTTTTTTCTTTTTATATTAATTTACCTTCCATTTTTTACAGGTGGTCTTAGTGTTTTTACTGCTCACTATGAGCTTTACTTTTATTTGCTTTTAAATATAAAGATAACATGCAGAACCTAAAAGGGTTTTCTGCAGCAATGCCATAGAGGAATCTTTTTAATTCCCCAAAGAACCTTTCAGTCAGATGTTAAATGGATAGTTCACCCAAAAATTTAAATTAGCCCATGATTTACACATCCTCAAGCCATCCTAGGTGTATATGACATTCTTCTTTCAGACTAATACAATCGGAAAAAATGTCCTGATTAATCCAAGCAATTAAATGGCAGCCCAAAATTTGAAGCCCAAAAAAGTGCATCCATCCATTTATTCGTAAGTTGAATACGGAAGGCGGGCTGGCGGAAGCTATATTTAACTTTATAATGTGTTAAATATGGATATTTTTCTTACACAAACGCATCGATTTGCATCTGAAGGCCTTTATTAACCCCCTGGAGCCGTGTGGAGTATGTTTATAATGGATGGATGCACTTTTTTGGGCTTCAAATTTTGGGCTGCCCTTCACTGCCATTGTAAAGCTTGGATTAGCCAGGACGTTTTTAAATATAACTCATATTGTATTTGTCTGAAAGAAGAATGTCATATACACCTAGGATGGCTTGAGGATGAGTAAATCATGGGGGAATTTTTATTTTTGGGTGAACTATCCCTTTATGAAGAGCCATTTTTTCCAAAGATAAAGGCATTGGGTTTCCATGAAGAACTCAACACCAATGGAACCATTGCACAAAAGGGTTTTTGTTGTGAAAAAGATATAACTTACCTGATATAATCAAATAAATATCCAAGACAAACTAAAATATTTTGTCAACAAATTACAATTATTAACTTTTTAAAATAAAATAATGGAATTTTTTGAATCATTAAAATTATACTCATTTTTGAGTTTGACAACAAACACATCGCTAAATACAGCTATACAGCATAGTTAAAAACATAATAATAATGAATAATTTCTGAACATTAACTCTCAGTCATTATTCACCCTTTTCTCATGGTTTCTCAAAAGAATTCATAAAAGTATAGAATATAATGGCATATTTCTAATAGGGGCTCATTGTATCGCAGTGTTACAACGCACCCTATCTGCACAACTGGGATTTAAACCGTGGCTTGTGTCTTTTGCTGGTTAGATCAGCATTAAAGAACTTTCTCAACTGTTAAATAACAGATATAAGTTTAAAATAATATCGGATTTGTCATATTTTAAATAAACACAAAAAACAGAGATGAAACCTAAACTTAAGTAAGAAATTTACTTTTGCTATGGTTAAATAAATGTTCAGTAATATCTTCCAGAGATTTTAAAATTTTGGCGCTATTTCTTCTCGAAATAATGTTGATATGGCAAATAGTAAATACACTAAGTTTCGTCATTCTGGCATGTTTGGAAAGTGTTAAAACATGCGTGTTACAACTAACCCCGCGTTAGGTTGTGCCCCGCGCTCCCCTATATTGTGCAACAGCAGCATGTCTTGCTCACAGTAGCATGTCGTGTGTGTGTGTATGTATTGGTAGTAGCAAGTCCCGTACTTGCTCTGCAGCAGCAGCAGCAGCAGTGTAGCAGATCTAACATACCATCATCCATTACCATGCCAAACAAGCATAGTTGTCATGAGAGAAATTTACTTAATGAAAACAAGTTCTTTCATTTTTTTTTTTTTTTTATATCAGTATTGACTATTTTTTTTTTATTATGTACTGTAAATGTCTAACATTCTACAGTGTCATTCTAGTGGGCAGATCCATTCTGAGGACCCTACACATGAAGAACAGCATTTAACATACACAATCCCACAACTTCAATGCAAATTTTATGATCCAAGTGCTTCCTCCATTTTACATCACAGCTGAGATTGCAGAAGATCAGACCATGGCTCTTTGATGTCTCTATCCTGAGACACCCACCCTCCACTCAGAAGCTTAATAGGGAAGCTGCTTGAGCATTGCCTTAGGAGAAGAATGAATCACCACTGCTGCAACTCATTTACTTTCAGGGTCCCGCTGCCCAAGTCCTGCTCATACAGAGGTCTGTGTAATTGAATCACACATAAATGACCCTGTGTCAGAACCAAAAGTACAATGTCACCGTGACATTTGAGGAAATATTTGTTTCATTTAACACTTAGTTTTCTTCACAAAACTGAAAAGAAAAGCGCATTGTTAAATGTATTTGTTCAGAATCTCAATTACTCTGCAAGGTAAAACCACACAAAACACTGCACGGGTGTAAATCGGACCATTCCATTGTACTTAAGCTCAGCACTTGAAAATAACACTGGAGGGAGGAAAGAAGGGAAGGTAGGAGGGAGAAGGTGGATGGAGGTCAGCGTTTGTTTGGCAACAGCAATTTAGTTTGAACGTGGGACCTAAAGCTGTGAAGATTATTATGTAAAATGTAGCTCCAGGCTACCTCGTTTTGCTTAATTTGGAATGTGAGAACTGTAAATTATTAACTACGGCTAGCGTGTTTTGTGAAGCTATTTTAAGTGTAAAGGCAGCAAGTTCAAATGCTGTATGAAACCCTCATGATGAAGGTAGGCCTACAGTATGTCTTCCGCAGAACAAATTTCAGCTTGTGAGCTTGACCTGTTAAGTAATCAGAAACATTTTGAAAGTAGGATAAAGCTTACTTTTGTCATAAAAAAAGGAGTTAAAATAGTGGTGTGGCCAAAATGGATGCAAAATGAATGTATTTCATTGCTTGGATTATTTTTGGCCACTGATTAAAATAGGCAATAAAGACAATAGAAAAAGACACGTTTTGTGCGATGACCTTTTTTTATATATATATATATATATATATATATATATATATATATATATATATATATATATATATATATATATATATATATATATATATATATATATATATATATATAAATATATATATATAATTTCCAACTAAACCATTACCCATACAGAGTTTTGCTTTGTTGTGCATTAAAGGTGCAGTATAGAAGTTTTTGAGGTAAAAATTACTCCTGGCAGTTTATGCCATTTGCTCAGACATCGTTTTTTGCATACATATATGACTTTAGGACATTCTTCTTAATGTCAGTGGGTCTTCTTGGCATGACAGAATGACAGATCTGCTCTTATATGGTGATCACAGGCAACCATGCATATACCTTAAACCATCAAAATCATTTTTGCAGAAGAAAAACATTTTTCAAACACAGATGCAGATAGAAAGGCCAAGGTTCTACACAAAAAAAAAAAAAAAAAGGCTCTTTATGGCAAAAATGGTTCTTCGTCGTAATCATAGAGGAACCACTTTCGGTGCTATATAGCACCATATCTTAACATGTTCTGTATATGGTAGCGGTGCTATATAGCACCTTAGTCAAAGAACCAGTGAAGAACCGCTGAAGAGTGCCATATAGAACCTTTTTTTTTTAGAGTGTATCGTGCAAATTTAAAAATGATGCATGTGATGCATATACTAATGTAACTCTCTAAAGTAGTGTATTGTTCATTTAAATTCAAATATATAGATATGCTGTAAGGCTTAATACATAAATGTTTTATTGTGAAAAAGGTTTGCGAGGAAATAACACACAAAAATTGAAATGGCACTTTTACAGTATATAAAACAACAGTTGTATTGCATTCAAGCAATTATGGAACAATTAGCCACTGAACTTATGGTCAAAGAGAGGATCTTGATTTAAGGCTTGAATTGGAGACAATTTGGGGTGGGGGGTCTTCCTAGATTGTACTGGGCTGTTTTAAATAGATTGTGTGCTAAAGAATTTATGTGTATAATCCTCTGAGGCCTGGCATTTGGAAATGAAGGATGGTTTTAGTGCTGAGGCATGGAATGCAAATTGCCCTTTGAAGAGGCATCTGGGGTATTTCATTACTATGGCAGAGATAAACAGTCCTCTCCCTCTCACTGTATCAAGTGACCTGAACCTCAGCAGAGTCCTTCGAAATGTCACATGAAGTGGTGTTTTCGCAGGATTTTTGTGTCCATTCTTTGGCTCATGTTGGTTGTAACAATAGCGGAGCACGTCAAAGATTAAGGCTGTGTTTAAAAGTCGGAAGTGCTCTCGCTGGTGCTGTTATTGCTCCATGCAATCAGTTCTAGCGCTACTCTAATTGTGTGCTTAATTTAACATAATTAGCCATGTACACGTCTGTTCCTTTTCATACGATGCACTATTAATCAGAACCTTTATCAAGTCTCTAATTTCACCTGCTTGATACTTGCATTTCAAAGAACTGCAAAAAATATTTTGTTTTGTCATGGATGTTTTTAAAGTGGTTACTTTCACATTAATTCGCTTAGCAGATGCTTTTATCCAAAGCAAGAATGGTGTATTGTGTTTTCAAATATACATTTGGATTGACATCAACCTTAGCACAGACTATTGTAGCATTTTCTTCAGCCATTCCAGTCTTAATCTGATTGACTGTTTAGGGCCATTGTCCTGCAAGCTTCGATTTAAGCTAAAACAGGTTGTCTTGCTTTTTTTTTACCATCCATTTCTCTTTAGGTAAGGTAGGGATGTTGATCATTTAATCAGTTTTATCCCTCACATTGCTGCTCAGACACAATCACTATCGTTTGACATGGTTCTTTCTGAGTAATAGCTTCTTTTGTGGCACCGTCACCTCCATACAGACCACCTGTTCTGCAGAGCTCTTGATATAGTCTACTGGTGTACATTGACTTTAGTCTTAATAGCTCCTACAACTCATTACTGGCTTTTTCACGGCTTCCCTACCAAGTCGTTATCTTGCTTGTGTGGAGAGTTTTGAATGACAACCGGTTCTAGGCAACATCTGGGTGTATACAGACTCTCCGTGATAATACACAGTGCCCACAAATCTCTAAGGAATGTTCTTGAGCCATCAGCTTTCCTTGAGATAGCGTAACTGTTGGATAATGATCCCTTATAAGTGTGGAGTTATCCAGAAAAGATATAGGATATTTGTCACTTGAAACTTGCAAGATTCGACAAATTCTACTCAGCTTGTAAGCAACTTGTACTAAATGACAACATTTGATAGCTATGCCCAGCAGGCACCAGACGTCAATATGACGTTAGATTGACGTTGGACCCCAACGTCGGACAGACGTTGCATTTTGGTTGAAGATGAAAATCGGGTTGACATCAGAACATAACATCAGATTGACGTTGGGTTCTGACGTCAATCTAACGTTGGATTCTGACGTCAATTCGATTTTCATTTTCAACCAAAATGCAACGTCCGTCAAACGTTGGATGTTGACGTCAATCTGACGTTGGGTTCTGACGTCAACCCTATTTTCATTTTCAACCAAAATGCAACGTCCGTCAAACGTTGGATGTTGACGTCAATCTGACGTTGGGTTCTGACGTCAACCCTATTTTCATTTTCAACCAAAATGCAACATCCGTCCAACGTTGGATGTTGACGTCAATCTGACGTAGGGTTCTAAATACAACACCAGATTGACATCAACCTCCAACGTTGGACAGACATTACATTCATATTGAAACTGGCCATTATCTCATTTGTCATCAGCCTGTGGATATAAAAAGAAAAGGATTTAAATGTCCAAATAATTAATAATACATAACACATTATGAACCGGTTGTCATAGTTTTTGTCAGGTTCGTCATATCTAATGCAGATGTCACACTGGTTCTACTCTGGTACTCATGGGCTCACCCATGCCAGGTTTTTATCTTCTGGCAACACAAGGGATAACATGCAATTCCAAAATCTAAAACCTAAAAATCTCTAAACATTTACTTAGGTCTGTTGTGAATATGTACACAAAAAAAGAGAAGAAACAACAAACAACTGACTGAGCAAATATTAGATGGAACCAAAAGCAATGGTTTTGGATATTTCACACTATGAATTCAGTGATATCACCAGTCTGTAATCGTTGTTGTTGCTGCTTCTTCTTCTTTGCTTGTTTTAATCAAGAGATGCTGTACTCATTCAGGAGATGTGTAATAGCGCCCCCTAATGTATAACATGGAAAGTGGAAAATATCGTAGAGATAACAAAAGACAGAAAAAAAATCACTCACGACTCTTGACGGAATAACTTTTAATAAGGGTTAATCTATATTTATATGCAGTGATATATAATTTAATGCAGACTATGCAGTAATATTTTACATTTGATTAATATTTGTGTACCTGAAAATCTAGTTTAGACCTATATTAAGCTACATCATTTGTATGTTTGTTCTGCTGTGCTGTTGCTCGTAATTTGATTATTTGTTCTTATTTTATTACTGATTGTCTTTAACAATATTTACAATATATATTTGTTTGGCTAGTAGTTTTTGGAGTCATAAATGTATTTATTAGGTTACATGGATCAAAAACCACAAAAACAATACTGGGCTTATTTATTTTATTTACTACTTTTTTTGTGGTGGGGCCAGTGAAAATTTTGGCAGGGCAAGTAAAAAAATCTTTATATAAAAAATTTGTCCTTATAAAAAATACATTTAAAAAAAACAACGGACGCGTGAGCTCCATGTAGAACGGAAAAGGTGACAATACTAATCAGACCGCCTACTGCGTGCCGCGTCTGACAACACCACGTATCCGTAACACGCCCGCTCCTCAACACTAGTAGTTTCGGGAGGTCTACTCCACTAAAAATGTGTTAAAACCAACAAAATATCAGCGTCTAATGATGTTAGAGTTTCCTGTTTCATGTTAGAGTTTCACAACCTAAAACTAATCAAATATCAACGTCTAATGATGTTAGAATCTGAAGTCAATATGATGTTGGCTTGAGACGTTAGCTCAACGTTAGATTTTGGTTAGTTAATACCACAACCTAAAACCAACAAAGGATCAACGTCTAATGATGTTAGAATCTGACGTCAATATGATGTTGGCTTGAGACGTTGGTTCAACGTTAGATTTTGGTTAGTTAATACCACAACCTAAAACCAACAAAGGATCAACATCTAATGATGTTAGAATCTGACGTCAATATGATTTTTCTTGAGACGTTGGTTCAACGTTAGATTTTGGTTAGTTAATACCACATCCTAAAACCAACAAAGGATCAACGTCTAATGATGTTAGAATCTGACGTCAATATGATGTTGGCTTGAGACATTGGCTCAACGTTAGATTTTGGTTAGTTAATACCACATCCTGAAACCAACAAAGGAACAACATCTAATGATGTTAGAATCTGACGTCAATATGATTTTTCTTGAGACGTTGGTTCAACGTTAGATTTTGGTTAGTTAATACCACATACTAAAACCAACAAAGGATCAACGTCTAATGATGTTAGAATCTGACGTCAATATGATTTTTCTTGAGACGTTGTTTCAACGTTAGATTTTGGTTAGTTAATACCACACCCTAAAACCAACAAAGGATCAACGTCTAATGATGTTAGAATCTGACGTCAATATAATGTTGGCGTGAGACGTTGGCTCGATGTTGGATTTTGGTTACTTTACAACACAACCTAAAAACAACTAAATATCAACATCAGCTGACGTTGGTATTGGACGTCAAATTAACGTTGGCATTAGACGTTGAGCTGACGTTGAATTTTGGTCACCTGATGTCGTAACCAAAATGTAACCAAATATCAACGTCTTATGACGTTGTGTGCCTGCTGGGTGGCTTCATCCTCGAGTTGCTGAACTGATTCAAGTTTTACCATGTAACACCAGTTCAGAGCCATAGAATATTTCTTGACAACCAGAAGAAAAATATCACCAATTTTCCACCGTTTTACCGTTCCTTTTGAAGATTTGTCTTTTTCAAGGGTGAAAGCCACTTATCAATATTTCAATGTAAATATTTAATGAGACGTGAACATGGTTCACAGGATATAGAAATGATTATTGGTGGCAAATTACAGACCTCAATCAAAATTTCCCCCTTCTCTCTCTCTCTGCATCTGCGTAAAGCATTAGAGTCTGGGTTATGGTAATGTGTAATGACATAACACCCTCATATTTTTTTCACAGCACATTATTATCTTTTGTTCCAGTGAAAATTTTCACAGATTTTTCCAGCCCTGTCATTACAGCGAGAAATGGATGGGTACTTTTGTGTTGAGTGCGGGGTACATTTACTGTGTTTTGACTTTAGTTTTTAAACCTGTCTGATAGAGACAAGGGATTGAACACCAACCACTCCAAGCCCTAAAGCTCGAGATCTGAAAGGTTTTCCTTGAGCTTTCCGATTAGATTACAGGGTTGGATAGGTGAAAATTTAAAGGTTTCTACAGTACAGTGGTTCTCAACTGCAATGAGCATTTTGCGGTATCATCTGACCTTCTGAACTTTATTTTTCTCTTTCTAGCCTAAAAAATCAGCTGTGCGTCCAGTGAGCCAGTGGGGAAAAACTAGATGATTGGATTGATGTCAGACAAGCTGTAATCAGCTTGCCCAGGATTTTCTGCCTCTATTCTGCCCTCTCTCTCTCTCTCTCTCTCTCTCTCTCTCTCTCTCTCTCTCTCTCTCTCTCTCTCTCTCTCTCTCTCTCTCTCTCTTACTCTGTTGTCTTACTCTCAACTTGACTGCAAAAGAAGATTGAAGATCCTCTTAAAGTCAGCCTTTAGTCATCCCAAAACCCTTTCTCTACCTCCCAGCCTCCTCTACAGCAGCTCTCCTCCTCATGACTCAAACACAGACATCAGGCTCTGAATCTCTGGAGGAGATGTGACTTCATCCAGTGACACCCATCTGGTACTTGTTCTGTTATTGCGCCAGAAGTTTATATAGCTAAACTCAGTCAGTTGTTGTGTGCATGACTGAATACCGTACTTGTGGTCACTTTCTCAGCTAAGCAATATCTGTCCAAAAATCTGCCAAATCGATCGTTAAAATCATAACAGAATGAACATAAAAAGAGAATGCACTCTATAGAAACTGTTTGTCCACATTTTACTTGTATGTCTCTCATTTGTATGCACAATTTGTTGTTTGTGTGCAAACAATACACGTTACAATACAAATATCTATGTGTTTTTGGCCCTAGAAATATGGGCATTTGGGGCAGGGTTCTACAGAAACAACATTTACTAGATGTGTTTGTTGTATGTGTATGTGTGATCTGTAGATAGCTGTTTGATGAATGGGCATTTGAGAATATTTATACGCTAATGTGAGCCTATTTAGATTTCTGGTCTGGTTTTTAATACATTTTTGAAGTTTTGGACAGAATGAAGTTATAAGTCTTCAGAAGAAGATCAGAAAACACAGATCAAGCAGCTAATCCTTCATTGTCCATCACTTATTTTACATGCCACTGTGAAAACAGGTTAGATGTGTACAAACTTACTGTAATAATTGATTTTTGATAATATTCTAATGATACTTCAGAATTATTGTTATTATTATTTTAAAAAAGTATTTTAAAAGAGATTAAATATAGTTATTCAATTTGAATAACTTAAATATAGTCATTATTCATTTGCACTTCTGCATTTCTATTCTTTGTTTAAAAATAAAGACTAAAAATGGGAGTTTACTTTAAAACTGAATTAATTTATGACTCTCTGGAATACTTGATTCTGATTGTGAAATCCAGGAATCCTTTGCTCTGTGTTCATGGTCTGTTTCTCGGTTGTCTCTGCAATTGAGCTAATATAATAATTTCAACCAATATCAACTCAAAAATGTGTACGTTAAATGTACAGTTACATGGTCATTATCCCAAAATAATCTCCTTTAGGGTGATGATAAAGGACACTTGGCGCTTTTTTTGTGATAATGGTTGACTGTCCATTATTCCTTCCTTATTTTACTCTTTATAGAAAGATGTTTATCCCTTCATAAAATCAAGAAAAAGCTAGATATCTTAATTGACACATAACACTTTATCAAAGCCAGATCTCTAGAACAAAAAAAATACCATTATTATGTTCATTATTTAGCCAAGTGTGGTCAGATGTTATCAGACATAATGTATATAAAGATTTTATTATTAACAAAGAACAACTCAGTGCACAAATAATCACTGCTCTGTCACAAAGATGGAATAATTCGTTTATGCATTGTTTCATTGGAACTAGTGTGTGTTCCCTTTAATAAAGAGAGCAGCTTCCTGTTCTCTCCCTCTTTGTGCTCTGGGTCATGTGATCTACTGTGTCTAAAAAAATAAAAGGCACTTAAAATCACTTCTGATGCAGTGTTTTGATTTTTATCTTCATTCATTATAAAGACATTTACAGTAGATATGCTTCTTTTATAAGCTCAGTGGGTAATTTCTCTGTGGGACATCATTATTTCCCAATTTTAGCTGCAATGAGTGGCACAGGTTCATAATTCACTCCACAGTGAGCAAAGGCCTTCGTCAAATGTAATTAACATTCAGACGTCCCATTTCCGACACTAATTAAGCTGCAGCATGACATGAAATTGCCTGCCAGGATCACACTATGCTTCTGATACTTTACCTTAGATACCAAAAAATCAGCTGGTGCACTTTCTATCCTCCTTTCCCTCTCAAAGGACCGATATTCAGACAACCATGTTCACTCCAAGCACCTCTCCACCTTCAGTCTCTCTGCGAGTCAAAGCCATTTATTTGATAATGAACTTTTCTAATGAAACGTTCCATTGCTGTGCCCCCCTTTCATGCATCCTGACCCGTAGAGATAGATTATTCTAATTAAGTGATGCCGGCAACGGCGGCAACTCATCAGAAGGCCTGAGTCATTAATTCTGCTCATGAGGAAATTTAAATAATGGAATGTAAATGGGGAATGCTCCCAAAAGGGATCTGACTGTGTGGCGATGTTAATGTGAGCAAATGACACTGTGTAATAAGCAGCTCTGTCCATCCCAACAGAGTCCAGCGACTGGCCTGAAAAAATAAAGAAATATAACACATTCCTAAGTTCAATGTGAAAGCTTTGATGTGCTTTCAGTTTCACTCAGGTTTGCTTACAGGATGGCAGAGCTATCTACGTCCACCTGATTGTTATTTTTGGTATACAGGCAAGTGCCTTTTAGGCCCCATAGACCGCAGCTCACTAGAGCCATAAATAATCTAGTCCTCCAAGCCCCTGTTCTGTGTCCTTGCACTGGAAAAGCAGATCCATTGGAAGCCTGAAACGATCAGAGGTATCTGTTTTTCCCATGTTTGTGTTTTCGAAGAGCATCCACGTTGTGGAAAGCTACAAAAGTGAGAATGCACATGATATCAACCAAAACCATAAGATGGTTTTAACTACTAAATAACTGTACGCAAGGGAGTAAAACGTGATGGAAAGTGTCTATTGCTAGTGCTTAATAAGGATGGCATGCTGGCTCAGGCCAGGTTGATGTAACACTCAAATGTGCTTATCAATTTATGGAGTTGATTTATAGCTTTCTAGCTTTATATACTTTACATGTTTGTAAAGAAGAAGAAAAAAAGAATATGTTAAATGGAGATTATAAATATTTTTAGCAAATATAAAAACACATAGCCAAAGATAAATATAGATCCGTCTTTTGTGATACAGGGTAAGTAAAAAATTAGGAACTATTTGACCGACTTGCTAGCAGGGAAAAGCAACCATTGTTGAACCTTAGTCTCCACTGCATATGAAACTATTCATTTAAAACGTTATAATTTCCTTCTCTGTTTTTGCAAATGGATTTTGGACACTACATGCAAACTCGATAAAAGGCAGGGAAGTAGAATAATTAATCCCAATTAATTTTCTTTACGCATAATTTCTAAAATCTATAAATAAATAATAGATTACTCTAGAGCAGGGTTTCCCAAATGGGGGTAGTGAGAGAACGGCAGGGGTTCTGCAAGTTGACGAAAAGCTAATAATTAATGAAATCTTAATGTCAAATGTGTAAAATAAGTAATTTTAAAATTAAAACAAAATATGAATTATGTTTAAAAGATGAAATATGTTTTGTTTACTTGCATGTCATGCCCAGTGTTACCACAGTTACTTTGAAAAAGTAATCTGATTATTGATTACTGATTACTCCTTTAAAAAGTAACTTAGTTACTTTTAAAATCAAGTAATCTGTAAAGTTACTAAGTTAGATTACAAGTTACTTTCTTAGTTACATTCAGCAGTTGCCGACAACACCCCTGCCACCTCAACATTAAAATGACAATCGTTTTTGCCAACACTCACTTTATTGGAAGTGCATTTTTAACTGTAACGTCAACAATGTATCTCCTGACATTTTAAGTTGAAATGAAAAAATATTTCCTGGAAAAAAGTGTTTTAATAAAAAATGTAATAAAGACAGTCTTTCTTGATTTCACTTAATATAAATACTCTCCCCGAGACGCAAGAAGAAAGCAAAAACATATTTTTACTAAGGAAAATGACTAAAATAGTAACTCACAGTGACTTGGATAAATTACTTTAATCTGATTACTGGTTTGGAAATAGAAACACGTTAGATTACTCGTTACTGGAAAAAAGTAGTCCGATTAGAGTAACGCGTTACTGGCATCACTGGTCATGCCACTATTGACCAACACCAGAGAAACTGAACATGAATATCTTGTTCCATTTTTTGAAAATGTATATTTAAAATCTCAGGAGCTACTACCTCAAGTAATTATTTTTTAGGTCAAAGGGGATTGGCTGAGAAAAATGTTTGGGACTCTCTGGTCTAGGGCATTTTACTGCAAAGAAAAAAAATCCACAAGCACAATCTCACATAAACAGGCACAGGTATATAATCTGTGGTAAAACAAGGCCAAGAGCCGTGGGAATGGAGCGAGGCTGGTGGCACCACTGTTAATTAGAGTCACACTGGTTTCGAGTCCCACAGAGGAGCTCTGGGAGGATAAAAGTAGGAGTGACGGCAGTGGAAGATGAGAGAGAGGACCAGGCCTGGGACATTGACGTTGGTGTTTTATTATGTTTACTGTATATGCAGCAGTCGTCCTTGAGGGGCTGCTGCTTTACTTTCGTTTTGTGTTTGTTTATTTTTGGATTAAAGTTTATGTTGAATGTTCGCCAGTTCCGGCCTCCTTCTTCCCAGAACACAAACCTTGTTACAATCTCCGTATATGACAAGAAATGTCTTTGGTCTTTGGTTTCAAGACACCTGAAACTTGCCCACACCCACCTTTCTATCCTATCCATACCGGCACTTCTCACATGTTAAAGGCCTAACACACACACACCCCTGGATTTCAACCGAGGGGGGACCCCTGGCACTTTTTTTCCCCACTTCAAGCACTGTTAACAACTAACCCTAATGCTCATACACAGTCACGAACATAAATGGAGTGAGTCATATTGAGTAGGTTTATGAATGAGGAGAGAGCAGAATAGATTAGCTGCTGTCTGTTCCAGTTAGCGCCAGCATGGCTGAAGCTCAGGCTTTAGCCAGTGGGAGACGTCCAGGTTGTCAAGGTACATCCATCCAGCCCGGCATAGGCATTATAGGCTCGTGTCTATGCTCGCACGTCCAGATATGAGGTAAGTCTGGCCCTCAGCCCATCCCCCACACTACCCCTGTCCGTCTATTCGTTGCGGCACTATAGTGGTTATTTGCTTTTAGAGTGCATGTTTGTAAACAGCTCCATCTCTCCCTCGCTTGTTCTGACATTACTATGCTGTGGGCAGAGGGGGTGGAGTGTCTGTCAGTGCATGTTAGTTCACCACCAGTCAAGGCCTGCAGTCAGAGGCTAAACCGGAGCAATGTTTCTGCCGCTGTTGTGCCAGTCAGCATCACACAGCTCCGGAGAGCCAGGGCCGTATACTGTAGCACCCATATCCTCAGCTCGGGGACGCCTTCCTGGAAAGGCGACTTAATTTAACCTCAGTTCCCCCAAGGTTTTTTGTGACTGTCCATGACTCCTAACCCCATCAACGCAGCACTGTAGTTTCCCAATTTGAGGAAGCACAGGGACCTAATTCGTCCTCAGTGGTATTGATGGTTTGTGCTGTGGCTTTCTGACATGCATTAATAATTTTTTAATGTTCCACCAGACCATAATTTGTTCAGGATGAAATGCTCTGCATGGCAATATTATGAAGCTGATTTAAATGTAATTATTACATTGTGTAATTGAAGAACTGATCATGTATTCACTTGTGGCTAGCTCTTGTGATGGAAAGCATGTCTGAAAAATGTGCATACATAAACAAAATATAACTGCATAGAACAAGGATTGCATTTCAAATTAGTTTTTTTAATACCGTATTTAAAATTACTTTACACAGTATAAATAAATTAGTTTCAGTCCCTGGAAACCCCTAACGATTTCTGCGCAATTGACTAAGTCCTTCAATCAACCGATTTGTTCAAATGAACTGATTCAGGAACGAAACTGTGACTGTGGCTATACGTACTCTCTGAGTAGGCACATCTTTTAAATAAGTAATTACTATGTGACAGTTAAAAGTGTCTGTATTTTTTTTATTTGTTTGTTTATGATTTTGGACACATCGGACCCTATGATACGCCAGCTGCAATGTGACGCCAGCAGCGACAAGTGTTTTTTGCTAGTTTCAGCCCAATGCAGTTATCATTTTCACGTCCTGAACCACGTTGTTTAAATGGCAAATGCACTCGTGCCCATCTGTTCACCCATGGGCGTGCTGGTCTGAAAATAAAGTGTGTTCATGCAACTGCACCAAAATCAACTGCACCATTGACCAACAAAAACCAGGTCTAAAGTCAATAGGGCAGTATTTTTTGTGTTATAGAGCGTGTTAGTAATATGTGCCTATAGGTGGGTGCACAACATGCATACACTCTGCTTATTACACATACAGGAACGTGCAGCAGCACAGAAACATGACACATATTACAAATAAAAAGATTACAACGTAAAAGATTATTATTGTGTACATAAAGATAAAAATGCCTACATGTCATAATGGATAGTCATTGCATGCATCACAATGACCTATTTGCAGTAATGACGAATGAAATTGGCTAATTATTTGACCAATTGTGGCAATACATACGTATTTAAAGGGTTTGTTCACCCAAAAATTAAAATTCTGTCATTAATTACTTACCCTCATGTCGTTGGACACCCGTAAGACCTCCGTTCATCTTCGAAACACAAATGAAGATATTTTAGTTGAAATCCGATGGCGGTGACCCATAAAAGGTACTAAAGACGTCGTTACAAAGTCCATCTCACTACAGTGGTTCTACAATAACTTTGTGAAGCGACGAGAATAGTTTTTGTGCGCAAAAAAAACCTAAATAACGACTTATATAGTGATGACCGATTTCAAAACACAGCATCATGAAGCTTCGAAGCATTATGAATCAGTGAGTCAATTCAGCTGTTTGGATTGCCAAAGTCACGTGATTACAGCAGTTTGGCGGTTTGACACGCGATCCGAATCATGATTCGACTCGCTGATTCATAAGTTCCAAAGCTTCATGATGCTGTGTTTTTAAATCGGTCATCACTATATATGTCGTTATTTAGTTTTTTTTTTCGCACAAAAACTATTCTCGTCACTTCATAAAGTTATTGTAGAACCACTGTAGTGAGATGGACTTTGTAACGACGTCTTTAGTACCTTTTATGGGTCTTGAGAGTGTAAAGTGCATTGTGGCAATGGAGGCCTTTCTGAGCCATCGGATTTCAACTAAAATATCTTTTCTCTTTGTGTTCCGAAGATGAACGGAGGTCTTACGGGTGTCGAACGACATGAGGGTAATTAATGACAGAATTTTCATTTTTGGGTGAAATAACCCTTTAAGCTGACTCGTCAGGTTGAGGGTGTCTATATTCCACCATGTAAGTAGCAAATTCACCATGCTGCAAGCACATATAGCTTTTAAAGGGAATGGGAGTTGAGACTCTGTACAACCCTTTTGGAACATGCGCATGGCACTCTGACCATTTTTTCCATCGTTAACTGGCAAAAGTGGATTTGGACATGCCCTAAGTGCACCTGCCATGCACTTAGATTTTTAGAATAGGGACTATACTGTTTTTTTGCCTACTGTATATAGTAGGAAGTATGCATATTCAAATGCAGCCTTTATGAATGAGTAATTGAATCATCTACTCAAGAGATTAGTTATTCTTACTTTAAATGAATTACAGTATTGCAGTTTATGTTTTTAAATCAATTCGATTTAGTCATTATGACTTCATCATTAGAATTTTAGCATATGGTAGTAGTAAAAATGTTTATATGCTGTGCAAACCCACCAACATCTACAGTTCACCAAAGTCCAGCACTACCAATTCAATCATGGGTGCAAAACTCCCCAAATTTTCCATTAGACTTCCACTTACTGATTTCATAAGATGTACACTACTCACTCTTAACCACTGAGGAAAAAACATTCGGCTTGTACTATGAAACTTTTCTTCAAGCTTCAGAGAATAAATTCATCTATTCATCCATTATGCATTAGTTCAAAGGCCAGCAACTACTTCAGAGTGCAAATGCTCTTCCTTCTCCTCATTCTCCTTTCCTTCATATCTGTGGGATCAGTCTTACACAAACCCAAGCTTCAGTGGGTCTCCTGTATAATATATCCCAGTTCATTTCAGATCTAATTGAAGAAGGGCACAAGACATCTCACAAACTGCTATTGCAACAGCATAATAACGAGAGATCAGAGGAGAGGACCAGAGGCCTTCAAATCAAGGTCAAACTATCTGTCTAGTTCAGTATTCCAATCACAGCATTCAAGAACAGATTCAACTAAAGGTAAATAGCATCTCAACATTTATTTATATATTTTTTTTTAATTTATGAAGGCCATAATCCTGCACTGTATCAGCTCAGCTGTCATTTTGAGCTACTTTTACTGTACTGTTGTTCAAACATTACATATGTAAATCCGCCCGGTCCCATTTGCACGTGCATACCCTACATACGCTATGCCGCTGCTTCGACTCATTTACTCTATGGGTTTAGATGAATATTGAGCATAGGGCAACAGAACAAACGTTTTATGCTCTCTAGACTTTAATAATTCACTCATATGACTTATTGAGTTGTGCATCTTCGAGACACAATAAATCAATGAAGGTCTACTTGCATCAAAACGTAGTATGAACTTAGTGTGTGCATATTACATTCTATGTTGCAAAAAAATTGGAATCTCTCATGGACATCTATCATAGATGTATCATGCACATCATGTGTCTAGCACATCTATCTATCACACCTATATCATTCATCCTTAATGAAACGAAGACATTAGTGTCAGGGCCATAACTACCACAGACATTAAGGGGGATAAGTGGGTGGATGGATGTATGTATGGATGGATGGATGGCTATTACAGTGCATATAGAAAGGTTGGTTGCAGGCAGCCCAAGGCAGAGCTATATGTAGGAATAGGAAATCACACACATATATATGTAAAATGATCTATGGTTTAGTAAGTGCTCTCTAGCGGATCATTGACCCTTAATCAAAGGTGAAGACATTTGCAGTTTGTTGTAAATGAGCCTTGCTGGACATTCACAGGGGTTAACGTATTAAAATCAATCTAATTTATAAATGATAGAACTAGGCTCAACATCAGATGCACCTGACCTGCTGTAATATCGCTCCCAGGATATAATATTCTATGAATAAAACTGTGCCTCATCATATCTGGGCAAGCTTTACATACGTCTCCTGTGAAAGAGGAAATTATCTTAATTAAAATTAAATCCCCCTTTAATTTATAACCCTGCAGTGACAGATGCTCCATTTCTCCAAGTCTTTACCATGGTTCTTCTGTGGCAATCCTTCATTTATACATGTATATGATTCTCTTCAATACTCTGCAGATACTGTAAATTTATACAGTTACACAAAAATAAGTTATCAGTCTGTCATGGTGCCAGGGTGATTATGAATCTCACACAATTTGACTGAAATTAAGAGAGATTTAATCATTAGTGCACAGTGTGTAGATGCCATATGCTCATGCTTGTGACTTAACTGATGCATAAAAAAAACAATGGCTCCATTAACATGTTTTATACTGCGGGGCTGTTGAATGTTTGATTCTGATTAGTTGACGCGTGTTCTAAGGTGTGCAATTATTTTTCAGTAAATGAACAGCTAAAGTAGTTTCAGGCAGGTCTTGACAGCATTATAGTTCCATATACATTATTTTATGTCTTCAATTATTCCTTACTTATATCAAACATAAATAAATCTCCTCTAATTGCAATATGATGCATAAGAGAGGAAAATAGCCTTTGCCCTCGATTATTCTTGAATGGTTGTTACTTTTCCACTCAACAGTGAGTACACTGTCTATGTTCAATGTGAACTAAATGTTTTTTTTGGGGGGGGGGGGGGGGGGGGGGTTCTCAGTGGATCCAGCATCAGCAATAAAGGGGAGGACATGGGCCATTAAGAAGCCACATTATGAGATGATATGAAATACAGTTATGAAACACAGATATATATATATATATATATATATATATATATATATATATATATATATATATATATATATATATATATATATATATATATATATATATATATATATATATATAACAGCGTGTTATTGTAATAGATTTAGGTCACATCCATTCACATTCACGTTTAGTCCTCCCTGCAACCTTCTTTTCCAGATTATAGCTTTACATCAGCTGTCTTTTTTCCCTTGCCACAATATTGGACCATTATGGGAAAGAAGATTATGTCTGTTCAAATAACGGAGGCTATTATAATGGCTTGATTCACTTAGAGTTGTGAATGTTTCTGTTTCTGCTTAGTAAACATTAAAATAAATCTATCACAATTCTGGACAGAGTTGCCAAATGTAATCAGGCTTCTTTTCAATGTAGTGAGTTTTCTGCCCTTTGCTTAACAGAGCACTTTTAAACACTAACTCTGTTTAATTCTGTCAGGAGCCAAGAACAAAAAAAAAAAAAACTAAACTAAAACAAATACACCTTTAAACCATAAGTATCACTCTTCCCTAAGGTACAATCAAGATGTAGACATTCGATCCAAAAAAAGAACTGTCTTAACATCAACCAATGGAATAGAAATAAAAAAAGTTACATCCTGGATATATTGCACAACTTAAACATGGCCACATTTTCTTATCAGGATCTACAAAAGATTAAAAAAGGACATGACAAGGTTATTATAGTTAAGTAAAGTAAAACTATAGTATACATATATTTATTTAGAAAAAATAAATAAACATTTTATTTTAGCTAGTTGGTAAAGCAACAATTCTCATTTTCTTTTTAAACTAAAACTGAAATAAAAATGCATTAAAAATAAAATAAAATATATATAGACATATTAGACAAAATAGACATATTAAAAAAAACAATGACTACATTTAAAAATGACAAAAAAGGTTATAAATAGTATTAAATAAAAAAACTGTATTGTAAAAAAAGATACTAAAATATCCCGATCCCTGAAGTATGTCTATAGCATGTAAAGTTTTCTAATGCAATCTTGTACCACTTACAACTGTTACTTATCCACTCTTTTCAGAGGCATAGATAAACAAGACACATCTTTGAAGTTACAGCTTGTGTTTTCGAATAGAGATAGGTCTTAACCTCTGTATTATATAGGACAAAGGCCCCAGAGCCCAGTTCCTCTCACCACCAGTGCAGTGTTACTGTCCCCAGCAGTGATGTGGAAAGGACATGTCGACATGCTTCTAGCTGACTGGCTGGCATTGCTCTCACGTTGGATAGCTGATATGAGCTATCAAGACCTTTTAAACAGACTACGTAAAGTATCAGGTGGTCTTCAGATGTGAGAGGAGACAAGACAAGCACTGACCCCTATTAACCTTGCTACGATACATGACTGAGGCCAGGTTCAGAACCTGTTGCTGGATCTAGTTGCACTTGAAACAAAATACCAGATTCAGCTGAGTGGGCAGGCACTGTCAGGTTACAATGCATTGCTAATGTACGATTATGCCTGCAGAAACAACTTCAACTTTTTTATGCCAATGATCCTTAAATAATCATCCATAAATATCCATTGTTTCTAGTTGATCATAAAACTGCTATATGTGCAGATAGCCAAATACTGATGATTGATTTCAACAGTAGAGCCACGGGAACATGAGTAACTTTTTCTAAAGGAGAGGATTGATCTGCTGGGAAAACTATGAATAATGATTCTGAACTGAAGTAACATCTGCTCCACTGTTTGATTTTTTCTTTTCTTTTTTTTTGACTGTTTATGTATTTGTGTGTTTTGGTTGTTTTGCTGTAAAGACCTTTGAAAGAACTGAAATAATTTGGTGAAGTGATTTGGAACTGTAATGCAGTCAAGACCTGCCTGGAACTACTTTAGCTGTGCATTTACTGAAAAATAATTGCACACCTTAGAATGTTCGTCAACTAATGAGTCTAAAAATATCTCACTGAAAGTAATTTGGCTTATGTGAGTTGTATTAATTACCATAAATGTATAGTTGGATTTAAAAACAAAATGCCACTGACAACCAAAGCAAAAGAAAGTTTTAAGACAACTAACACACCAGTGCTTAAGATATAATTCAGACATTTGTGTCCAAGAGAAAACATTTTCTGAAAGCCCCAAATTTTCACTAGAAGAAAAATGTTTTTTTGTAGTATTCAGTATACACCGATCAGGCATAACATCATGACCCTAATATTGTGTTGGTCCCCCTTTTGCTGCCAAAACAGCCCTGACCCATCGAGGCATGAACTCCACTGGTGTGCTGTGGTATCTAGCACCAAGATGTTAGCAGCAAATCCTTTAAACCCTGTAAGTTAAATCGGACTTGTTTGTTCAGCAAATCCCACAGATGCTCAATTGGATTGAGATCTGGGGAATTTGGAGGCCAAGTCAACTCCTCAAAACTCATTGTTGTGCTCCTCAAACCATTCCTGAACGATTTTTACTTTGTGGCAGGGCGCATTATCCTGCTGAAAGAGGCCACAGCCACCAGGGAATACATGAAAGGGTGTACATGGTCTGCAACAATGCTTAGTTAGGTGGTACGTGCTAAATTAACATCCAAATGGATGGCAGGACCCAAGGTTTCCCAGCAGAACATTGCCCAAAGCATCACACTGCCTCCGCCGGCTTGCCTTCTTCTCATAGTGCATCCTGGTGCCATGTGTTCCCCAGGTAAGCGACGCACACGCACCCGACCATCCATGTGATGTAAAAGAAAACTTTATTCATCAGACCAGGCCACCTCCTTTCATTGCTCCATGGTCCAGTTCTGATGCTCACATGCCCACAGGGGTCAGCATAGGCACCCTGATTGGTCTGCGACTATGCAGCCCCATACGCAACAAACTGCGATGCACTGTGTATTCTGACACCTTTCTATCAGAACCAGCGTTAACTTCTTGAGCAATCTGAGCTACAGTAGCTCGTCTGTTTGATTGGACCACACAGGCCAGCCTTTGCTCCCCACGTGCATCAATGAGCTATGACTGCCCATGACCCTGTCATCGGTTTACCACTGTTCCTTCCTTTGACCACTTTTGACAGATACAGACCACCGCAGACTGGAAACACCCCACAAGAGCTGCAGTTTTGGAGATGCTCTGACTGGTTCATCTGGCCATCCCAATTTGGTCCTTGTCAAACTCGCTCAAATCCTTACGCTTGCCCATTTTTCCTGCTTATAACACCTCAACTTTGAGGACAAAATGTTCACTTGCTGCCTAATATATCCCACCCATTAACAGTTGCTGTGATGAAGAGATAATCAGTGTTATTCACTTCACCTGTCAGTGGTCATAATGTTGTCTGATCGGTGTATATTCGGTTGTATCTCAGATGGGGGAGATGGGGAAAGTCACACAGAGAAGCTGTCACAAGGGCTAAAATCACAGTAACTATATGGTAGAGGCAAAAATACAACTGCTCAAATGCTTGTTTTCTCTTGCTGCAGTTTGTGTATGTTGATTTGAAACACCAACCAACCAACCAACCAAAAAAAAATTCTAAGATTATTATATAAAAATCTGGAAGTTCCTTATATTTGCTGCTCTTTTTTCCCATACCTCTTGCTTTTTATAGCTATAAAAGGGTTGTTAAGGTTTGCCCTAGGAAATCGTTATGCAATAGGTTATAGCTGGTCAGGGCCACTCACCCATTCCTAGCTCTATTTGACATGAAGGTTGTTTCAGTAATCGGTTTGAATGACATTTATTTCAGCCTTTCCTTTACACAGCCCGTCAGACAGCAGCTTTGTGTCAGGAAATGAGTTATAATGCTAGGAAGGTAGTATGTGCTATTGTGGTGGTGATTTGACATTGGTGGGGTTTTCCCCCTGACTGCAGTTTAAAAGACATGCATAGAGGGCGTTGGGAAGTGAAGCTTTTTCTATGTGTGATGAAACAGAGGTGAGGAGAGAGTCAATTATGGGTTTTCACGCACTTATAATATTCCTCCTGCACATCACTAAAGAAATGTCAGCTTGACATGAAGATGAAAGTATAAAGTGTGTGTGTGAGAGAGAGAAAAAGAGGAATTATTTATTTTCAGTGATACTGATTAAGCTTATTTGTGATGCTGTCAATGGGCATATGTAAAATTGATAACATATGTAAAATAAATGTAAAATGATGTCACTTTTCAGAACTACACAAGTATCTACCAAATATCTAAACCGATAAGCTAAACCGATAAGCTTATATGCTCATGCTTTGTTCTCCTGTGATTCTATGTTGCATCCACTCATGCAAAGAATCGCTACTGATCTCTGAAATTATGTAGCACTGAACATTTTCAAAACTTGGCACTGTTTCTGCCATTAGCATCTTAGGCACAGATATTACTCTCTCTCTCTCTCTCTCTCTCTCTCTCTCTCTCTCTCTCTCTCTCTCTCTCTCTCTCTCTCTCTCTCTCTCTCACACACACACACACACACACACGTCTGGTTTACTATCTTTGTGGGGACTCCATAGACGTAATGGTTTTGATACTGTACAAACTGTATATTCTATCCCTTACATTAATCCTACCCCCCACTGTGACACAAATCCCCATTAGTCAATATGCATTCAGGTTGAAGTCCCCATGCACCGGGATAGAAAAGCATGTGTACACACACACACACACACACACACAAAATAAAGTGTGGCAAAAATGTGAATTCCTGCAGGGTTGTGTCGTGCTAAATTGTAAGTACTCAGTCCCACTCCATCAGAGTGCACCCATGCACTAAACTTTATTGTCAGTGATTAAGATAATGTTGTTTTTATGGATGCCACTGTGATGATTTTTACCATATTTTACTTAGTGACTGTATAATTGAAACCAATTAATTTTCCGGTAAATGTCTATTTATTTAAAATGACTCATCTGGCCAAAGTAAACAAACTGATTTATGACTGAAAGTTCACAGGCACTGTTCTCAACTTCTGGCAACTTAGAATAAGCAGTGCAGAGTGATAATAAATGAGACAGAACCTAGGGAGACACTTTATTTGGAAGCAGACTATTCCATTAATCATATCTGAGATCAATCACAATGCTGCACAGAGCCATCAGCTGAATGATTCAGCAATAACTATAGTATAAATTACCCTATACACACATTATGAAACAAATTGGATGTTTCTTTTACTAGATTTCACTAACTGGTGGTAGCATGTGGCACAGGATACCAAAAAAAGCAAATGTTGTCGTAAATAATCAGACCTCTTTGTTTCTTGCTTTTCAAAGTCTCAATAAAGTGTTCTAAAGTGTGTGTACAGTATGCACAGATTTGATCTTACAAGAATAAACATTTAGCTACGTCTACAGCCGCGAGAGGGCGCTCTATGCTGCTCTTGTAGCCTACCCCTGAAAAAAATAACTGAAAACAACTGAAAAATGAAAAAACTGTTAACTGAAATATTAACTTAAAGACAACTGAGGAAGACAGAACACAAACAAAATGCCCCCCATAAAGAAAATCCTATTCTGCAAATTACAAACTGCAGGTAGTAGAATATGCAGCCGAAAACGGTAATCAAGCAGCAGAAAGAAAGTTTGGAGTGAGTGAGAAACTTGTGAGGGACTGGCGAAAAGCAGAGGTTACTTTAACTGTAATGAAGAAAACAAAGAAAGCTAATCGCGGACTGAAAGCAAGATGGCCAGAGCTGGAGGAAAGAGTCCACAGATGGGTGCTTGAACGCTCTGCCGGGAGAGGCTCAGCTGCGCGAGACAAAAGCTGCCAGTGTGAATGCACAGCGAGCGTGCGCGGCTCCCGCTCTCGGCGCTGCTTCTGCCCTGCAAACGCTTGCGCGTGCTGTGTGAAACTGACGTTATATAATGCAACTTGTAGTCCAGTGCGACTTATATATGTTTTTTTCATGACGCATTTTTTGACTGATGCGACTTATACTCCGGAGTGACTTATAGTCCGGAAAATACGGTAATAGGCTATTTTCTACCCTGGTTTTGAGGCTCTCTCCTGGAATGCTCTGTTTTTATGGGCGTGCCGCACTGAAGACTTAGAAGTAAACACCCACGGCTAGGATTGGATAAGATTTGCATATTTAATGAGCTTCAGCTCCCGTCTCAGTACATGTGGGAATTATTTTGAAAGCGTGTGGGGAAACAGCAACCGGAAAGAATCGGCCACAGGGCTCGCAAAATATCTTTATCAAACAAACACAATGATTTATCTCTCATCCACCCGTGATTGATTGGAATGGTTTTTTTTATTACTTGGCCCGCCCGATTGGTGGATATAATCGCCCTTCAAATATCAAGTCAAGAGAGTGAACAACGCACATCAAGAAAGGAATGTTATTTCACTATTTAAGATAGCCCATCGTCAGGTCGGGCTTACGTTTCGGTAACCCGTCTGAAAAACACAGAGCCCCGGGACGTTGGGCTTTTCGAGCCCTGGCCCATACATGTCCGAGTCTGATCCCGAATCGCAATGACCCAACACCACCACAAATAAAGGATTCTTCAGCCTTTGACAGCGTGCTAAGGTATGTTCAGTTAGACACAGAC
This sequence comes from Gobio gobio, assembly GCF_949357685.1. Lineage (NCBI taxonomy): Eukaryota > Metazoa > Chordata > Actinopteri > Cypriniformes > Gobionidae > Gobio > Gobio gobio. Next base: position 44,730,410 of record NC_137100.1, on the reverse strand, counting down.
ACATACACATAATCAATACGATCTGTAACAATGCAATACTACCACATATAAAAACATTTTTTTACTCACATTAGTGTGTTGCTTCATTCATTAATGTAATCTCATCCTGTCTGCATGTGAGTTGGATATTAAAGGGTTAGTTCACCCAAAAATGAAAATTCTGTCATTAATTACTCACCCTCATGCCGTTCGACACCCGTAAGTTTTCGGAACACAAATGAAGATATTTTTGTTGAAAGCTGATGGCTGAGAAAGGCTTCAGATAGGCCTCCATTGGCATTCAGTACATTTATAATCCCAAGACGCATAAAAGGCACTTAAAACGTCGTTACAAAGTCCATCTCACCACAGTGGCTCTACAATAATTTTACGATGCGACGGCAATAGTTTTTGTGCGCAAACAAAAATCTAAATAACACCTTTATCCAACTTGTTCTTGTCTTCCGTGTGCGCCTCCACGATGCATGCGCGAGAATATGACGTAGCGCCGGCGTTCGGGAATCCATGAAATGCACACTTAAGCCCCATTTTGAGAACTACGCCGTGACCTAAAGCACGATCAATGTAGAATCCAACAGCTTAGATACGCGCGTCTTCTTCTGCTTGTAAACAAATCGCTTCTGGGTCATGTGTCCGAACGCCGGATCTGCGTCATATTCTCGCGCATGTGTCGTGGAGGCACACACGGAAGACAATAACAAGTTGGATAAAGGTGTTATTTTGATTTTTTTTTGCGCACAAAAACTGTTGTCGTCGCATCGTAAAATTATTGTAGAGTCACTGTGGTGAGATGGACTTTGTAACGACGTTTTAAGTGCCTTTTATGCGTCTTGGGATTATAAATGTACTGAATGCCAATGGAGGCCTATCTGAAGCCTTTCTCAGCCATCAGCTTTCAACAAAAATATCTTCATTTGTGTTCCGAATATGAACGGAGGTCTTACGGGTGTCGAACGACATGAGGGTGAGTAATTAATGACAGAATTTTCATTTTTGGGTGAACTAACCCTTTAATTAAAAATAAAGTTAATCCATGCATTCATAATATTGGAATCCAAATGAAGCTTATCCAGTATGTTTATTGATTAGAAGTTCAATCCGGTTTAGCTCCATGTAGGCCTATATCAACTCAGGCACGAGTCGGTGGGCGGGGCTACAGAATCAGACGTTGTTGTTCTTCTGTTGAGGAGGTGTTTCATCACACGATGACGTCAAGGTGTGGCATATTCTGAGATCGATCGTTTGCTGGGCCTGGCGTCAATAAAAGCTTTTCTTTGACTAACAAGGACGTTTTCAACTCTGAAACAGGATATTCTTATATTACCATGACCTTTTATATATATATAAAAAGCTCAAGGGAAAGTTAATTTCTCAATTCATCACCCCTTTAAAAGGAGGAGAACTGTAACCATTTAACTTAATCTTAAGTTCAAGATCATTTGTGATTTATAGATTTCACATCTGAAAACGTATGATTATTCATTTAAATCCCACGTACACACATTTGAGAAATGACCGTAAGATCAAATTTAGGACGAATTCTACGCAACATTTTATAAGGTGACAAGGCTTCACAGGGGAGGTGCTTCTCTGTCCGCAGGTTCAAAGACATTATATTGTGGAATCACTTGACATTTGGCATTTGACCATTCCCCGCACCCCACTTCCTTCCTGCTGGCAGATAATTGCATCAAACATTCATGATGACCTATACAAGCAGGTTGCATGGAGGGCATGGCTCAGCTGATCCACACACTCAACTCCACTCTGATCGAGCGGTAACTGGGATGGATTAGTATGAAGCATGCAGATCGCTCATGCTGGAACCAGCAAGCCTCTAGGGAGATATCAGCCCACTGACGCTTTTGTTATTGATATCACACTATAGGAGCCTGGGCCACAATGAATAACTTCAGAAACAAAACGTTTTTGTAATATCTTAACAAAATTGTTTTTGTTATTTTATCAATAATCCTCATGCCAAAAAAGCCAACAAGACACATCTCTGAAATAGAAGCTTTACAATAAATATGATTTAATGAACAGTATTTGTTAGATCCACATGTAGCAATTGTGAATATGCAAATATATGAATATGATTTTCCTTTCGCCACCAAAACTAGCATTTTTTTCTACATATTTAATCAGCAAACTGTAAAAGAAAAAGTGGCTCACTGTCAGAAATGTAAGGTTTTAGTGACATAATCTCCGTCACCAGGCAACAAAAGCACATCTGGAGTTATTCTCTTGATGTGCCCTCAGTGCCAAATGTTGTCCTAATAAACCAGCGCCAGGGAAGCACTTGTATTCGGTAAAGTGCAGACCGCAGAGAAAAGCAGTAATTACGTCCTAAATTAGTGTGCAGGAATGAAATTGAAAAACTGTTTCTTTGCTGTGACAAAGCACGGTCCCCTTGCTGGTATGAATGTAATTTTGTCTGAGAACTGAGCATGGGCAATGTTTTCTTGAATAACATGAAGCAGGGGTTTGGTTATTGTGATCTGATCAAGAACAAGTTTTCTCTGTAAATTGGGGGCATTTTGGTGGGAGAAGAAGGTCACAGGATTTTAAAGTTTTGGTTGTTGGCTTATTTGTTTGCTGCAGGGATCACAGAGAGCAACACAGAAAGATTGATTTAGAAATCGCTTTGAAAAACCACTGAAATTACAATAGTCTATACATGCAGCAGGATCAGCTACATCTTTTACAGATAAGCTCTCAGCACATTGGACTTAATAGAAATAAAAATGCATGTCTTCTTATAGAAGGCAAGAACAAAGATGTCTCCGAGTACTGAACATCTTCAGGGACTTCTTAACACGCTTGCGCTGACCTTTAAAAAGTCACGGCTGAAGAAGTCCAGTTAAAGTTCCATTCAACCCCTTGTTTCCTCATCCAGTTTTAGTCTTAAACCTTGAAAGTTGTATTTTAAACAATGTGCTTTACAACAGTGCTTAATGTAGACCATTACACTACAACCCATCGGGGTTTAAAGGTGACAAACAAAATGGGTCACATTTTACAATGAGATTCATGAACTATTATTTTTTACAGCATTTATATACGCACACACACACAGTATATAGGATTGTTAATTCATGATAATGCTAATTCACACAACATGAAATGCTAAAAGCATTAAAGATTAATCAATGTGAAATTATTGTTTATTGTCAGTTCATACCTAATGCATTAACGAATGTTAACAAAAGGAATCTAACCTTGCCATGTAAGTGTTCTACAATTTAGCTTTACCTTTTCCGAGACCGCTGAGTTGATATTCAACGTTTTACAAAGAACAGGGAAGTTTAAATGTGAAACAACAATAAACAATTAAAGCTGCGAGCAGCGATGACGGGCCCAAGCCGGTGGCACCGCCACGCCGGTGGCATCAGCATAACTGTGCACGGCAGGCAATATGCATTTAAACAGGATAATTTTTTTAAATCGCTCGAATATGTCACATTTACCGCAGCAGCTGGTGCCACTATCACCACAAGCCACACCCATGATGTCATTTAAATGTAGATGATTTTTAATGTCATGGGATGAAATAGATCTCTTTCAAATATGTGAAAAGTTATCTTTTCCTGCTCAAAATGTTATAAGTCCAGAAGGCCAGTATTTAATTCAAGGTATTTGTATAGTTCTTTTTTTACTTATTCACAAGTGATAGTTATTTGTGATAGTCTATGATATGAAAGGGGTAAATTATCATCATCAAGAGAGAAAGGCACACACTCAAACTCACAGGGTGAGAGAGAGACTCCACACACACACACACCCAGGGTGAGCCTGAGAGTGAGGGGGGAGGGGAAGGACTGAGAGAGAGGCAATCTGCACATTGAACAAGATTCACAAGATTTTAACAACAAAAAGAAATAAAATCTAAATGGTGGGAGAAAGTTTTTTTTTACTTCAATCTCTGAAAACATTATTTTGAATATATTTGAAATCACAGATGTTGGGTGATGAGAATTGTAACTCAAATATAATTTACAAAAACTAGTCCTGTCTGAATAGTGATATGTCAGTGAGATCAGCTCGGGCGCGCACACCGTCTATGGGTGATGTCACGTATTTTGCGAAATGCGCAGTTAGGTGATGTGTCGCCCTCCACACGTTGCGAAACAGACTCCGAAATGGGGAAATGTAAATTTGCGGACTCCTGGTTGGAGTAGGATGAGTTTAAACAATGACCGCAGGGTTTTTCTATGGTTTTTCCTGCATAGCGGCCGCCTCCGTCACATTTCGTGCCACCTCCGTCTGTCGACAAAACTCAAGACAGGCAGTCACTTGCTCAGATTAGGCATGTCGTGGTAATTAAATAATCATCAGAAATATATATTGTCACATGATCTTTCAGCAATCATTATTAGTATTTTATGATTTGCTAGTACAAAGTCATCTAAAGCCATTCCATAGCTGAATGTCTTTCCTCCGCTGTAGCTGTCCATCATTCTCCGTTCAGCATTCAAACTGCGCGTCGTGTTTGGTTACAGTCAGTCAGCTGCTCGGTAAAGCTCACTCCAAGATGATATATTCCCGTTATAATACTTGATATGCAGATAAAATAATTTATCTTCCTGGAGTTTATCTAGCGGTTTCTGAACGATGTTGTGCTCCCTACCCGGGTGACAACACAAGGCATCACACGCACAATAACCGGAATTTAAAACTGTGAAGAAACCGACCGATATACATAGTAGACTAGGATTTGTGCGCTCAACGCTTCTTTATGCCGTGAACTTTTTAATGTGCACTCGCGCTGCACTGCACCCTCTGACTCCATGTTGCTTTAAGCGCATCATTCTGCACCCGGGATGCGCATAAGCGCATTGTGCCACGCTTTCATATATTTTCATAGTTTTGTGCACTTAAAGATGATTAAAAAAAATCTTGTTCTCACGTATCTATCATATATTTGTTGCCCCTTTACAGAGCTGCACATTACGTTTACAATAAACTATAAATCTTGAAATGTTATATTATTTGTGTAGGCCCATATAATTATTTACATTCATATATAAATTAAAGATAAATTGTTTTTTTTATAAATGTATTTAATAAGAACACAAAGTAATTTGTACCTTTTCATTAACATTTTTAGATTTTATAAAATTAGTCCAGAGATGTTTTTTCAAGAATTACTTTTTGTAATTGCAAATTTTTTTAACTATCCACTCACCTAATTTAATATATATTTTTGTTATAGCTTATGATTATATATTTTTATTTTATTGCTCAACAGTAGTTCTCATCGCCGATGAGGTCTTTAAATATTTTGAGAAGGTCTTAAAAAAGTATAGTATAGTCATTCCGTTTCATGTTGACCGAGTTTGGTGGTACTTTAGTTGAGTATTTGTGCACATTTATGTGTGTGCGTGTGTGGTCAAACTGCAAACACAAAACAATTCACAATTATTATCTAGTAATGTTCACATCACCAAATACGTTTCTAAAACATTGTAACATCAGCTTTGTGTACTAAGCATTAAACTTTGTTTAACTAAATGCAACATATTTTACAGGCAATACAAACTGTAAATGTCTAAAACAAAACAAATATATAACATATAGGCGTTTAGGCGCTAATCGCAAATAGCGATCTTCATAGTGATACACAAACCATCACAACACTTAAACAACATAACACTACTCACCACGCTGGGAATATAATGTAAGATAATAGTTTTAGCTTGAATTATTAAATGTTCAAATCTTCATTTGAGATCAACATGGCTTTCTCACTCAGTTCTCTAAGTTCAGTTTGTTTTTCCCTGCACTTCTTCCTGCACGATCACATCACTTGGGCTCACCGGAACAACGTCCTTAAAGGGGCAGCACCCAACATCAGGGATTACCAGTCACACACACACACACACACACACACACACACACACACACACACACACACACACACACACACACACACACACACACACACACACACACACACACACACACACACACACACACACACACACACACACACAAACACACACAAACACACACAGACACACACAGACAAATCCCTGAAGAGATGGAATGTTTTTTTTTTTATCCTGTTTCAAAACTAACACAATGCTGCCATCTTGTGTTCATTGAGGGGAGGGCACACACAGGCGCAATACATTATACAAATAAATATTTATAAAATATATATATATATTCATCTGAAAAATAGTAGCCTATAGTCATTTAAAATTAATCTAAGTTCAATTGCCAAACATACAATCTTAATTTAATTGAAATCAAAATATGATTTTACAAGATATGAGACAATTTCTGTTCCCCTTTTTTGTCCTTATTTAATCCCTTGCCATGGAAACACCGTTTGAGATATCCAATATCCGTTCACATTTTAGCATCTTCAGTATCTTTGTTTCATGTTGACCGAGTTTGGTGGAGATTGAATAAATCGCCTACGAGGAGAACGTAAAAACTCAGACCCCGATTTAACCAAACATTCACCTTCAAACCAAAATATCTGACTTCCTGTTGGTCGGAGCTAATGACTGTAAATTAGAAAGTTGTCCGGCTCGATGAGGTCAATATATATACTGAGTTTGGTGATTGTAGATGAAACGAAGCCCTTCACTTTTGTCAAAAGGTGGCGCTAGAGAGCCCCTCATCCCCGCCCGTTTCTGAGGCTTTGCCCATGTGTACTGACTGACATCTCTGATGTGTGTGTTGAGTTTCAAGCAGTTTCAAGCAATTTCAAGCATGCTAAGAGCCTCAGAACAACACTGCTACCTTTTAGTGAGGGGAGGGCAGACAGAGAATAAATATTCAGAAGAAATATATTAAATAAAATAAATATATTGATCTGAAAAATAGTATGATTATTTTAAAGCTATTTGGTTACATTTTAATAAAACATTGTTTTAGTATGTTTTTAAACACACACACATACACGTTATAATACCAGTGTAATACCCATGTCATTATACAAATTTGTGTCCTCATAAATCACAAACAAGAGAGAGAGAGAGAGAGAGAGAGAGAGAGAGAGAAACAAGTTTTTTTTTTATCCTGCTTCAAAACTAATACAATGCTGCCATCTTGTGTTCATTGAGGGGAGAGCAGCAGACACAGAGAATTTCTGTTCCCTTTTTTGTCCTTATTTAATCCCTTGCCATGGAAACACCGTTTGAGATATCCAATATCCGTTCACATTTTAGCATCTTCAGTATCTTTGTTTCATGTTGACCGAGTTTGGTGGAGATTGAATAAATCGCCTACGAGGAGAACGTAAAAACTCAGACCCCGATTTAACCAAAAATTTACCTTCAAACCAAAATATCTGACTTCCTGTTGGTCGGAGCTAATGACTGTAAATTAGAAAGTTGTCCGGCTCGATGAGGTCAATATATATACTGAGTTTGGTGATTGTAGATGAAACGAAGCCCTTCACTTTTGTCAAAAGGTGGCGCTAGAGAGCCCCTCATCCCCGCCCGTTTCTGAGGCTTTGCCCATGTGTACTGACTGACATCTCTGATGTGTGTGTTGAGTTTCAAGCAGTTTCAAGCTATTTCAAGCATGCTAAGAGCCTCAGAACAGCCAAAAGATTATTAAACTTTGACACGTTGCCATGGCAACAGTATTTGAAATTTCAGGAATCCATTTCATACGTCTCTATCTGTCATGTTTTCACATTATACTGATGAAGTTTGAAATAAATCTGGTGAAAATAAGATGGTGATTCAAAGCATTTTTGAAAGTGACACACTTCCTGCTGCCAGTTGGTGGCGCTATAACTTTGACTCACAAAAGTCATATCCATGTGATCGGCTTCTTACAACAAACACACAGCTGAAGTTTCATCCAAACCAGTCAATGTTTGCACAAGTTATAACACACTTCCTGTTTCCCTTTTCTCGCCATAAATTCGTTGCATCGCCACGGCCAGACTTTTCGAGATATCAAAAATCCGCTCGCAATTTAGCATCCTGGATATGTTCACTTAATGCTGACCAAGTTTGGCAATGATCGAAACAATGGCCTCGGAGGAGTATATTAAATTCCAGAGCATGCGTTTTCCGAACAACCCATAATAGCTCACTTCCTGTTGGGCTGACACATAACTATGAGCACGAAAGTTGTTCGGCCCGATGAGATCTAAATGTGTACCAAGTTTCATACATGTACGTGCAAGTGTGTTTGATATATGGACCAAGTTTTCAGACCCCACTTAAGGGGGCGCTGTCGAGTCCCCCTGCCACGCCCGGGTACCAGCTTCAGCCCGGCTCTGATGGCCGCGCATTCCGACGCCTGTGCGAAGTTTCAAGAGTTTTCGAGCATGTTAAGTGCCCCAAAAGTACCCGAGAAGTCGAAAAAAAAAAAAAAAAAAAAAAAAAAAACAAAGAATAATCTGAGGAAGAACAATAGGGCTCTGCGCCCTTTCAGGGCTTGGGCCCTAATAAGTGTGTCCAACCTGAAATAAAAAAGCATAATTTTATTTAAATGAACTGCGTTAAATACAAAGGCCAAATTAAAATGCAAGCAAACCATATTCCCAGTAAAGCAAAGCAGAAACAATCAGCTTTTCTGTAAGAGATTGAATGTAAAGGCATATTTTGCTGTGCTACAGTTAGTCATGGGTGACGTTGAGTCTCAACAAACCCTGCAGTAGTACTCCATTATTCTAGGCTGATGTTTCTCTCATTTCTCTCTTCCAGTGTGGGAGGATGGGGTGGGGTTATTAAATTCTAACGGGACTGCGCGGATCCCCACATATCTGAGCTCTCACTTCAAAGGCTGCAACTTAAAACACCTTTCCACTGATCTCAAGGCCTAAGTAATTGAAATACAGCTTTACACGCTGAAGGGGAAATTAATAAAGGAAACAGCCTTTAAATTCCCTCTAAGAACATGAAGGGAAAAAAGACCATTGGTCAACCAGCCTCACTGTGACCATGGGTGATGGCTATGACTAGCACAACACACGGCATTAACTAGGACACACTACACTAAGCTCTTTTCAACAAGATAGTCAGAAGTAGTTCCTCAGATTTATAAAATGCTGTTTAAAAATTAAAAATGATCTCTAGTTTGAATAGGAAGTTGAAGAGAGTGCAATTCTTAATGTTAGATGAAACTACATGCGTGGGTAGAAAAAAGGGAAATATTCATCAACTAATGACATTAAACCAGCCTTCAACATCCTTGCAAGTGAATTACAAACAGACATTAAAGAGATTGTTCAGTCGGGCCTCCCTTTGATGCCAATAGCCCCCCTGATTTTATATTCTTGAGGACATATATAATGAGGAACATATTTAATGAGGACATAATTAATGAGGATCAGTCCAGTTGTTACGGATGTATGGTGCAGCAGAGAAGAGGCGATTTGGGACTTCCAACAAAGACAGGCTTTATTCAAATAAGTGTTGGACTGAACACCAAACAACATTGACATAACGTAAACCGGACAAAGCAAGGGTGAACAAGAGGGAACTAAATACTGACTAACGAGGGGCACAGGTGACACAGATGAGGATAACACAGCAGACATAGATAAACTAATAATGATGTTAACCGGGGAGACAGACAAGAGGCGGGAAATTGAACAAAGCAACATGTGATACATGAAAAGAAACACAACAGAAACAGACCAACATGTAACATAACGCCCCCCTCCCGGTAGGCGCGTCCTCGCACCATAGAAGTCCAAATGGGGCGGGAGGGTGGGCACCCTGGAGTCCTGGAGGCAGGAGCACTGGGATCTGACAAGCTGGGAGGCCTCCAGGGTGGAGCCGCGGGCGGATCAGGAGACTTGGGCGGGTCAGGAGTCCTTGGGCGCCTAGGCGGGATGGGAGTCCTTGGGCGCCTTGGCGGGACGGGAGTCCCACCCACATGTGTGCCAGTCACATGTTTCCCACCCACAGGTACATAGCAATTTCTTTGGCAAATTCAGGGGTGGGGTGGAGATCTTGTGGAATGGGGTGGCCTTGTGGGTAGGAGCAGCCTCATGGAAGCCGGGAGCGGCCTCGTGGAAGTCTGGAGCGGCCTCGTGGAAGTCTGGAGCGGCCTCCAGGAGACACAGAGCGGGCACAGGAGAGTCTGGATCGGAATCCAGGAGACACAGAGCTGGCACAGGAGAGTCTGGAGCGGAATCCAGGAAACGCAGAGCGGGCACAGGAGAGTCTGGAGCGGAATCCAGGAGACACAGAGCGGGCACAGGAGAGTCTGGAGCGGAATCCAGGAGACACGGAGCGGTAGGATCGCTCCCAAAACTCTATTAACCACCGCTCCAGTGGATCCGCTGTGGTCGCGGCCATCACCACAGGAATCGATGGCTTTGCAGCGGACCTCCTCGTCCGCCTGGGCTTAGGGGCAGGCAGGACCTTACCGGCAAGCCCACTGGAGGGATATGCGGAGGAAACTGGCTGAGGGTGAACTGACCAGGCAGCGTGCTTTTCTGAGGGGACTGGACGAGGAAGATACGTATTCTTAGGAACCTCTTCTACAATCTCGAACTCGGAACAATATCAGATTGATTGTCTCGACTAGGGAAAAGGAACAGGCAGGTTCCAGGAAACAAATAGTGTCCTCGTCCAGGCCCATCAGAAAAACCGCATTAAGCGGTGCATCTGGCCAGTTCACCAGATAAGCAAGCTCAGAAAATTCCTCCACATACCTCTCCAGTGGGCGACCGTCCTGCCGAACCCCACACAGGTGATAAACTGCAGATGCCTCAGTTTTTGGAGGCGTAGGAGAGACGGGGATGAGGAAAAGGCACATCTTTAAATAGAAGTCCTTTCTGTCTTGGTCTGGTCTTCTGTTACAGGTGTATAGAGGAGAGGAGAGGAGAGGAGAGGAGAGGAGAGGAGAGGAGAGGAGAGGAGAGGAGAGGAGAGGAGAGGAGAGGAGAGGAGAGGAGAGGAGAGGAGAGGAGAGGAGATGAGATTCGGGACTTGGGTATGGTAACTAATGAGGATAACTAAACACAGCAGACATAGATTAACTAATAATGATGTTAACCGGGGAGACAGACAAGAGGCGGGAAACTGAACAAAGGAACATGTGATACATGAAAAGAAACACAACAGAAACAGGCAGACATGTAACACCAGTTTCCTTTCTACCCTTTATGTTTGATCACTATCTGGTAACATGCATTACTGAGTAGGGGAGAGAGAGAGACACCATTTTGTTTGTATGAGCATTTCATTTTGTTCTAGTGTCCCCAAAATAGTACTTTACAAGGGCAATGATTGGGCGGGTACTGGGGTTCTTTATCTACTCGGACTGTGAAATGAATAGCTGCAGCGAGAGAGAAGAAGAAAGGCAGAGCAGATCAAGATGAGGAATGCTGTGTCACAAGCGTCCTAATCAAGTTTTGAAGATTCAGCATGATCTAGCAGAGAAGAGGAAATAATGTGCTAAATGTGATGGCAGAGCAAAAACACAAGTGTTGGTCCACACTATCTGTTTTTTTTTTCTTCTTCTCCTTTTCTTGACTCATAGTTCTGGGAACAGTGATTTCTGCCTTTGATCGCATTGTAAACACATTCGCTTTTCAGACGGTTTTGTTTTACCCAGCAGACCACAGTCAGAATCAGTCATTTAAATGACGTGAGAGGGATTAAGTGCAGTTTGTCGGGCTATAAAACTGATGATGCAGGATCATTGATTTTGAAATCATTCATTAGCAATGGTCCATGTACAGCATGAGGGATTTACAGGTGCACATACACACAATAACATACTTGAATCCATTTACCTAAGGTGAGATTTATGACGGGAAGCTTTGAAGCTAATCAAAATATCTGTCTTTGTAAAAATTAGTTTGTCAGGTCGAGTCAAAATTAATTTATATGACCAAATCAACCTAATTACAATAACTTATATACTCATGAACGTAATTTTGAATGATCAGATTGATTCGAAAAAGTTCACAATTTCACAATTCGATTTTAACATGCAAGGAAAGAATTTCCTATCCGTTTTGCTGCTGTAAAGTAGCAAAACTCCTATCATGTTATACATCCTTCAAATAAATCTTGTTGAAATGTTAGACATCCAAAAGGATTAAAAAGCACGTGTGGTGTGTTATAGCCTCTTCCCTCCCCCTGCATAGAGACAATTGATTTGTGGCTTTTCAAAATTTAAATAATGGATGGATCTGGCAGTCAATAGTGCATGGCCATTAATCTTGATTTATGTGCTGTAGGGGCCCATCTGGCTGCTCTGCACATTATTCTCAGTGGAACCCATTGAACAGAGTATTTTACACTAACTCCAAAAGTACAGCAGGGCCAGAAGCATCATGCCCATTCAAACTGACTCATGAGTCAAGTTGATTTTAAATACAACTTCCGAATTTGCATCTTTAAATATGTTACGTTGCATGATTATTGTAGAATTATTATACTAAAAATATGTAGGCCTATTATTATTATTATTATTTATTATACATTTGAAGAAAATAAAGTCTACATTTGTTCAGTCGTTTTACACTACAAATTCTGTCATCATCTTCCCACCCTCATGTCAGTCTCATTTCGTATTACTTTTTACCCATCGATCAAAATGTCAAAGAATGTTTAAATAAATAAAGGGAAGAAGAAGAAGTGTAACTTTTCATATATTTATTTATACCATTTAATGCAGCATATCTTCAGTAGGCTTATTTATTAAAGGGTTAGTTCACCCAAAAATGAAAATTCTGTAATTAATTACTTACCCTCATGTCATTCGACACCCGTCAGACCTCCGTTCATCTTCGGAATAGAAATGAGTAGTGATACATAGTGATGACGATTTCAAAACAAGGCATCATGAAGCTTCGAAGCGTTATGAATCAATGAGCCGAATCATGATTCAGATCGCGTGTCAAACCGCCAAACTGCCGAAATTTGGCGATTCAAACCGCTGATTCGACTCGCTAATTCATAACGCTTCGAAGCTTCATGATGCCTTGTTTTGAAATCGTCATCACTATGTAAGTCGTTATTTAGGGTTTTTTTGCGCACAAAACTATTCTCGTCGATTTATAAAGTTATTTTAGAACCACTGTAGTGAGATGGACTTTGTAACGACGTCTTTAGTACCTTTTAAGGGTCTTGAGACTGAACCGTGCCATTGTGCCAATGGAGGCCTTTCAGAGCCATCAGATCAAATAAAATATCTTCATTTCTGTTCCGAAGATGAACGGAGGTCTTACGGGTGTCGAACGACATGAGGGTAAGTAATTAATGACAGAATTTTCATTTTTGGGTGAACTAACCCTTTAAGATGCATTTTGACTTCAAATCTATTTGAATCAAGATCTTCTCTCTGGCACAGTTTATAATCCTTATATAATGGATGTTCACAATTATTTCTAACAACATTCTGAATTCACCATAATTTGCACTTCATCCTCTAGAATACAGGTGTCACTGACTCATGTACTGTACCACAGCCACAATGAAAGTATTTTATACAGTGACAAGGATAAAAACAATGACTTTGTTGACAATGACAATGACATTGAAGTATTGATTTGCTGTGAACACTTTTTGAAAAGGTCCGCTGTCAGTCAAAAGGTCAAAAAACTACAATGAAGCACTTTGACATTGCCTTACAAGCATGATACAACTATTCATCAATGTAGCACATAGAAAATCAAATGCATGGTTCTGTGTCAAAACCTGAAAGACAGGCACTGAGTTGTTTTAACACAACGTGCCACAGGATCTTCAGAGATTGTGATACTAAGATTGACTTTCATTCTGGCCCTAAAGAGGAGCAAGCATATGCTTATTAATATTAGATCAAATGAAGTCTAGACTGTGCAATATGATAATGTATGGCAGAAAGCCATTATTTTTTAATATTACCAACAAAAGGTAATATTTATTAAAGTGAGACATATGTACTGAATTAATAACTCAGCACTAACACCACGTTTTTTAGAAAAGCAAACCAGTTTAAGTTACTATGATTATTTGCTCTATAAACAAAGTGCCTCATTGTCACAATTTGTCATGCTGAGGTACCGATCCATTTAGTTCCACTACAGCTATAATACCACACAAAACAAGGCATCTCTCAAGCAGACAGATCATGGAAAATAGATTGCACAGGGCTCGCGGGTGCAATTCAACAACATGTCACACAGTTAGTGAAAGTAGTGTACAAGCAAAAGGTGATGATTTTAGACATTTAGAGTCAACTCCTTTCTTTTCCACTGGGATTTGCTGTCTTGACAATTTGTTTGTTTTGTTGCCTCAGGGCTGCCTGTAATTTTACTACAGATACACGAGACAAGCGAACAGTGTTTCGTAATGATTTTATGTCAACTCTTTGTTTGCTATCCGTGGGACGATGATTTAGAGGTAATGCAGCTACTCTGTCACGGGGATTTTGGAAATACATAGTGAGACAGTGTGAAACTGAGAAACGAAAGACACATCTGCAGTGTTACACACTGCTATAGAAACTTTGCACTGACCTGACATTTCTCCAGCTCTCAAAAATCCAATAGCCAATTGCTGACCTGTTTCTGAGGTGACAAGTAGATACTATCTGAAATTGAGCTTGTTTTGGGCAAATCAAACATTCTCACAGTTTGGAGCAGGTTCAATTATTACCAGTAAACAGAAGTTTGAGGCATGATTACCACAAGCTTAAGTCTAACCTGAGGCAATCTTATTCTCAGTAAAAAAAATAGGCTATTCCCAGCGCTAACACCGCAGAGAACGAACTTGAGACTTCCTTATCCCGGTGTTCTGCGTCTGAAACTAAATCCTCTTATTTTTATAATTAATCAAAAGAGATTAGATTATTATCTGAAACATTATCCCCAGCAAATGTGCAAACTGAAGAAAATGTTCATCTGCCTGCCTATGCAATGGTATTTTAATACGCAGCATTTAAGATCAAGAGGGAAAATCAGAAAGTTAAGCTAATGGACAGATGAGTGAATGGATGAATTACTGTTATAATTAATCAACAGGAGACTAGATTATTATCTGAAACATTATCCCCAAAACTATGTGAAACATTCTTCTACCCGCCTACTTGACACTTTTTACCAGAAGTGACAATCAAAAAGGAAAGTTAGTAAGTTGTGCTAATGGACAGGTGAAAAAACAGATGCTTTAAACGCAGCCCATTTTATTATACTCCTCATGTCCTTGTGTGAGGTTTAATTGAGTTTCATGTTTTTGTGCAATCGCCCCATAAAAATAAAAACTACCATTACAGTATATGCATGCCATTTACTGCTGTGCCACTTTCAGATGCGTGTATTCGGCATGCCAGGTGGATTAAATTTATGCATTTATCACACAGCTGATGGTTAAAAGCTAATGGTTTCTGATAGTTATCGGACCCTGTGGAATACATCAAGTCTGACGGCCTTGTTGCACTCGCTGTCATGCAGAAAGACTGTCCGTCATGGTGCAAAATGGCCAGCCCATGGAAGTCTTTAGATTGTATTAAATCTTTTAGATCATTAACTCGTAAGTTGCGACCTAAAAAATGATCTGATATGTTCTGACAGGAAAATATGTTTAATGTGTGTGTGTTTTTTTTTAATTGTAGTAATAGCTAAATAATAACACTATTACTGTTTTTACTTTATTTTTAAGCAAATACATGCAGCCTGGGTGAGCATAAGTGACTGAATTGACATAAGTGAAGTTACATGCAAATAACTACTCTACACAATTGTTTTTTTATGTGTGTATGTATGTATGTATTGTGTTGTATTGTATTGCATACTTGCCGTGTCATGATCATGATGTCTAAGACAAATTTCCCAGGAACGGGAAAATAAAGTATATTCTATATTCTATTCTACAGTTCAAACATTTGGGATTGGTAAGATTTTTTTATTGATTTAGAAATAAGCCCCTTATATGCTCACCAAGTAAAAACAGTAATATTGTAAAATATTATTACAATTAGAAAAAAAACTTAAAAAAGTAATTTATTTTTGTGATGGCAAAGCTACATTTACAGCATCATTACTTCAGTCTTCAGTGTCACATGATTTTTCAGAAATAATTTGAATATGGTGCTCAAGAAATATTTCTTATTATTATCAGTTGAAAATAATTATGCTGTTTTATACTTTTGTGGAAATCATGATAAAAATGTTCAGTATAATTTGATGAATAGAAGGAATAGAAGTCTTTTGTAACATTATGATTATATTTACTTTTTTATGATTATATTACTTTTGATAAATTTAATAAGAACAATATAAAGAAAAGAAAAGAAAAAAGAAAAGAAAAAGACCAATACTTTTAAATACAGGTTCACTTGCAAAAGGATAAACAAAAGGATTGTCAATTCAAGGGTTTCCTAATGTAAAATCTGGGTTCTGAAACAAAACCTTGTCTAACTGAAACAAAAAAGACCATTTGTGTTGTGCAAAATGCAAAAATTACATGTACAAATTCCTTTACAAAAGAAGACCCTCAAAAGTCATAGCATAATTTTTAGATTGCTGTCAAGTCACTGATTGTTGTCATGTGGCCACTTACGCAGTGATGTCATCTCACTAGTTTAGTGCAGAGAGAGAATGTAAGTGGAAGTGAGATGTGAAGATGTAGGAGGTTTTAGAGTGCTGCCCTGATTAGGTGACCCGAACCAGGGGGAGGATGTACAATTATGTCTCATTGCTGAGGGCAAAATGAAGCTGAGGTTAATGGTAGGAGACAGATGGACTGGGGGTTGAAGAGCTGCATTACTGTAGCGCTGAAAGTGAGCTAAGGTCAAACTGAAAGATGGATAAAACTTCTGTTTATGTTACAAGGGAATGTGTGGACTGGATTTTTGACATTAAATGTTCAGTAACCAGTGACCTTCATCTCCTTCATCTTGTTTTTCTGGCCTACAAATGTCTCGAGGCATCACGCATGTAAAGCACAGAGATGCAAACTGGGTAGGATGGTCCCAAATTCCAAGCATTACTCAAACATTGATGAGTAGGTGGATGCACAGACATTCTCATGACATAGGTGCCGCTATAATAAGCACAATTTGATTTTCACTCATAACTAAGGAAATCGTTTTTCCCCCTGCAAAAAAGGTTTAGCCATTTATGAAAAATCTACATAGTAGGTTTTCAGCCAACTGGAAAAAACAGTATAAGAATCCTTTGTAAACAAATAAATAGTTCCCATTCAGTCGGTCACTCTCGACGCCACGTCGGGAACATGACCATCTCGTTGTGTTGTGGTCTAGACTCCATCTCGCAAGGGGTGGAGTCCCTGTGCCTCTGCCTCGATCTAACCCTCCACAGAGGGTTACTTCAGGCAGTAGCGCGGGTGATCTGAGGGTTACGGTGAGCGCGCTTCCCCCAGGGGACAGTCATCCCAGCCCGGTACCTGCATTCCACCTCGCAGGCCCACGGTGGGTACGCCGGTGGTCCCTATGGTCCCGCTTGCACGGTCTCTGCGAACCTGGCTAGAGCTCCCCAGTCTCGCTTGCTCATTCGGACCATCAGGCTCGGCTATGCGATTCAGTTCGCCCGGTGCCCCCCCAGGTTCAAGGGCGTCCGCTTCACCTCGGTGAATGCCGCAGATGCCCATGTCCTGCGTGAGGAGATCGCTGTCCTACTGGTGGCATCATGAAGCTTCGAAGCGTTATGAATCAGTGAGCCGAATCATGATTTGGATCGCGTGTCAAACCGCCAAACTGCTGAAATTTGGCGATTCAAACCGCTGATTCGACTCGCTGATTCATAACGCTTCGAAGCTTCATGATGCCTTGTTTTGAAATCGTCATCACTATGTAAGTCGTTATTTAGGGTTTTTTGCGCACAAAAACTTTTCTCGCCGATTCATAAAGTTATTTTAGAACCACTGTAGTGAGATGGACTTTGTAACGACGTCTTTAGTACCTTTTAAGGGTCTTGAGAGTGTAAAGTGTCATTGTGCCAATGGAGGCCTTTCAGAGCCATCAGATTTCAACTAAAATATCTTCATTTCTGTTCCGAAGATGAACGGAGGTCTTACGGGTGTCGAACGACATGAGGGTAAGTAATTAATGACAGAATTTTCATTTTTGGGTGAACTAACCCTTTAAATGATTAGTTGGACTTGCATAGAAAAGAAGAAGTGTCAATTAACCATTTAGTTGAATGGACAAAAGATATTCAAGTAAAGCTGAAAAAGTGTATTTGAGTAAATATAACAATTCAGATTTGTCACTATTACACATTAGTTATATGTACATTTTACTTAATAATGTTTTGTTACATTTATGAACTTTAAATGGTAAGATGAACACGTTTATTGGTTTTTTTTACTTTAACTAGCTCTACAAGTGTAAGCAGAGCTGCCAACTCTCACTCTTTCGCTGTGTGACACACGGTTTTGCCTGTTTTCACACGCACTCACGCCACACATCCAATTTCTCACGCAAAAAAAATTAATTCTGATCTTGGCCCGAGACTCATTCGTTCTTTTCAAATTCCCAGACGGTATAATAATAAATAATAATATTTTTTTACATTTATACAGCGCTTTTCTAGGCACTCAAAGCACTTTATATAGAAGGGGGGAATCTCCTCAACCACCACCAATGTGTAGCATCCACCTGGATGATGCGACGGCAGCCATATTGCGCCAGAACGGCCACCACACACCAGCTGAGAGGAGACAGAGTGATGAAGCCAATCGGTATATGGGGATGATAAGGAGGCCATGATGGACAGGGGCCAATGAGGGGGAGGACATCCTGGGATTTTTAATGACCACAAAGAGTCAGGAACTCGAATATCTATATCTGCAATAAAACTGAAGCAGATGATTTTATAGGATTTAATTTATCATTAATGGTAGATGATTCTGCATATGCTAAAAAAAATTGGATAAAGATCTTAACATTATCTTAACATCATTAATATTATTGATCATCAGAGAACCCTACAGACTCATTGCTCAGCTTTTAATGAAAGCAGTAAACTCATTATAAACAAGTTAATTGGAAATAAATCATAAACCGTAAAACAATCAATCATCAAAATAAATAAATTATAAAATTAGTGATAAATTAGCTTATGTGTTTAATAAACATCGATATAAACTATTTATTCAAACCAAGTTTTAAGAAGGCCTGATCATTATAATTATTATTTGAAAGCTTAAATTCTCAAAAATCATCCCTTTTTGCAATCGTTTTATAAAAAAGCTTTATAAAATGATCAACATCACATAACTGAATTTAAAAAAAAATTAAGAACAGGGAAAACTATAAATTAGGAGTCAAAATGATAAATTATTAATTTATTTAAAATATGATTATAATATGCTACATTATTTGAATGCACATAGCTTATCAATCCGAACATGAATCAGAATAAGTTCAGGTATTGCACATTTTTAGCAGACCACCCCAAAATCCACTAGAATGCAGGAAATCACACCTACATAATCCAAAATTTCCTGGTGGTGGACCTTCTGCTTCACAGAATGTAACCAATATTGTCCATCTCCAGTAGGCTGCCCATATCAACGGCTTTGGGCCTCCCCACAAACCACCAGAATGCAGGGTATACATAGGTACAACATCAAATTAATTTCAATTCTCTGATATCTGAGCCACCAACTTGTGTGGCTGTGCGCGGCATAATTTTGATCTCCCCTGACAAAATCTCACTCCAAGGTTTTTTGATAAGTTGGCAGGTATGGTAAGTGGAAAACTATTAAATGAAAGCAATGCGTGATACTATGGCAAGTTGACCAATTGAACAGTTGTTTAGTAAAGCCAACAATACAAAATGTTTGTATAAATAACAGTTAACTTATGTTAATTTAGTAACTTGCATTCTTTATGTACTGTGAACAAGGGTGAGTTTAGTAAAAAAAACAATAGTGATAGTTCATTTTTTTGAGTGTAGACTCTATTGAATAGAGACAGGATATTATTTAATATAACTCCAGTTGTATTTGGCTGAAAGAAGAAAGCAATAAACACTTAGGATGGCTTGAGGGAGAGTAAATTGTGGGATCGTTTTCATTTTGGGGTGAACTATTCCTTGCTCAAATCTACAGGCCTTGTTTTTTTTCTTCTGTTTAATGAAAAGGATTTTCAGCCAATTAAATAAAACTAGTGCAGGAAGATTCTCTGTAGTGCCTTTGCCAATAATGATCAAAAACATGTTGAATCTTTAATCACATATGCGCCCCCATGCAGCAACTAAAAGTATCAGACATGGCCTAATTTATTCAAATGGCTTATAACTCCTGAAAGCAATGACCAATTTTTATTAAATGCAGTACAAATATATAATATGTTTTGACTCTGAGGACACAAATGCTATAATGATGCTAAATCTAAAAAGGACTAGAACTGTAGTACTGTTGGTATGATCGACTTGAAATGTTTTCTTTATTATTATAATTTCTTTGTGGACGAAGACAAGTGCAAAGCGCACTGACTGCCATTTAAAATTATCTGTATATTCAGAAAAAATAGAAACTTCTGGAACAAGCCTACCAGACTTTGATCCCTTGACCTGACACAACTATTGTGTATGCAACACTTCACCACAAGATGGTAGTATCACAAACATATTCAACACATGTATATCACAAGTGCCTTCATGCCACTTCTAGTCAGAAATTATCCTGTGGAATTTAACAATTTCATCACTCATTCTGAATTTAATTTCTGAAAATGTTGTTTGGAGAAAGATTTGGAGTTATTCTACTCTACACAATAAGAGAGCTTCAAACAAGGTAAGGAAGGAGAATACTGCTACAATACTTGAGCTTATTTTATAATTTGATAGTGCACACGAACGCCAAATGGGTTAACTGTCTTCATTCGGAATGCATATTGATGCAAAATACATATTGTTGGTGTGTTTCACTGATTATCCACTAGATGGCACCCCTGACCATTTCCCAAAAGGAGTCAACAAGCAACAAATGTGCTTTCATTTATTTTTTCACAGAAAGAGTAAATTTGAGCAGAATAAAAGCAGACCAAAAGAGCGCTATGATGATCATCACTGACTAACAATGACACAAAAACAGCATTCAGGACCAAAGATTCAGGCCAATTAGACGAAAGATCTGTCTTATTTTGGACGGCCTGCAAAATTAATTACTTCCCTCCTTTCACTTCTATTTGTGTACACTCAGAAAAGACATTCCTTCACAGGTCCACAAAAACACATTTAGAAAGTGCATGCCTGACCTGAACTAAGCATGCTTATTCTTACAAACACACACACACAAGCTGGATGCTCTTAGCAGATGCCACGTGGCTGGCTGGCCTTAGCTGAAGGAGAGGCAGTCTACGCAGTCTACATAAACAAATAGCTTTTTTTTTTTGGCACATTCAATTGGGTAGGTTATACAAAACAGCTGAATAGTCAATAAATAATCTTAAGACACTATTTTTGGCCACTACTGGATCCGAGCCACATACTTTTGTTAAACAAGCTCTCACTCTCCCTGAAGGGCTAGGAGTGATTTAGTACACTTAACTCAAGTTTGTGTGAGTCCAATTTAGCATTTTTTGTTGTTTTTCTAATGAATAGTAACAATCTTAAAGTTCTGTGGACCAACTTATGCTGAGATGTGATATATAATTGCTCTCTGTCTTATGTATTCTTTCATGTGTAATAAGCCTGCCAAATTTGCCCTTTTAAATGTTCTAAGACTTGCTTCCCCTAACCAACCTGAACTCATAATAATAAATGAACACCTCAAATAATCTCAGCATAAAGTCAGAGAGGTTTTTCAAAACCATCAGGCTCCAGCAGGAATGCAGAGAGAGCCTGAGGTAGGCTAAGGATGAGTGTTCAGGTGACCTAAAGCTTGTCACGAGCAGATAGCCTAGAGGGCATTGGAAGAAACCTAAAAGCTGGACAGTCTCACACATTGCATTTGCATAAAACAGATTTCCAAATGTTTCTTATTCAGGCGAGTTAGCTACACCATAGGGAGATGTATTAAAAAGAGCAACTGGTTTGCGTGCTGCTGTATTTAACGTGCACTTTAACGCAGCCCAGGTTGTGTGTGAAGTGGAGTTGAAAGTGCACGTTTCGGAGAGCTGAGCTGCTTAATGGCTTTAGATACCAGGCAGCAGAATTAAGCCCATGTGCTCTCTCTTCTACTCTTGCCGGACTGATCTGGCTATGGTTAAGATGAACAGTTTTGAGACCAGTTCTTTCACAGGCCCACCTGCATTCTCTTAGGCCTGTACTATTGCTTCTGCCACTAGAAAAACATAGCCAGATGTCTTGGATCTCGGATGGCTCCAAAAGTGTCATGGGGTGGTTGGGGCTGCGTCTGTTGTTTTGACACTTGATCATTTCAGTGTGGTCTTTTCTGTTAATGTTATGTATTTACAATAGGAGTCAATGCAGGGTTTTGTTAAGCTGGAACCCTTCCCAAGTACTGAACGAAAAGTAAACTAAAACAAGGCACTGCAGACTTATCCAATCAGTAATGTTATTGTGAATGACAGGAGAGTTACGTTGTGTATATAAAAATAAAAAATAAATCTAGGGCCAAAATTGTTTAAAATGTTTAGATAATTTAAGGCATCTGAAATCCTCAACTCCATTTTATACACTTTTAGTGCATGGCCATATTTGTCATTGATATGTTTATATTTTCAGTACTATGTTCATTTTAGTTTAAGTTTTAGTATGTGCTTTTGTCATGTTTATTAGTTTTTGCATTTTTCTAAATAGTTTTAATTTACTTTTATTTCAGTTTTATTTCATTTTTGTGTTTATTTTTCATTTAGCAATTTTAGTACTTATTTATGCAGCATTTCAAATTTTGTTTAGTTTTTCATCTAACTATTTCACTTATAGTTAATAATTTCCTTTACCCCTAAAACAAAATACAATGCCATGTTCAATTCAAAATACAAGTAAAACACCTGTGAGAATGCAATATGGAAAAGTCCTTCATATAAGCACAATACATTGGGCCCTATTTTACATACTTTTCTTTGCAGAAGCTTTTATCCAAGGTGACATATACATAGCATTTTCTGGTCATGCATTTCCCAGGAATTGAACCCATGACCATGCTTTTTGAACAACAGAAACTAATTTCACATGTATTGACAGTGGATTTTAAACCAATGCAACTCGAACTGCAATTTTTACACTCCATGGGAATTGAACCTATGACTTTGCTGTAATGCTCTACTGTTTGAGCTACACAAAAGAATAAAGAAATTAAATGCAAATACATTTTTTAATCTGTCCCTTTTTTCCCCAAAAAGTTTACCTTCACAGTAATGTCAAACAGTGGGTCTGTTTGGTTTGAAACTGTAATATTGAACTGTCTGAGATTTGGCTTCAAGATGTTCTATTTCAGTTACAAATATGAGGAATTAGTCAGCTGGCGTCTATTTAGGTCACATTGTTTTATGTGACCTGGCTCATTTCCCATTGGTTACCCATTCTAATCCTCCCCACTACAATGGTCATGCTCCCATCATGTGGCCTCCTTGTCCAGCCAGATACCTCACCATCATCACCCGATATACGCCATCTCATCTTTTGCATTTTCGTCCCTTCTCTTTTTGCTTTCTCTCTTCTCTCCTCACTATTTAGACCAATTTTTCAATGTGATAAATAATGCAGAAGCAGTGATAAAAAAGCCCACATGGATGGAATGAGCAAAACAATGACCCCCCACACTGTTCCTAAAAATATCACAAGACAAAAAACAACATGCAAGAACAGACAGAGGATTCTGGAAAGTGCATGAGGGGAGTGAGTTTATAGAGAAGAGTAACTCAGGCTCAGTATAAACACTGATTACAACTTTCCGAGGACATACTAAGGAAACGGTCGGTCGCTTCACAGCACTTCACAAAGGCAGGCACACAATAGCAGACATAATTTATGAAAGCTTTTCTTTGTGATTTTATCATAATCGCTTCACCTGCATCTACAACAATAAGTCCTTCCCATGATTCGGTGCGATAAAATCATATATAGGAAGTTAAGAGCATTTGCAGGGCCTCAACGTGGCGCAAGACTGAACTGAAAAAGGTGACAATGCCAGGCTCCTTTCACTTCCTTTCCAGTCATTGGTAGGTTCAAACCTTTTACATTAGGATCTTATCAGCATGAGCTTCTCTTATCAACCTCCTATATTAAACAGCGCAGTTGTATAGTTCAGAAGTCCTACCTTAATCTATGAGAAAACTGTGTATTAGCCAAGATCTCGATTATGAAATACAAAAATGTCAGTTACATGCAGATATTTTTGAAGGCATAACATGGAAACACACCCGTACTGAAATTATGTGTAAAATATGTTTCTGTGATACACACTATTCTCTCTATCTACAGTTGCATTTTGTATGAGTATGAGGCGTTTTCCCTGAGTAAATAAAATAAAATAAACAATTTTACAAAAATCTAATTTTGTAATATTTCTTGTTTTATTAAAGTGGCTCCTCGGAGGAAAAACCTCACGCAAAATGACTCAGATAATTGCAGGTACATTTCTGAAGCCATGTCTTCAGACACATTTAAATGACTACAGACAGGATGACTATGAAATCATTTACTATAGATAACTAAGTAGCATAGCATTTACCAGGTTCCCCAGACAACACTCAATGAGTCATTGAACCAAGCCACGCAACAACGACCAAAGGACAGCCTTTCTGATTTGAATAATGCTGATGGGATTTGAAAGTGATTCCATTGTGATGTAACCAGGATTCTAGTATTCAGTCTAACTAAGCCACTAGACACTGTCAACAGAATAAGGGTTTAGCGAAGACTCCAATAGTTCACACATCTTCATATCTGACACACACACGGTTGACACAGTGCACTTTGCCAACAACCACAAGATTAAAGCTTAAAAGTATTTAAAAGACAGCAGTCTGACGATGTTTAGCCTGTCATCAGTTTTGAAACAGACTGTTAGCTCATTCGCCCTGATGAAACACTGAAACAGTTTGTGACGCGTTTAACTCTACACTCCTTAATTTTGTGTAATAGCCTACAGGTAAATATGGATGAATAATATTATCAAGAGCTCTCACATCATAGGAAATTTCTTATGAACCATTTTGGCATAAATGTTCTTTAAAATTGAGTTAAGAGCCCTAGGGTTCTAAATAGAATCCAATGGAGCCTTTTCCCCTATAAAGAGTCTATGCTTCAAATGACACCAAATATCATATAGCTAAGCAGGGCTGGGAGAATTGTTTTTTAAAAATCACCTATTTTTTCGCTTATAGGCGACGAGGTGGACAGAAGTTATACTGCAACAGAGGGTGAAATGAGTCATCCGTCACGTGACGTAATTTCTCTTTCAAGCAGACATGAGAAAGCTATGCGGGACTACCCAGTGCTTCTGAGAAAGCACAACAGTCATTGTTTCCCATACATTGATTTATTTGTGGTGGCCCACCACAATATCAAAATTGACCATATAGTTCCGAAAATGGTTCGAGGTGTGGGAGAAGTGTCCGGTCTCACTTCATAAATATTAATATAGTAGGCCCAGTAGGCCTAATGAATGGCCTGAAAAGCCCTCTCACTACTCGTTTGCGTCAGATACAGATACCAATGTTGAGAGAGACAGAGTAGCCTATAAGACAATAGAGCTGCGCGGTTATCGAATCAAAGACCCACGGGTTTTTTTTCCTAAATTACAACAATTTGTCTGTATAAACCAGGGGTTTTCAAACTAGGGGTCCTCCAGAAGGTTCTAAGGGGTCCCTAGAAAATTTCAGGGAATAAAAAGACAAAGCAAAAATGGTTAAAGTCTACTGAGCATTATAACTGAATTTAAGAATTGTATATGTTTGCTTTGTTTTTCTCACTATAGTCCCCTTTATCTTACTCACTGGGGTTGTAATATTCTTAACGCAGTACATAAGCTGCTTACATACATTCATTGTGAAAGTTGTTTATACAAATAATTTTTAATTGAAAATGTTCTTCTTCAGGTTTATAAATCCAACATTAAGTACAGCCAATTGACATTTGGAAACAATATGTTGTATTTATAATGTCATACTTACTATTTATCTAACAGTTTAAATGTTTTTTCATACATAAAAGTATGTGACCCTGGAGCACAAAACCAGTCTCACGGGTAGGCTATATAGCCTACAGTATGTGGCAATAGTCAAAATTATAAATTTTTCTTTTATGCCAAAAATCATTAGGATATTAATTAAAGATCATGTTCCATGAATATATATGTATAAATCTTTATTTAAAAAAATTGATCCTTATGGTTTTGTGGTCCAGGGTCCAAATATAGAAGGATTTTAGGAAGGGGGTCCCTCATAAAAGGTTTAGCATATTTGGGGGTCCTTGGCATCATAAAGTTTGAAAACCCCTGGTCTAAACCTTTGACAAAATCATATCGCAACATTAAAATCTGTGTCGGCGCTGCTGCTGATCCAGAGAGAGCAGTTGTCATTATTTCAACCTCATAGTAGCATATAGGCTGTCATTATTTTTGCGATATAATAGTTCAAATTATCATAGAAGTACTGGAATAAAAATGTATAGTTCAAATAGAAACACTGTTGTATAAGGTAGAGATCAAAATAGTCACCTTTTGAAAACAGCGCTAAAAATAACGACTAAAGTAAGCCCTGTTTCGCCACTAGGTGGTGACTGTTAAAAATGTGTTTTTCATTGAATCATTCATTCAAGAGAATGTAGTATACTAGGCTAATGTATGATGCTTCTGAAATAAAACTCAAAAATTAGATGAATTGTTTTTGCAAATATGACTCATCTTATACATCATGTATTCTGTATAATGCATAATTCAACATGATTCTTATAGACAGAAAAATCTCAATATTGAGTCGCAATACTTCTACTAATTCTTAAAAATCACAATAGCTACATATCGTATCAGCACCCAAGTACTGTGGTATCAAATGGGTGTATCATCCCAGACAAGCAATTAACAAATGTATTTCTATAACAAATGATCTGTTGTGTTTATCAATAGGTGGGCTAACTAGAAATAATACATCTGTTTAAATACATCAGCACACTTTATTTAATAACCATAATATTAAAAATCATACATTTATTGGTATGACATTTATCAAAATGACACATGACCGCCAAAACACAGTGTGCATTTCTAAGAAAATGCTCTATAGTGCAATATATAACCAACCATATATAAAAGTTGTTTGTCTCTCTATATTAAGTAAATATTAGCCCATTATTATTAAATCACTTCTCCCGCGCACAATTAACAGCACTCCAAAAATACCCAGGAGAATAAATAAATAAGCAGAGAAATTGATATATAAATAGGAGGGTTTATCTGCCATTGTGTGGTATTGAGAGGGCTTCCTTCTCAACACCTGCAGAGAAAAAGGAGGACACAGGCAGTGGGGAGAGAGGTGGAGAGGGGAGCAGGACAAAGGAGAGGAGGGATAGAACAATGGCAAGGCCGGCCAGTGGAACTGCAACGAGACAGAGAGTCTGCTGGCCGCGACAGCCGCCCTGCCCTGGGGGCAGCCAAAAGAGCCACACAGGAAGAGGCTTCACTCCTCTGTCCAGAACACACACGACAGGGAAAGAACAATAGAGAGGAGATCCCCTCCAGAGAGAACTCATTTGATGACTGAGTCTATCTGAGGTCTATAGAGAAACACAAGGTTAAAGTGCAATAAGGGACAGTGAATGTAGATTATTGCATGCAGCAAAAGATGGCCTTATTCTTTCAGATCTACCTGGAACAAATAAAATCACTAAATTGGTATGTTAGGGAATTTCGTTTTAGGACCAGATTTACTAATCAGGGCTAATTAGCTATTTAAAAAAAGCACCAATGGGAGTGGAAATTTCTGTGCGTGATCTACTGATGACAAGCAAATGAAAGAACACAGACAAGCCGGATCATTTCCAAAAGTATCAGTCTACCAAGAGCAAGCGCAAATTAGCGTCTGTTTGAAGACATGGTTTTTCGGGCGTTAAATAATGGCGCCAATACCAGTAAATTGACTAGCGCAAACCTATAGTAAATCACCTAGTTTAATTCCTTTAAATACTCTCCTCCCATAGGCTAAATGTTTGTGTAAGGGAAACTTCTAAAAAATGCATATGCAATAAGGTCAGGCAAAAATATAACGTCCACGCCTTTTCAGCACTAATATTTCACTGGTGTCTTTGGTAAATCCTGACAGTAGTGTTTTAACACCAAAAGAGGGTTTGTGTTGATGCAAGTTGTTAAGGGGGGGGGGGGGGGGGGGGGGGGGGTGTTGCACTACGTTTCTGTCAATCTCATGTCAATCTTGAGTACCTATAGAGTTGTACTGCATCCTTCATGTCTCCGAAAAATCTTTAGTTTTATTATATTTATAAAGGAAAGATACATTGTACCGAGTCTTTCCAAATAAAACTGAGCGACTGGAGGCGTATCGTGTGGGTGGAGCTAAAGACGATCTACAAATCCGGCGTCGAACTGGGCCTTGTTTATAAAACAATCGTCTACGAAATGCAGGGAACAAACAAAAACACTTGCACAACTCCATTGCTGCTCCGGAAAAACAAACTCCATCCACTGTTCTTTGGGAAGCTGTACAGGGTTGTCTTGCCCTGACAACCAAAAACACACTTCTTTGGTGACATTGTTGATTTCATGAAGTCCTGTGACTGCAGCGCAGCCGGCTTCCCTAAAGCCGAGTAAAGCGCGTTAATGGGCGTGCATTTGCTCTCTCTCGCTCTGGTCGCCCACGCGCCATTCCGGGAGAAGGGCCCGTACAAGGACATTCCGCCCTTGTTGACTTCACGCAGACCCATACTCAAAAAAAACTTTCCGAAATTTGTGAGACTTTTTTGGCACAGAAATACTCCATCAAACGGACAAATAATTTTTTGGAAACTTTGTCCATGTTTAGCATGGGAATCCAAGTCTTTAACAGTGTAAAAAAACTCATTATGCATGAAACAGCATTTCACCCCTTCATGCTGCACTTGGATTCTCACTCAGCTTCATCCCTGCTCACAGGTTAAAATAACATTGTTCTAGTGTTTTTTGGATATTTTAATCCAAAAATCTTATATAATGTGCCTTTAAGCAAAATCTGAAATTAGTAATTTGCAATTTGTCACAGTAGCCATTTTTTCATTTTCTCAGCCTGAAGATATAACAAAAACACTTTTTTAAATTATAAGCGCATAATAGAAGGCTGGACTGATGTTTCTTTAATAAAATGTTCTCTCTCAAGATATTTTTTTGTGTGAACAGTGTGACTAGTGTTTTTACAGTGTCTCCTCTCAAACAATTCAGAGAAAAGAATATACAGTATAAAAATAATAATAAAACGCAAGGTCCAATAGTGTTTAAAGCATACATGTTCTAAAATAACACTTTCCAACTCAACACTAGCAGATACACAGGATTTTCAATTAAATATGCCTCATGCAATAAAATTAATAGACGCATTGTTCAAAAGTTTGAGGTCAGTAAGATTAAAAATAATAATAATAATAATAATGATTATATATATATATATATATATATATATATATATATATATATATATATATATATATATATATATATATATATATATATATATATATATATATATATATATATATATATATATATATATATATATAAAAATATATAATTTAGAATAACTGTTTTCTATATTTTAAAATTTAATCTATTCTTTTGATGGCAAAGCAGAATTTCCAGCAGTCATTAGTCCAGTCTTCAGTATTAATTAAGTATAAATGTCTTTTTAAAAAGAATACAAATATTTTAAATCTTACTGACCCCAACGTTTTGAGTATATGGGACTTCAGATTGTAATGAACTCAATGTGTAATTATCATTGTATGTGTGTGTCACTTAGTCATTCAAATTAGCTTAAGCTGTTTACTTTGTTCTCAAAAACATCTTTTACACTTGTTTTTTTATTTTCAATTATCGACTGCAAAAATCATCAAATCATCACTTTTGATGGATACGTTTGTACAGGAAATTGCACAAATATGACTGAAATGTCCCAAATATTTTGCTTGGGATGTGGACTTTGCGTCAACACGAGTCAGCAGAGCTGGTCTCGAGTGACGTTGGGGCTGTTGGGGTCAGATGCAATGTACTGCACTGACGTTACCACATATACGCATGTAGACATACACATACAAACAAACTCAAAGAATTGATTCATCCATTGGTAACAATGGGCTTTTCATCAACATTGTGAGACATCTCTCATTCAGCGCCATCTAGACTTGAAGTGACTTACTAATAAAGTATGTGCTCTAAGGAAACAGAAAACCATATCCGCATGCGTAGCGGAAAGCAGTCTGAACACACTAACGCCTTCCCCACATGTAATCCCTTCTTTCCTGTAAATCAACCATTTCTCATCCTGCTTGACATCTGTTGGATGGCCGCGGTGTAGTGGATGTTTCCCTATCACCACTTTCATTATAGGTTCTTTGATGCCAATAGAGGAACCTGGTCACAATGAGCATTCGCGTGTAGAGAATCTAGACCGTCAGCAGCTGAGCTGGGCTGGTGACATGACAGAAACGAGACTTCTTACTATTCAGCTGAGGAAAAATGTGTACGGAAGCGTCTGACTGATGACGTTGAAAAGCTGCCTGGTTCTGCTTTTGTGACAACCACATTTGTTTCAGAAGACCACTTTTATAATGTGTGTATCTTTATCTAAAACGAGCATAGCAGATGGCATGCCAACTCGAGAATTAATTTGAATGTTACACCCAGATATTCAATTCTCAGCCTAAAGGTATACAGTTTAAATGGGAGAGAAAAAAAACACCTGCACTGAAATTATTTGTGCATGCAGAAATCCATTGAGGACCATATGTGTCTGTGATACCCTGTTCTCTCAGATCTAAATAATCAAAAGTACAAAAATCAATTAAGCCAGAGATGACAAATAAAGCTTGAGGACGAATGCGCCCTCAATCCAGTTAAAGGTGAACTATGTAGGATTTTTGCAGTAAAATATCCAGAAACCACTAGGCCAGTGTTATATATTTTGTTCAGTTGAGTACTTAGAATATCCCAAATGTTTTCAACTATTTGTAAATCGTGAGAAAATTGCTATTTTAACCAAGGAGCCGGGACGTGTGAGCTATGCGTGTGAGGGAGTCGCCTGTCGATTGCGTCACCCTCGGTTTCCGGTTTTATTCAGTGAAACACTTTACTCTCACTGCATTGTGAACAAGTGTCATAGCAGCCGCCGAGCGAACGTCATAACTTCCTTTTCAACACACTCAGATATATCTAATACGATAAACAGAGTTGCGTTACCTCAAACTCATGACTGGAAAAGAGGAAGTGGCGCCGGCAACCGTGTCATAATAAAAGTCCCGCCAGCGACTATGCCATAATAACAGTCCCGCTCTTCAATCGCTCCTGCGGCCTTGCTCAGCTCCACAACACTCGGTCCTGCTCTGCTTCAGACTACAGTAATGTTAATAATCGCATCCATGAACATGATTTCTGCCCGAGTCCTATCCTAACTGTTTCCCACCGGCTGTGAGGTGTAGACCACATGTCCCGAGATTCTGCGCTCAAACGTGCCGTCATCAAACTACGCCTTTGTTTTGAACAGGCGACTTCTAGTGGACGGAAAAGTTACATAGTGTAGCTTTAAGAGGTCTAAATAATCAAAAGTACAAAAATCAAGCCAGAGATGACAAATTAAGCTTGAGGACGAATGCGCCCTCAATACAGTTAGGAGGTTAAAAGACCACAAAATACAGATGAAAATTCATGAGGTGTAATCATGTCTGCGTAATTTTCAGTCAAGTTACCAGTTTACCAACACTACATTTCCCAGATTCCTTCCGGGCTCCCACCTGTCCTGCACATGCTTCACCATCACCTGCACCTGCAGTCAATCACCCTCATCAGCTGGTCTACAACTAGGTCCCCTAAACCCTCAACTACAGGGCTCAACATTTACGCTTGTCTGGGACAAGTGGATTTTTTGAAGGGGCAAGTGAAAAATAATTGTACTTGCCCGATGGACAAGTATCCTGGTTAAAACGTCAAAACAAAAAATTACTAGGGAATCACCAAAGTGCAATAATGATTTTGCATTCAGTTAGTGTAAGTGGAGATCGATAGTGGATAATATAAAACGAACTGACGTTAACAAGTTTGTGTTGTTGAGGCTCGCAGCCTCAAGGAGAAAATAGAAAACAAATGAGCGCCGCTCATACAAAGAAACTCAGTTAACATGCACGGTTAAAATTGTGTAGTTTTAATATTTATTTCATATGATACAGTTAAGCAACATCACACTAAGAGTGTTGTTTTCCTGAACACCATCACGACTGAACATGACGCTGATTTCATACGCCAGTTCCATAAACAATTAATTAACATTAAGTCACTTACAATTTAGATGCAATATGGAGTGTTTTTGTTCTATTTCAGCAGCGAAAATAGTTCCAAACAAATATCGCAGCAGAAATGTAACGCATCTCACAGCATCAGTGTGTGTTTCTGAATGATTCAGCGTTCGAATGAATCGGTTGAATCAAAGATTCAATGACCTATTCCTAAACGACTGCCTAATTCTTGAATGAATCAGTCGTTTGAACGAATCGACTCAATGACTCGGTCACCTGCCGCCACCTACTGGTGGTTTAGTTTCATCTTTCCAACATTTCTTATTTGTATATAAAAAAAATATTTAAAATAATCTCATAAAATTATTTAATGCAGTTGTAATTTTTCAGTGTAAATAATTTAATTTGATTGGTAACAGCCTATTGTGTATTATTCTAATTTAATTTATAGATCAAATTTAAAAATATAAAATGAAAGCTGAAGCATAGCCTATATTTAATAAGATTATGGAAAAATGCCCTTTATAAAAAGGTAAAAATATCACAAATATGCAGATTTAAATATGTCAAAGCTGATTGAACACTGGTGAGAATATTGCTTCAGAATAGATTATATTTACAAAAAAAAAAACGGACAAGCTAATTTTTTACTCGGACAAGTGAATGACAGATTTACTTGTCCGAAGGACAAGCATGTGAACCAGCTTAATGTCAAGCCCTGTATTCCCTACGTTAGTCCACTTGAAGGAGTGAATGAAAACAAGTGAGTGAATTCAGACAGCCAGTACATCAGTTGTACACTCATTATTGCGGTGCAATGTGGGATAGAATGAGTGCACTTGATAAAGTCCACTATGGTTTCAGACACCACTACAAATGTATGTCCCCTCAAATATTGCCCTATTTGAAGGTACAGGGGTTTCGGATTTAGTCTAGGACTACCCGATGTGTTGAACTATACCTTTGTGATGGGGGAGAACTGGAGGAGAACTGGCACCCCGACTGAGCCTGGTTTCTCCCAAGGTTTATTTTTCTCCATTAGGTCACCTAATGGGGTTTTGGTTTCCTTGCCACTGTTGCCTCTGGCTTGGCGTGCTCAGTTGGGGACACTAAATTTTTCAACTAAACATCGAAATACATCTAAATAATAAACTAAATTAACCATTTAAACTAAATTACTGATCAAATTATTGATCTAAAGCCCACACTGTCACTGTATGATACTTGAAATTTTTCCAGAATGGCTATACAGCTGAATAAAATTATGCTGCATTATTTTCCTGTTTAACACTGTAAAGCTGCTTTGAAACAATCTACATTGTTAAAAGCGCTATATAAATAAAGTTGACTTGACTTGACTTGACTTGATTGTCTCCATGTCTCCAGTCTCCAGTTTCCCTTGTGTTTGCTTCATAAACCTGTAAGAGAAGGATGTCCTTAATCCCTTGAAGACAGCAACATTCGGGTGTGTGCTGTGTGTGTGGTGTGTGGGTGTGGGTGGTGCAACTCACCTGGCCTTGGACTGTTCCTCGTCTCCTCATCAGTTGATATTTGCTGAGATACTCACCTTGTGCACTAAAGCTTGTGATTTGCATCTCTCTGCAAGTCTTTTCCCTGACCTGGGTTAAACTGTTGGAAATGGACAGGCTAATTACAAACTCAACCTGACATCACTTTTAGTTTATTGAATTGATTATCAGATGCAGTGAACATTCACCTTGGTAAAAATGTAGACCCCAAGGTTCTGCAACGTTCACTACACCTGGGCTTACAGAGGATTTATGACTTTTTAAAAATTTGGTGACTACTAAAAAATAATTATAAAAAAACAGCCAAACAACAGCTGTTAATAAATTAAAGATACAGATACATATTTGTTATTATTTTAAAATTAAACTTGAAAATTTGATGTGGCTTGGTATAGCCTGTCAGTGTCCAGGGGGGTATTCCAGAAAGCAAGGTACCACCATAGATATACCTTGAACTCTTGCTTGATTAACCCAAACCTGGCTTACTCGAGGTATGCTGGTTCCAAAAACGCAGGTTATGTTCAGAGAGTGAGTTGCTATGGCTACCCAGAAAGTTACGTCCGTTTTTGGAACTGAAAGTTGAGGTTATCCGCTTACTTACCCTTAAACACCCAGGTATGTCACATAACCTGCTTACTGGAATACCCCCCCTGGTAGCAGGACACTGTCATGCTTTTGTTATTATTATTATTGACTTTTTACCCCCATCGCTTTTTTAAGTAATAATCATAAATTAGGTCATTCAAAAGCTTAAACATTAATTCTGTGAAAACCGATGTGAAATTGGACATTGCATTACCATGGTACTTTAAAACCATTTAGTGGGCACAAATTTTTTTTTTATCAACTTTAAATTTATTGGAGCACAACTTGGTTAGACATTTAACACATTTTCTAGCAATTTTAGAGTGCACTATATATATATATTTATTTTTTTATATTATTATTGTTTTATATAAAATAAAAATGTTTAGTTCAGTACATTTGCTTTACAGTAAATTTAAAGTTTTATAACTTTTATTTTTGGAAGCTGCTTTCACTTTTGCATCTGATTCAGACAGTCCAACCTTATGTCTGTATTTCAAATAATTCATGAATTACAACCATTTAAGTTGAGATCTATGCTTAAAAAGTGAGTGACAGTTAACAGGTTCAATAAATAGGATATTAATGCAAACATAAGAATGTTACATGTTAACACCAAATTGACTAGGCATATTAATTTATACTGGATTAAATAAAAAAAATAAAATAAAAAAAAAACAGGACTTTACTTTAAGTCCACCAAACACTTTTTCTTGTTCACCTAAATTAACCTTTTCCTTTTCTAATGCAACACCACAAGCGTTGGTTCCTTTATAATGTCAGTCTCTGAACCAGTTTGAACCGGAGAGGCCTGTGTAAACTGATAAAAGCAGCTTTGCTGTCAGTTCTACCTCGCTCCTTCTGTCACTATAGAAACTTACACACACACACACACACACACACACACACACTTACACATATTGCTTCCACACAGTCTATTGACTTCAAAGTCCCCTGTTCTGAACACAGTGAAAGACAGGAAATGGGTGGGAGAGAGAGGACAATCTTTAGTCAAGCATATCATACAGCACACAAGACAGACAGGACAATTGGCTTAAATATTTATCTGTAGCAGACCTAAACATGTTGCCGTAAAAGGAAAAAAAAACAAACAAGGAAATTAATGCTGACAGACAAATTGAAAAAAAACATTTTAAAAATTTGTGGTTGGTTTAAACGGAAAGTTGGATGCTGCAAGCTGACAGCAAATAATTCAAACACATTGCAGCATCTGCGTTCTAACAAAATCATGTTGCATGTCATTATGTTATTAAACTCCCACAGCTGCTCTAGTTCAAAAGCTTTTAATAATAGCTCACACTTCACACAACCTGTAACAATCATTTTTAAGTGTGTGTGTGTTTGTCTTCGGCAGGTGAATGTTTACAAAGGAGATTCCCTCTTGGCATGCAGCGATGAAGCAGAGGTAGGGGGTTGGGCTCTCTGTCGTCTAGACCTTACACGACCGCCAGGTAGTCAGATGTCAGATGACGCATTCCCAGCCCATCAGAACTGGTTTGAGCCAGTATACAGCGACTGATCAGAGCATTAAGATTAACAGGCATCCACTGATCTTCCCCTCTTCCAGGCCTAATCCTAAACCATGCCAAAAGTCCGACAAAGCACCTGGATGTACTAAACTACTTATCGCTATATATCAAATTATCAAGAAAAACTGACACAGAGGAAGATCTAAAGAGATGAGCTCCTGTTAAAGCTTATCTACACCATGGTAATGCAATACACCTTTAACAAACATGGCTGAATCCACCAGAAACTGGTTCACGCTGGTCTGGTAAGCTGCACAGCAAAGAGACGAGCCTGAATGAAAATGAACCAGACCAAGTGCTGAGTGCAGGTGTGACCGTACGTCCTGCAAACAGCCTTATTTCACAAAAAGTGAAAGTAAAACCCAAAACAAATGAAATACCCCTGAGATCTAATAAAAGTTTTATTGTTGATGATATTATCTTTATTATCTTATATCTACTATACAACTGAAATGGTGGGTTTGTGGGTTACGCTTTGCAGTAATAGCTGTTTAGTTTTTATAGTACACAACATCAATAATGTGTCAGACTTGATTTTGTAGAGTTAGGACCTTAACTGCAAACAAGGCTGTATCAATTCCAGGACCCACGATTTCAAAATTTGTGCCTAAAACGATGTAGCCTACATTTAAGCAGCCAAGAGTCCTGACTGTAAATCATCCAACTCCATGCCATGCATTTTATGTGAAAAGACCGTGTCAGTCATTTTAAAACCAAATGTAAAGTCAAGAAAGAGAAGAGTCACTGTTTAGTTAATAATTTATTATACAAATAATGAAAAATACTATTGTGGAAAAAATGCATTTACTCATACTGTGACAAATAAATAAGTGGCCATTGAATGTTCAAACACATCACAATATCAAAGTGGCATAGAGACAAGGCATAATATTTATAGGCAGTTTTCAGGCAATATAACTTCTGTCTCCAATCACAGTTCGTGTGCACCAACAAATACACCTATAAGGTGCAACAGTAGGCTACGTGATAAAGTTCATTTGTTAAATGAATAGTTCACGAGAAACATTTTCGCCCGTCTTCATATTGTGATGCACGAGGGGATTCCTTCACGGTTCACACTGAGCTCTCCTCTTCAGCTCCAGTCTAGATACTGTGCGGGGTCCCGTCCTTCGTGTCTTGTGTCAATGGGCTCGTGTCATTGACGAGGCTTTCCTTCATATCCGCGTGGTCCTTTCTCGTCCACTCTGGACGTGTCCGTCATCGCCCGGTTGTAAATGACACCGGCAGTCTGAAATGAACGACCCTGCAGCCGCGAGTCATCGCTTGAAGACGCTCAACGCAGCTTCAGAAAGTGTCGCACCATCCCCGCGATCCGAAGGAACTTGTCCTTCTTCCTCTGTTTGAGGGCCATCAGAGCTTTGGCCGTCTCTTCGGGGTCTTGCGCGAAGGAGAAGATGCTTCTCACTCTCTCCTCGGCTTTCATGTCTCCCGTTTTCTGGAAGAGTCTCATGAGCGCGTCCTGGTTGACGTTCTCGAAGATGTTCGCTACCGCCCGCTTGCGGCTCGCTGTGTCAAACTTGTTGCCGTGGATCGAAGGGCAGACCCGGCGAGATTCTGAGTACATGACGGTCGACATCTCGCGGCTTTCGTGTTGCTTAGCTGCGCTGGAGTCGCCAACTCGACCGAGCTGAGCCGCTTTGATGGCTGTGAGAAGAGTGAGGAGTTTCCAGTGTCGGCTAGCTCTTTATAGAGCGCCCGCTCATGTCCCGCTTACGGAGATGACATCATCAGCGCGGCCTCCCTGGAGAAACGCCTTCAGCTGCCATTTCGCCAACATGCCACTAGCTTCATTGGAAATGCTAGTAATTATGGATGAGAGCGCTGACGAGTCACAAGTGCGCAAGGTTTATCTCATTGACCTGTGTAATTGCAACCAAGAGTTTTTTTCTCTCTACCCGACCTGACCCTTAAGACATTGGCTATTAGATAATAGTTTTTTTTTTGACTGGCATAAAATCAGTTAATTTACATTTTACCACGTGAAGCACATTTTGTAGGGTTTAAACTGGGATTTTGGAAGTGTGGGAACCCTAAAATCTGGTGGCGATTCTGGTGCCCAATACAAGATGACATGACCTCACCCATACAAAATACACTGCCATTCAAATGTTTGGGGTCAGTAAGATGGTTTTTAAAGAAATTAATTTGATTATTAAGCAAATACACATTAAATTGACAGAATTCAAATGTCTATAGGCCATTGTTACAAAAAATCTATTTTAAATAAATGTTGTTGTTTAAGTTTCTATGCATCAAAGAGTGAAATGAAAAAGAGAAGAAAAAAAATCAGACCTCAAAATGTTAAATAGGCTAGTGCAATTATCCAGGTGTTATAGTGTAATTATCATTTAGTCATAGTACTAAAAATGTACATTTACATTGAATCATTTAGCGGACATATCCAAAGCTACTTACAAATGAGAAGAAAAATAGAAGCAATCAAACCAACAATAGGGCAACAGTATGGAAGTGCTGTGCCAGTTAGTCTAGCATGTAGGCTACATACACACAGTTTTTAAAAAAAATATTAAATATATACTAAATATACATAGGCCTATATTTACTAGAACAAAACGGGGGTTCACATTTGGCTGCATTGAATTGTGTTTACCCAAGTGCAGAAAGAGACCCAGGAACATGTCATAAAAATAAGCAGCGAGTTCACCGGAGTCTTGCATACAGAGCACAATATGACCTTTTGACAGGGAAAAGGAAACATTGGATACATAAATAAATAAATATTCTAAATTTAAAAAACTGTTTACAGTGTTTTTGTTGTGTCATTTGATACATTGTGTTCTTGTTTTGCGAACACTCTAAATTACTGTACTGTAGTGTCGTGACAAAAAGTCACTTGACTCTCGTCTTAGAATTCTGAATAATTATTGTGTCATCACAATGTTGTTCTAATTAGGTGTCATTAACTGTATTAACCTTTTATATCAAATTCTTTTATAACTATGCCATGGGTTATGTAATATTCAAATGTTTGTTTAAAAGACTGGTGCATCATTAACATTATTACATCGTCCATAGCAGTCCATAGCCTGTAACTGGTCATCTTTGTAAAACTAAGATAAGTTTGGGAACTTAAAAATAGAAAGGCTTTTCAGTAAAAACTACAGGCCTAACTATATAGTTGACTATAAATGTCCGTTTTCAACATTTTCGACTTTACTTAGCTGGATTGGAATTATAATTGTTAAATCGCTGAGGACTTTTCAGATAACACGGCTATAGGACAAAACTCAACACACACATTCTCATGCATTCTGTTTACTCTCTTTCTGGTTTGCTGTTGAGAAATTCCCTTTGAACCTGCGTTGCGGTCATGGTGGAAAACAAGCAAGTCAGCCAAGTTCTGTATAGTGACATATTATTTGGGCCCCAGAGACCCCCCAAAAATGTGCCATTGTTGCAATAATCTTGTGGAATGCCTTTTACTTGGCATCCATTGTGAGTCTGGCGCGAAACAGGATACCTGTCTTTCTCAGGCTGGCACAGTTATGACTGGAGTCAAGGAGGATGGGAAATGTGCAGAAAGAGACGCCAGGAACATGTCATAAAAATAAGCAGAGAGTTCTCCGGAGTCTTGCATACAGAGCACAGTATGACCTTTTGACAGGGAAAAGGAAGCATTGGATTGAGAGTCTGGTCCTGCCCTCTTAAACACAAGCTGAGTGTACTTTATCAATCCTAACAATGGGAAAAGTAAATTTATCTCAGGTCAAAGGTCGCCTCAGCTGGTCTGTCTGAAGGATAAAGAGTTCCCTCCCCTGCACACGCCTGGAGCCAGTAGCTGATTTAAAAGAGTAAACCAACTTAACACTGAGAACTCACAGACATTACTGTACTCCTTTGAATTAGAGACAAATTTGTGCTCATACATGATAGACTATGTGGTTTTTACATAAAAAATATAAAATTACAAAAGTAAGTTTTAATTCAGTGTTTTAATGAATTACCTTCTTGCATTATTATGCAGTGCAGTCAGTCTTTTAAATGATTAAACGTTTCAAATGCAATAAATTAAATTAAATTAAATGCAATAAAGGGTACATAACACACAGTTTCTGCCAATCTCATAGAGTAGTATTGCATCCTTCATATCTCTGAAGAGTCTTTAGTTTTATCATATTTATAAAAGGCAGATACGCTGTACCGATTCTTTCCAAAAACAGTCAAGCTCGTGCAGGCGTCAGACAAAGAGTCACGAGCACACACACATGAAATACATCATGGCATTATCCCTGGATAGCTTTCGATTGACTAATTATACGTTCGTGTTGTTTATATTATATGCACTTATGCGCCGATTGCCAACAAAACACAGACATTTGATGCAATTTAACTCACCACCTGCAGTTTCGACTCATGACCGGGAACAAGCAAACACACCTGCAGAACTCTGTTGCTGCTCCAAAAACTGCATCCACTGTTTCCTTAACGCTTGGTTATTTGGGAAGCTGAACAAGGTTATCTTTCCCTCACAATCAAAAACACACTTCTTTAGTGACATTGTTGATTTCATGGTCTCAAAACAAAATGACAGCGCTGCCGACGGCTTCCGTAACCTGAACGAAGCTTGTTGCTCTTGCTCTCGCTCTGGTTGATGTGCGCACGCGCTCATCCGGGAGAAGTGCACATACAAGGAATTACGCCCTTCATGACGTCATACAGGGCCATACTCGAAAAGGAATGCTCCGTCATATGTCTAACTCGTTCTTTGAAATTTTGGCCATTTTTAGCATGAGCAGGGCGACGGACTGGGGGTAAAACCAGGACTGCCTATCCATAGGGCCCGGGATCTTGTGCTACGCCCCTGAGCATGAGAATCCAACTATTTAACAGTGCAAATAAGTCAGCATGTCCTTTAAATTAAATAAATAAATTGATCTGGAACAAATTAATATACACTCACCTAAAGGATTATTAGGAACACCTGTTTAATTTCTCATTAATGCAATTATCTAATCAACCAATCACATGGCAGTTGCTTCAATGCATTTAGGGGTTTGGTCCTGGTCAAGACAATCTCCTGAACTCCAAACTGAATGTCAGAATGGGAAAGAAAGGTGATTTAAGCAATTTTGAGCGTGGCATGGTTGTTGGTGCCAGACGGGCCGGTTTGAGAATTTCACAATCTGCTCAGTTACTGGGATTTTCACACACAACCATTTCTAGGGTTTACAAAGAATGGTGTGAAAAGAGAAAAACATCCAGTATGCGGCAGTCCTGTGGGCAAAAATGCTTTGTTGATGCTAGAGGTCAGAGGAGAATGGGCCGACTGATTCAAGCTGATAGAAGAGCAACTTTGACTGAATAACCACTTGTTACAACCGAGATATGCAGCAAAGCATTTGTGAAACCACAACACGCACAACCTTGAGGCGGATGGGTCACCGGGTATCACTCATCTCCACTACAAATGGAAAAAGAGGCTATAATTTGCACAAGCTCACCAAAATTGGACAGTTGAAGACTGGAAAAATGTTGCCTGGTCTGATGAGTCTCGATTTCTGTTGAGACATTCAGATGGTAGAGTCAGAATTTGGTGTAAACAGAATGAGAACATGGATCCATCATGCCTTGTTACCACTGTGCAGGCTGGTGGTGGTGGTGTAATGGTGTGGGGGATGTTTTCTTGGCACACTTTAGGCCCCTTAGTGCCAATTGGGTATCGTTTAAATGTCACGGCCTACCTGAGCATTGTTTCTGACCATGTCCATCCCTTTATGACCACCATGTACCCATCCTCTGATGGCTACTTCCAGCAGGATAATGCGTCACAAAGCTCGAATCATTTCAAATTGGTTTCTTGAACATGACAATGAGTTCACTGCACTAAAATGGCCCCCACAGTCACCAGATCTCAACCCAATAGAGCATCTTTGGGATGTGGTGGAACGGGAGCCTCGTGCCCTGGATGTGCATCCCACAAATCTCCATCAACTGCAAGATGCTATCCTATCAATATGGGCCAACATTTCTAAAGAATGCTTTCAGCACCTTGTTGAATCAATGCCACGTAGAATTAAGGCAGTTCTGAAGGCAAAAGCGGGTCAAACACAGTATTAGTATGGTGTTCATAATCCTTTAGGTGACTGTATAAAGTGAAATGTAAATTAATCAATAATAAACAAGCAAACTTCTAAAATATAATCTTCTCCATAGAGATCAACGTCCATCATTTTCCGACTACACTGCCAGTCTGTTTGCTGTCCATTTTCAAGCCCATAAAACTTCAAAGCAGAAGAGAAGCACTAACAGCAATAAAGTAGATGAAAATTAAGTAGTTCTACACACTAAGGCATTTAATTTACTGTGCTGTTTGCAATGACGTTATGCGATTTGCAGTCAAGCACAGTAAATGTTCAAAATCAGGATTGCCATGTTAAAAGGTAATTACATTCGTTGTGGCTAAACTGCACATATTTATTGTGTGTCTAGAGACACCACTTCATTATTTACTATTTAATAAATGTAGCTTTCAGCTTTCATTTCGGTAGAGAACGACGTCATGCAAGAAAACAAACAGTGACACAATGTTCACTGTATGCAAGGATTACCGAATAGCAAAAATCAAAGGAAGCAGCTGTGAAGATGTTTTTAAAAAAAAATAGCATTTACCTCAGTGTGCTGTATGGAGTAAAGAATGTTGTGCTTTGTTTTCGACTCTTCCTGCATGCTTTGCTTAACTCAGCACTGTGGGGCCAGAGTCTTCAGCTTGTCGGATATGACAACATTTGTCCCTGGAGAAGATGACTTGATGTGTTGCAGACTTACATAGAACATTACCAAACTTCTTTTAACATTTAAACTCTGACAATTAATTATTGATCAAATGTTTTAATGCAGTCATGATCGTTTTATTTTTTGCCTATGAGACAAGAAAACTCATTGAAACACTTCTTAGGAACAGAGACAGTCTTCTTAATCATAATAAATGTTCCGATTAATTTCAGTCGACCCAATTCACTAATAAATCAGAAATGGAATGTCAGCCATTCTATGCAGAAGTTTAACCTGCTGTATTAACTTGTTTGCTTTAGCCAAACGAGTGGGGAAAAAATGAACAATAATAGTGTAACTGAATAGGCAAACATTTGAACGGTTTTGATAAGTCTGTGTTGGCTGTGTTGTCATATTTTGTGAATTGTAACTGAAAAAAATTTAATATATAAAATGTAAACATGCATACTCAGCAGCAACACAAACCTTTGACACAATTCTCAGAAACATTAGCACTGTTCCTATAATAGTTGGCATCAGGGCACTGCAGTCAAATCTGTCCACAGGGGAATGTGTGGCAGGAGATTCCAGTTTAATTAAAGGACTTGTTTTTAATAGTAGGCTATCATTTGCATCTGTGTATAGAGATTCAGCATTTGAACATGCTGTCCAAGTTCAAGTCAGTGTTTTTTTTTTTGTACTTTCATCAACAATGACAGTGAAACAATTCTAAATTTACTAGATTATTTATCTTTAAAAAATCTTAAGCGTTTTTTTTAAAAGGTCAGATTTCAGGTCAAGG
This sequence comes from Gobio gobio, assembly GCF_949357685.1. Classification (NCBI taxonomy): domain Eukaryota; kingdom Metazoa; phylum Chordata; class Actinopteri; order Cypriniformes; family Gobionidae; genus Gobio; species Gobio gobio. The sequence continues at coordinate 44,686,904 of NC_137100.1, read as the reverse complement.
GCCGTGCACAGAGCCACTGCCCCTCTGCCCTCATCGGCTGAGGTGCCCCTCTTGCCCTCCTTACCTCCCTCGACCCCAGAGGATTCCAATAAAAGCGTTCTGTTCCGCTAAGAATCCACTAATTCCGCCAATCCGCTCCGTGTTTTCCCGCTCGCTCCGCAGCATCGCTCACAGTCTATGGCAGTTTTTATGCAAATTATTTTCAACAAAAAGCATGTACAAAGCCATATCTCACTGTATAACAACACACATTTCACATGGCATGTCTCCACGGTCTATGGCAGTGCCCGCTCTCTGTGGCGACGACAGTTCCAGAATGTCGCCTCATTAACTATACAAACTACAATTCACATTACAGACAGTGGTTGATCCGCGGAATTAGTCATTAGGAATTAGTAAAGTCTTCTAGTAGAGCTAACAAATTGTGCAAAATATCCACTTGAAAGTTAATTCATTGTCTAATCAAATTATTGTCTGATCTGATCTAAATAAAACCAAATTTGATGGATTCAAACATGGATTCAGAGCTCCCGCCAACCAGCGGGTAAATCAATATTTGTCACACTTTAACTCAAGTATATTTCCCATTCCCATTATAATCAATTGTTAATACTTGTTTAAAAAAATCTTTTTAGCAAAGTTTGTTGCCTACTATTTTCTGTTTGTTTTGATAAATAAAAGAATTCATTATTGTTCAATAAATATCAAAATATGTAAAAATATAGTTAAAAAGTACAGAAACATTTACAAAAAAGTAAAGATTCAGAAAGCATTGAATGAGATCCCATAATAATTTAATAAAGCTTTAGTAACAAATAAATATATTTTTATCATATTATATGATCATTATCATAATCTGATGGTTTCATTATAAATATGATGATTATCTCTAAGGTGGACACCCAACTTGATATATGATATTTACCATCTGAATCCATGTCATGTCAACAAATGGAAAATTCAACCGGCTGTTTATTATCGTGTTAATTATTGTGCCTTTTGCCCCAAATACCATACTTTTACATGTTCTTCCATTATTGAAAAACTGGTGCTTTATTTACTTTGAAAAAAAATATATATATATTCATTAATGTTTGTGATTCTCATTTGCTACATAAATCTACAACATTTTAAAAAAAACATAAAATATTAGATCAAATTAGTACAGAATCAACTTTTTGGAAGCATAATTACAACAACATAATTTGAATTTGCACTAACACCTAACAATTGTATTTGCAATATGATTGTAAAAGGTTTGTTATTCAATAAGATGATTCTCAAAATGGAAATTTGGAACTGAACTTACCTTCGCAAGCAGTCAAACCACAGGCCTCAGTCATTCCAAACCCACAACTATGCAGCTTAATCTAATAACTCAGCATTTGTTAGTTCACAGACTCACAAATTGCTCCTTTTAATCATACTGGAGGCCGTTTACAGGAAGATGTGAGGTTAACGGTAACCATCTTTTATGACAGCCTGATTCCGGGACTCAAGTGCTATGTTTTGCAATCACAGTTTTGGCATTGTGCTACATGGATCCACAATAAAAGACGAAGAGCTGGCATTTAACAGTTTTTTAAACAACCAGTCATGTCTTGACCAGAACCATCATACACAGCAAAACTATGATGGATAACTTCTTAAGAAAAAGCAATTAAAAAGGCATCTAAGTCATCTTGGAAGTCGGCCAGTACTGCTAAATCTTGGCCCAAATACCATTCACATTCCCCTGTTGTCTTTGCCTGGCCAAAACGACTGTGGAACCGGAAGGATCCTGACCATATTAAGAGAGATAAGCCACCAGAGGAAATATTATAAGAGGTTCACATTCACTCTTTTGATCCCCTCAAAATGACTAAACCTCATAAAAGGATGCCTATTAACAAAAAGCCGGTTTGCCAATCTCTTTTCAGAATTTGATATTTGTTGTTGTTTTTGACTAACAAACTAACAAACAACAACAACAAATAGAATCCCAATTCCACAAAAATAGGAGGGGGAAAAAATCATGCTTTGTTAAATTATAAGAAAAAAAGTATTTTGACGTCAAAATTATTATTCTCTCATAATTTTGACTTTTTATGTCATAATTCCATTTTTTTAAATCTCGCTCTTGGGAATTGATTGGATTGTAAAAGTTAATCATTATATGGATTTGTTAAACCAATGCTTCTGAGCGAGTTATTACACTTTGACTACAGATTACTAAAAAAAATTATTTTCAAATAACATGCACTTCGCACTGACAGGGTCAATTTTGATTTCAGTTGAGTTAATATGAGAGGGACATAATGATTTTTAGACAACAAAAGCATAACAACTGATTAATCCTCTTTTCCCAGAGTTTGCATAACCCACTCATAACTACCAGAGAGGGTGTATAGTTGGTCAACAAGAGTACTGAACACACTAGAGTGGCCACTGGCACACTACCAAGAGCGACAGCTTGTGTTTCCTCAAACTTCCACACACAGCTCAGCATCCAGGGACAGGCCCGAGTATGAGGATTACATGAGTCATCAGCACTTCTCCCACACAGGCACCCAGGCAGCATTACTCACGAAACTAGCCAGAACCGGCTGAAGCACCACCCATTCCCTATCTCACAGTGCCTTGCCCTCTGTTTCTGTTCCCCTATCGCTCTTGATCTTTCAACCACTCAACCACTGAGAGTGATATCTCAAAATCAGATGACAGCCAGACCCCATGTGTCCCCACCAGCCGATCTGAGTTAGCACCGTGAGCCAGCTTGTTAAGGTCAGAGTGTCAGGCAGAGACAACTCTTTCTCTCCCTCTCCCTGTGTGGTTTCAGTGTCCTGTTCCGCGAAGCCCCTCACTGCCTTAAATATCTCACACCACAAGCCGCTTGCGCTGTACTGAGCATTCTGATCGCCTTTCTAATTGCTCTGGATCATGAAGCGATTATAGGTGGATATTACTTGCTACAATGTATGTTTATCACCATGTCCTAGAGCAAACTGTTCTAAAGTATTATCTGTTTACTCACAACTGACAATAAGACTCACAAGAATATTCTGGGTTAAGCTCCATTTGCAGCATCTGTGACATCACTGACACAGACAATCATTTCAATAGTCAGTGTGACAAAATAGTAATGTGTGTGCAGGACAGTCATTAAATCATTAAAAAGGAATAATTACGAGGAGATTTAAAATGTATAATATTGTTGCTGTTGGTTGCTGAAATATCTCCATATTTTGAGATTTTTATCTTTTTTTCCATATTGGTCACCCTTTACATCTGTCTGTGGGTTTTGCAAATATTCAACCAATGAAAAGCATTAAAAAGAGCTTGCGACTAAACCTTTTTAAATGTATTGGACCCTCAAACCTCATAACTCCTCCCCACCTCTATCATGAATGAAGTGCCGCACGCAGTTTGGGCCGTCTCTGCTTGTTTGCAAATGTAAATAAAGAACTGGTTCTTTGTATAAGTAAAGTGTTTTCCTTTCTCAAAAATACACTATACATAAAGGCTAATGTTTCATGTATTTGATGAGTGGAGAAACGAGTCTTATTCTAGCATCTGTTGTGTAGTCAGCCAAAGCTGTCTTAAAGAACCCCAATGGTGAAAATCACGTTTTTATGAGGTGATATGTGCATATGTGGTGTTTTTAATATGCTTTTAGACAAACCATGTGAAAATGTATCAGTCAACACCATTGCTGAGTATTTTCTTCATAAAACGGCCGTTTACCAAAGACGTGGTTTGAAATTGACCCTGTTCTCCATGTCAAAAACATGTTGTGTAACCAATCCTGTCAACGTACGGGCGGTCTTTAACATATGAATAGGGACTTTAAAGTTAGGGTAGGCAATATTTATTTTATAAACACTTTTTGTTATACTGGTTGAAACTCTCTACACATCCTGATAGCAATTAATAATAGAAGTGGTCTAAATGTTAAAACATGTAGGCCTACATACACTATATCTTCACATCTTCAGACTCGGATTTATGTGTTTCTTTGTGAACACTATCAACGGGAAAATTAATCTGCAGCAGTCAGGTGGTACAAGTAAGAGCTCTGTTCATTATTATTGTAATGTAATGTGCTTTGAGACATGAGGTAATTTAACACCATCTCTCGTGACGCTTGGCAGAATCTGCTTTGTGTGTTCATGTGTTTTGAAGGAGGTGTGGCTTTGGAGAGCGTTCTGAAGGTAGGGTTGGATCTCTTGCTTTCAAAGCGAACTTGCTATTGCTAGCCATTGCATTCACAATTGCCTATACACTACCGTTAAGCAGCAGCTGCTGATGGAACGGCAACGGTCGCCGAAAGTAAACCATTAACTGCCGTAGCCAAAGAACACAAAAATCACTAAGCAACAGTAAAGAGGACTGCGTAATGGATCATTTAATCATATAACAAAATACAAAAAAAGTCCGAAAAAAACCCCAAGAGATGTGTTCCTTTTGCATCAAATGATATAGGCCAACAGATGGTGAACGGGAACATGGTTTGTGTAACATAAGTTACACATTATTAGCTGTTTGATAACGTAGTCAAGCCAAAGGATAATCATATCAATTTCCGTACCGTTATGTGTCCGACGTTGTAAAGAGCGATATATAAAACACGTTACTATTCTGATATATCGAATTGTTGATGAACCTGTTCAATTCGCTCTTCCTCTTCTTCTTCTGAATCAGTTTCTGGTTCAAACATATATAGTCGAATTAAACTATTTCCACTTGTCATCGTGTAGCGTTTAGGCTACAGTATACAGTGATTCTGAGCTGGTGTGAGTGAGTGGAGGCAGGGACCAACTTGCATATTCATGGATCTAAATGAAGCAAGGGTGTAGAGTTACATTTAATGTTACATTCAACCTTATTTAAGGCATGAAGAAATTATTTTCACCGGGGAAAAAAACATTTAAACGTCATTTTTTGTGATCAAAGATGAGTTTTAAGCGATACAATTATTTACTACAGGTAAGGGCGGGTTTACCATTTTGGGGAATTCGAATTGGAATTTGATACCCAACCCTAGCTGCTGGCCAATGTACAAAGTGACAATACGGGCACAGATAGTTCTGCTTCATCAGACGTTTCATTTAGATTTAAAAATAAAAATGGTAAGCTTTGGCAAACTTTCAGCATTGGATTTCTTCTCTTTGGGTGTTTGTTGTTGTTTCTTTCTACTTATCCAGACAGCCCAGTAATAAATTATATCAAAAGTCATGAATTGAGTTAACTGCTTTTGGCCAGCAGAGGGCCCCCCAAGTCTGCAGGGCCCTACGCATTTGCGTGGTGGTTAATGCCTGTGCATAGCACTTCAGCTTTAAAAGCATGAGATTTTGGCCAAATGACAGAAAAAAAAACTGAGCACCCACATAGCTACAGTAAACTTTAGCTATATGAAAAAAATGTATTTTGCCTATGTCGCAATATGAGGTAGGTCACACGATCCATCAGAAATCATTAATATGCGAATTTTGTTCTCAAGGAAACATTTCTTCTAATTATTATTATTATTGTTATTATTATCAATGTTGAAAACAGTTGTGCTACTCAATATTTTTGTGGAAACTGATACATTGTTTTTTTCTGGATTCTTTGATGAATATTGAATAGTTTGATGACAAGTTCAAAAGAACAGCATTTATTAAAATCGAAATAAATTTGTATTGTAATCTTTACTGTGACTTTTGATCAATTTAAAGCATCCCTGATGAATAAAAGTATTACTTTCTTAAAAAAAATCTTCTGACTTTTGAATAGTAGTGTATAGATTCTAACATTAAAAATTTTTTTTTTAACCTTTTGTTTTTTGACTATGCACTATTCTGCCCTACAAAGGCAAAATACCTTAACTCGCTAGAGTGTGGAACTGAGAAAAATGACTTTAAAGATTTTTAGTTGTCCAGCCAAATTAAGGTAGGACTCTGGACATCTGGCAATTAGATGTTTTAGTAATGAAAACTATGTACATATAAACTAGGACTTTTGACCCCTGTATAGAAGTTACTGTACTCTGCCTTTGTGTTGTCTGCAAAAAGTGAGATGTCACACCAAGGCAAATGGCAGTAACTTCCACATTATCAATATTTGGTTGATGATCACCATTTACAAAATCATTATAGTATACAGGTATAAAATCTACTGACCATGCATGGCATTTATTTTGGATGATTTAATAGCTTTTTTTATGGAGCAGTTTGGTAGCCTATTCCTTGGATTGCTGACTAGACTATTTATGCTATAGGCTAATAGCTAGCTAAACGAAGTAGATTGCAATCTATCTAATTTATTAGTCTAATGCATCTTTTGTGTTACACATTTTCTTACCTTGACCTTGATGTCTGCATTTCAAAGCCATCTCAACCATCCTTAAACGCTATTAGTAAAAACAACCACTCAACTATTTGTTTTACATACACTTTTATCGAGGTATTGTGTGTGTCAGAAACTTTAACGGCTAAACAATAGAAGTCCTGACTCAATTTGAGCGTCCTAAAACAAAGGCAAAGAACAGTAACTGGTGTTACGGTGTCCTGCCTTGGTTTCTTCTGGCTTTTGGAAGTTACTGTTAAGACAACCCATTATTTTCTCAATAAAACAACGAAATTGACTTAAGATACTTATTCACATGATATCAAATAATATCAATAACTCATTAACTCATTTTCAACCAAAAAGGAAGTTACTGATTTTTTGCCTTTGTAAAGCAGTATTGTAAAAGTTTTTTTTTTTATTTATAAACTGTGGAATTAGTTATTTCATTATTATAAAATGAATTTATTTAAAAAAATCTATGGTACATCATAACTGCTACTGTTTCTTATCACTGCTTTGTGGACTCATTGTGTTATAAACACTACTAGCAGTGTTTACACTGTATATGGTTACTGAAGAGCGTCGTCATGGTATCTGGTCTCCGTGAGCCACTGTCCCTGTGAGAGTATAAACGTGGGAGAACGGAAGCATGCCCAAATACAACTTAGATAAAGCATGTGTTGACTTTGAAAATAGTTTGTCGCACTCTTCAAAAAATTCTGAATTTGCTCTCTTAAATTACAAATGGGAAACTCACACAAATGTAACAGGTTGTCACAGGCGCAGAGCGTGTTTTCAGAGCAAACTGCGTCATAGTGCGGCCACATTGACAAATATTCTCCAAATGATCCTCATTAACGATGAGTAAACCATAACTCTTGTTGCCAATGTAAGCTCATGTAAGATTAGCACTAGCCTATCGCTGAAGGCCTTGCAGTTGGTTTCCTCATACCGTTGTCCAAACAGGAAAGCATCTACATGGGCAGACAATTTCTTTTTAAACCTTGTGGTGCAGTTTACAGTATTTATTTTTGTTTGCTTTACGAGAACCAACAAATGGCAGACACATTGAGCTAATGCAGTGCTTCCTGAGATTGTGTGGACACAAGTGCGAGATCTTGCTTATTTTAGATGGAGATCTAAACTGTTCCGTTGGTTCTTTTAGCAGATTCCTTAACTACTAAAACTGAAACTAAAATATATTAAAAGCTATTAATACAAATCAAATAATTCAAACCATTAAAATATCTAAAATTATCCTGAAATATTAAGCATTTCAAAAAACTTAAAATTTTGGCAACATTTTGGCAGTGTTACAAGTATAGGAGGCAGACACAGATGTTAACAGGTAAGAGTGTTTATTAGACCACAGTAGAGCAGATGTTGTGGAACAGGTGAGTTAACCGGTTGTTGGTAGATTTGAAGGTGATACGAGAGAGAGAGTACTGTCTTTTGTTTTGTAGATGGACGGACGCTGGAGCCTGGAGATCACTGGAGAACTGAAGGACGGACAGGAACACACCCACACAGCAGACAAGGAACACGGAAGGAGGGAGACACGCTGGAGACAGGTAAGTATCTGTAGAGGAGTCCTTGAGGTAAGCATAGCCAGTAGTATATGCGAACGAGACCGGACGTGGAGTGCTGTGTGGTTGTGAGTCTTGTAGTGCTGGTGATGAGTGTGGTGATGAGGTGCAGGTGATGGTGATCAGTACTCTGGGGAAGGAGTGCGCTGTGATTGGTGGAGGGTGGAACCTGACGTGTCTGTGACAGGCAGCATTTTTGTCTGTTTTTCACCATACGTATGTACACTATATTGCCAAAAGTTTTGGGACGTCTGCCTTTACATGCACATGAACTTTAATGACCAACGACATCCCATTCTTAATTCGTAGGGTTCAATATGGAGTTGGCCAACCCTTTGCAGCTGTAACAGCTTCAACCTTTGTGGGAAGGCTTTCCACAAGGTTTAGGAGTGTGTTTATGGGAATTGTTGACCGTTCTTCTAGAAGCGCATTTGTGAGGTCAGGCACTGACGTTGGACGAGAACATCTGGCTCGCAGTCTCCATTTTAATTCATCCCAAAGGTGTTCTATCAGGTTGAGGTCAGGACTCTGTGCAGGGCAGTCAAGTTCCTCCACACCAAACTCACTCCTCCATGTCTTTATGGACCTTGCTTTGTGCACTGGTGCGCAGTCATGTTGGAATAGGAAGGGGCCATCCCCAAACTGTTCCCACAAAGGAGCATGAAATTGTCCAAAATGTATTGGTATGCTGAAGCATTAAGAGTTCCTTTCACTGGAAGTAAGGGGCTAAGGCCAACCCCTGAAAAACAACCCCACACCATAATACCCCCTCCACTTTACACTTGGCACAATGCAGTCAGGCAAGTACCGTTTTCCTGGCAACCGACAAACCCAGACTCGTCCACCGGATTGCCAGAAAAGTGTGATTTGTCACTCCAGAGAACACGTCTCCACTGCTCTAGAGTCCAGTGGCTTGGAGTCCAATGCACTTGGTGATGTAAGGCTTGGATGCAGCTGCTCACCCATGGAAACCCATTCCATGAAGCTCTACACACTGTTCTTGAGCTAATCTAAAGGCCACATGAAGTTTGGAGGTCTGTAGCTATTGACTCTGCAGAAAGTTGGCGACTTCTGCGCACTGTGCACCTCAGCATGCGCTGACCCCGCTCTGTGATTTTACGTCGCCTACCACTTGTGGCTGAGTTGCGGTTGTTCCCAATTGCTTCCACTCTAAATAATACCAGTTGACCATGGAATATTTAGTAGTGAGGACATTTCATGAATGGACTTATTGCACAGCTGGCAACCTATCATGGTACCACGCTTGAATTCTGAATTCAATGATTTGGAGGGGTGTCCCAAAACTTTTGCCATGTATGTAGGCCTATGCGTTTTATTTACTTACTTTCAAATTTTGTTATTGGAACTTTTGAATGTGAAAAATAAGTAATACCCCGTCCTTTGTGTATAGAGGGTTAAATTCATATGTTCCTCATATGTTTTTTTATGTACATTTTTTTTACGTGAACCTCTGCCAGCATTTGACCCGATACAGGTCTGTAATATTTGATGAGTGTCAAACAAAGGCGTTTAGGTGATGAAAAGCCAACTGACAGAGTCCTATTGTCTGTTTGTCCAAACTAGTGTTTTGGCATGGGCCTGTTATTATTATTAAGTAACATAGGAAACGGCTGACGGGGTGTGGGTTGTTGGTCAAAGCCTTTTGGCAGTCAGGGAATTGCAGCCTTCCTCGACCTTGTTCCCTGGCCAGGATGAACAATAACATGCCGGCATGCGGGCTCCAGGCTCTTCTTTCTCTTTCTTTTTTGGCTGTCCACCAAAGAGATCTCGTCTGTCATGGTCAGGTCATGGAAGAGACACAGACAGAGTGTGAGACAGACTGACAAGCTTTGGGAAATTAGCCTTGAGCCACTGAAGAATACAAATGAAGGCTAATAGTTTTTCTTAAAGGATTAGATTTTCCTCAAATAAAATGGATGTTATTAGTTTATATATTTATTAATTCGAAACTCCAACAAACAAAATCTGAGTGAATCATTATTATTTATCCTTTAATATTATCAATGCAATAATATTACTCTACACACTTTCAAGTAAATAATTGCTGTAATGTAATTGATGCCACAATAAGTGCAAAATGAGGAAATGTATTACTGTAATTACATTGTAATGCACTGTAAAAAAAAGAATTTCTTGGTTGTAAAAAAAAAACGATTATTGGAGTATAAGTTTTACACAAATATACTATTTCAATCTTCAGTTGCTTGCTATTTCTAATTATTTGTGAAGTTTATAGCCATTTCTGAGGGGTATTTTTTTCAGTGTACAGACTTGTTAAATTAACTGTAAAGGCTCATTTTATTACTGCGTTACAGAGTTGGCATATGGCATGTTCATGTTTCATATCCAGAGGTAGAAGATACGTGCAGAAATAATTTTAATCTGAGGTCAAGAATCTCTTGACAATTGTAGAATCTAAGTAAAAGGAAAACAGCACTTGAGTCATACAGGATGCTGAAACTGGAACTTCAATAACGTCTACATCAGCAGAAGCTCGTAAGGAAAAAGCACAGCCACATGCAAGAACATCAAAAGCAGTTTCACTCAACCAAAAAAGGAGGGTAAGAACATTTCACTTTAATTAACCCTCCACTGTACTATTGCAGCACCCACTACTCCTTTCTGCTGAGTGCCCTGCTCAAATTAGCTTGAGAAAGCATGGTTTAATTGGGTTTAATATGGGTGCCTGGAGCACTGTGCACTGTGCACTGTGCAGCGAACGGAAAACAAAGCCGGGTATGTCAGAAGCTTTGAACCAGTCACTAAGTAAGGAATCAGTCTTGCAGATGATTTAACTCACCAGAAGAGCCTTGGATACTCATCAGAAACACTGACAATGGGGGAAGCAGGTCATTAGGTAATATCAGCAGAAATACACATAGCAAATGTTAATGAAGTTAGAGGCTGCAAACTTAATTAAACACAAATCCACAACCAAAGCACAACATACTGTATAGAAATTACATGAATAAAAGAGTCACATGTGTCAATCATGCAATTTGATTTGGCTGGTGCAAAAAGAGAAATACACGGAAAGCCGTATCATATAAAACAGTTCAAGCTCAGAGTAAGTCACTTTTACCAGATACACACAGTGACATTTGGACTGCATTAGGTATAAAACAAGCCGCAGACTTCATATTAATACGTTTAAAAGCAATTACATCATCCAAAAGCTGACATCTGAGAGATGAGATCTTCATCACTTCATCTCTATAAAACTTAAAAGAGAGAAGACTAAACAAATCACATAAAATGTCTGATCTTCTCTTTTCCTCTTTCTAGAAGTTTTCTTTCATCATTGACTGGAGGGAGATGTAGAAAGACAAAAACAGACTAAGAAATTAAACATGGATTTTTCCACTGGAGAACTGAGAGGTGAATTTCTCATGACAAGGAAAGTTATATATATACACACACTGGACAAAATTATAAATGCAACACTTTTGTTTTTGCCCCCATTTTTCATGACCTGAACTCAAAGATCTAAGACTTTTTCTATGTACACAAAAGGCCTATTTCTCTCAAATATTGTTCACAAATCTGTCTAAATCTGTGCAACACATCTCCACATCTCACGCAGTGCAACACATCTCCTTCGTATAGAGTAGATCAGGTTGTTGATTGTGGCCTGTGGAATGTTGGTCCATTCCTCTTCAATGGCTGTGCGAAGTTTTGCTGGATATTGGTTGGAACTGGAGATGTGTGGCACTGTGTAAGGCAAATGGTGCTGACTGGTTTTCGGACCCCCCTATAGTAAAGCTGCACATTTTAGAGTGGCCTTTTATTGTGGCCAGCCTAAGGCACACCTGTGCAATAATCCTGCTGTCTAATCAGCATCTTGGATATGCCACACGTGTGAGGTGGATGGATTATCTCGGCAAAGGAGAAGTGCTCACTAACACAGATTTAGACAGATTTGTGAACAGTCTGTAAATTTTGCCTCTTTGTTGCCATCTCTGTTTAAAACCTGCAATTGCAGTCATTTGCGGAATTATAATCTTTACATGGGTTGTGCATTTGACTGTCTCCTCAGCGCAGATGAATCTAATGTTTTGAAGAGTAATATGTGTAGGCTGTCACTGTACCAGTGTGGATACTGCACTTCGGAATCACAGATTCTGTCTTGGAAGTATGACCAAGATAAGAAAATTATGCAAAAATGTCATCCAAGTACAAGTAATGTAACTTATGTCTGCCACTTTTGTTCTGACCAACTGAGAAAAAAAGCATTACAATAAATCGTGCTACCAACAGTGATTAAATCTAATGATCGCCTAGCTCATATCACATTAAACCGTGCAATTATTATTATTGTTATATTTTGTTCTCAAATTGTTAATGTTAACAACATCAGCATTGCGTGACTATTGCGTACAGTTTCTTAATCTTTTGCTTATGACTACGGGTGAATCCCCAGTTGTCACTGACACTGATGATTGCGTTTGGACCTTCCTGGATTACAATCCGCCATCAAAATGATCAATTTAATGATTCCAGCTGCTGTGAGAAAAGGCTATAAATGATCCACCACCTGCAGCATCCTCACATGCGATACTACTACTAGCCAGACACCTTCTTATACAGGAATGATGCAAAGACATGCTCGAATGTCCTGTGGAATTCCACCACTATCACTCAAATTATAACACATTATTACAAGCTTACCGTTGTGAATAGGGCTAAGGTGAGGGGACAGGTTTGAACACTGGCTGGTTATGTGCTTGCTCAATCATTTATTTTGGATCATTTTTAACCAAAAAAAAGTTATGGACTGCAGCTTTCAATTTACTATTTATAAAGCTGTGTTATGTAGAACATTTCATGCTTCAAACATTTTAAGAAACTATTATTATAACGCATTAATATCAGTGTTATGTTGTTAGAGATTAGTAAGTAGTTTCATTATTGTTTCCATTTCCTTTCTGTAGTTTCAACATATTCATCATGATGTGGAATAAAGCAGCATCCTCCCACATGATGGAAATAGTTGATCTATCTGTCTAAATTTGGGAAGAGAGCCACCATAGTGAGGGCAGAATAATGTTTATTTCTTGGCATTGAGCAGTTTGGGGACATTGCCACCAAGTGGTCGAAAATTATACTTACACTCACAAGATCTCACTCTAAAAATTTTCACACAAAGAGACAAAAGCCAGTTATTTATTAAGCCCTTCAGACCCTGCGTGCGGTCATTGGAATGAACATCACATGTTTTTTGGTTTAAGATTTTATGTTTTTATAATACTGGGTAGTGTACTACCTGGTCACTGTTTAGTCCCTGATCAACCAATCACAATGAAAGTATGACCCATAACTTAATCTAATTGAAATTCAGGCATCACATAAGACATGCATGGCTAACCAACTAGATAGGAGGTGCACACACAGGTTTATATGCAAATTTATGTTCATGGCAGCATGATCAACTTGCACCTTTTATAATCTTACTGTAATAATAACAATATTCAAAGTTAATTTGAAGATATTTCAGAGCTGTACAACACAGGATTTAAAAAAAAAAAAAGTTTAATGTCAATCGCAATGTACACAGGTTTTAATAAAATGAATTATTATTATTTATGTGATTTTATGTCTTCAATGTTGTGACCTTAAACTGTCATTCAGTTTTTCATTAGTTTTAGTGAAAAACATCAACAGTCAATGTGAAATGAGTGAAAACACAGCAACACACACACACACACACACACACACTGATGCCTTATATGCACACAATCATATATTTTTCAAAGCCAGCAAGTACACACAAACACCCTCAGACATGTACACGCATATTCAGCCTTGTAACTAACAAAAATAATCAGTTTTTTGAGATTTCATCCTCTTTTTTCTTGCTCAGTGTTATGTGTTCTTTTCAAAATCTTAAATGCTAGTTCCCATATTGTGTTTAAACTCTAGTTCATAAGTACTGTATGGTTAAAATATGAATTGTTTTTTGCTTCAGTCCTGGTGTCCATTGTAGTAGACATGCAAAAAATAAACAAAACAAATCTTGGGGTTTTTTTGGACTCTGGTGAAGAGGAAATATCAAGTGGACACCTTTTTTTTGGTCAGTGGAAAAAAAAAATCAGGTCTGACAGGAAATACAGTCCTACAAACACTGATATACTGGGGGGGCTGGTGGTTACATACAAAACAACTCATTCTGCTTTGCGAAGTTATTCTTTGTATATGCTTTTATTAAACAATACAATTATTGCAGGGAAACAAAATGGAAGAAGTTGGAACTGCAAATGGATTTGTGAATGCATTGTAATGTTACTTAGGGAAAGAATGTGGAAACATGATCTTCTTAGGTCTCAAGCAAGTCCTTGCATGCCTTCTGAAACTGTTAATCTGTGTGTGGTTTAGAAATTATCTTTGCTGTATAACTCAAAATCCTTATCCTTTATGAACACAAATCACCCTGCACAAGTTCTTAGATGTACCAAAGGTTGTTTGATTCATGCTGACTTTATGATACAGTTACAGAGTACCCATCAAATATTTATTTAATGGTCTAAATACCTCTAAAATATCTAATTACATACTTGAAAATACAACTGATATTTACTAAATATTGCAATGTGTATTCTATAGGAATCTACACAATTTCATAATGAGGAGATACGGTTAATGCGAGAAGCTGTAAAAACATTAGGCTAAAGTACAGTGTGGCAATAGTTCATGCAATGCTTTAAATCTTCTCATGCTTTTACATCATGTCCTATCCGAATATGTCCAAACTGGTTTCTTAATTCAATGGGGGCAACACTTCCAAAAACCAGAAGTGATCTGAATGTCTTTGTTGAAAAGACTCTGCTGAAACACAACGAAAAACATTTGCGCTCCCCCGAGAAACTTTGCGTTCGCTCACAAAGAACACAATAGTTTTGCTAACAAAAACAAACTTTGGGGGAGAAACGCAAAATCAGTGACAAATAATTGTTCATATTTTTTCCCTTCACATTCAAACAGTAGTGTATCTGTAACAGTTTATCCACTGGAGGCAAGTTGTTGGACCCAAGTGCAGCTTTTTATTTACAAAATCCAAACATAAAACAGACGTTGCAAACTAAACTAACTTGACAAAGAAACAAAGACTTGCCTGACAACGGGTTACAATGACATTCAATAACAGACGAAGACACATGGCAAACATGAGGGCTAAATACACACAGACTAATGACAAGAGACACCTGTGAACAGTGATTAAACAATGAACCAATGACATGACACAACACAACACATGAGGGCATGGGAATCACATGACAATAAAACATGACAAAACTAGGAAGTGCATGACAAGACTGAACATGACACACTAAAACATAACCAAGAACATGATAAACTTAAAACATGAACAATGAACATGAACCAACACCAAAACACCCTGTGACAGATCCCCCCCTCTATGGGCGGCCCCTGATGCCCAAACAACACCAACACACCACTAGCCTAACAACAAAGAGTCTGGCGTGGGCGGACCTGGACCCTGTGGCGTGGGCGGACCTGGACCCTGTGGCGTGGGCGGACCTGGACCCTGTGGCGTGGGCGGACCTGGACCCTGTGGCGTGGGCGGACCTGGACCCTGTGGCGTGGGAGGACCTGGACCCTGTGGCGTGGGAGGACCTGGACCCTGTGGCGTGGGAGGACCTGGACCCTGTGGCGTGGGAGGACCTGGACCCTGTGGCGTGGGCGGACCTGGACCCTGTGGCGTGGGAGGACCTGGACCCTGTGGCGTGGGAGGACCTGGACCCTGTGGCGTGGGAGGACCTGGACCCTGTGGCGTGGGAGGACCTGGACCCTGTGGCGTGGGCGGACCTGGACCCTGTGGCGTGGGAGGACCTGGACCCTGTGGCGTGGGAGGACCTGGACCCTGTGGCGTGGGAGGACCTGGACCCTGTGGCGTGGGAGGACCTGGACCCTGTGGCGTGGGAGGACCTGGACCCTGTGGCGTGGGAGGACCTGGACCCTGTGGCGTGGGCGGACCTGGACCCTGTGGCGTGGGAGGACCTGGACCCTGTGGCGTGGGCGGACCTGGACCCTGTGGCGTGGGCGGACCTGGACCCTGTGGCGTGGGAGGACCTGGACCCTGTGGCGTGGGAGGACCTGGACCCTGTGGCGTGGGCGGACCTGGACCCTGTGGCGTGGGAGGACCTGGACCCTGTGGCGTGGGCGGACCTGGACCCTGTGGCGTGGGAGGACCTGGACCCTGTGGCGTGGGAGGACCTGGACCCTGTGGCGTGGGAGGACCTGGACCCTGTGGCGTGGGAGGACCTGGACCCTCAGGAGCTGTGGACGGCCATGGCGGCAACGGCAGTTCAGAGGGCCACAGAGGTTATTATTACTATAAAACAATCAAAATGATATCGATACGACTGTTTATAATGTCATACAGCTATATCTGTAACGAAAAAACATTTACAAGTCTTGACATATCCGGGAGATAGTAAAATCACAGGCTTGCTTATCCCGTGCGAATGCGCCACGCAAAATGCAGATGTGGGGGAGTAATTTCTAAATCACACAAGATCCCCAGATAATACAAATTCCGTGCGAATAGGGCTATAACAAGGACAACACAGACAAGGCTGCCAGGGCAGAACCCTGACAGGTTTGCTCATCCGCCATGAGAAATGTTGCAAGCGGAGTGATACAAACTGTGAAACGGTTAGAGTGCTGCTACTGGGAGAATATCGCACGGCTCCCAGCCAATCAGATTCGAGAAACAGAAAGAACGGTTGCAGCCTTACAACTCTAGTCATGTAACACTTTCATCCTGAGGATATGAATGTTGACAGTGTCAAAATTGCTTACAAAAGTCTTTCAGGTCCTTTGGGTAATGGCAAATATACTTACCTGAAGCAACAATGTTTGATTTACATATTGTTTTTTCAACGATCCAGCTTTATCTACCAGATATCACTCTACAAGTTATTCTCTCTCACACACAAGTTTAGATCCATGACAGAACAGACAATTGAGCAATAGGTCACAGAAGGACGGAGAGCAGGAGGAGGCATGGGAAGAGAGAAAAGGGCCAGTTTGCAACACATACGGCCATAATGGACACTGCATGCTTTCTCCACTCCAACAAGCGAACAATAGCTTTGTTTGAGGCATCAGGAGAAAGCACAAACACTGCATTATTGTCCTTGACTTGACCTTGTGGATTAGAAGAAGAGCAAGAATGCATTTCAGTGGGAGAGGAAATCACAGACTACAGGGCAGGAGCTTCCTATTTTTGCTCACATTAAACATTTTCATGAAAACCCGAGGGCTTGAAAAAGGGAAGGAATTATGGTGTTTTGAAATTCACTACGACCAAACAATGTCCATAGACAGACCCAGTATCAACAAGTATGAATTCGTCTCGAACTAAATTCAAAATCAAACAAACAAAACACAGAAAGAGGACCAACAAAGTGAAGGTAAGACAGTATTTAATGCTCATTCTATGGAGGACTATGGCAGTTTTACTCCTTGAGGCTTAGTTTGTTTTGCTTTTATTCATCTGGTAACTACTATCTGGTACAGTCCCACTTTACATTAGGTGTCTTTAACTACTATGTACTAACATTTAAATTAATCATTTGATACAATGCACTTATTGTGTACATACATGCTTTTACGATGTAGGCCTACTTAAAAATACCTGCATGTAAAACAGCTGTAAAAACATCTATACAATTGCTCTGTTGACCCTTCCCTTACCCCTTAACCCACCCTTAAACCCAACCAAACCAGTCCCTTACCCATATCCCACCTCAATAGCAGAAAACATGTTTTGCAATACAACATCAACACAATAACTATATTGTACTCATCTTTTAATGTAAGTACATAGTAGTTAAGGACACCTAAAGTGTGACCTTTCAGATTTGCAGACTATAAAGTGTGAATAATCTGCAAGCAGTACATTTATCTATCCAAATAATTCTTTGTCTGTTCAATACATTAGGCAAAGGGTCAAAATAATACAATACATCTTTATTACATTGTCAGATGCATTACACATTTTATTTACATGAGATAAGGTGCTTAGATACCCTGGCTGTTACTAGTGGGGCAAACATTCTCGGTGTGTTTTTAGGTAAGCACAATTTCCTGTTTTAGACTGAACGTTTTGTAGTGTTAGTTTTAGTGTTAAGATACAATTTGTTAAGAGACAAGGACTTCACAACGGTCATTGTCCATTAGACAGCAAAGTTGCATTTCAACTTGTGGCTAATGCATATTGCATTTTACATTTACATATCATTGGAGCAACAATTTGGAAAAAGGAAATGTAGAACATAACAGACCTACATTACCAGGTTCATCGGCACAAACACTTACAAAAGTAATTTCCCCTTGGAGTACAAATGTGCAGGTGTTACAGAGAATTGTATTCTCTTTATTCAGAGAACGAATGAACTGAATAAAAATGAACGTTTTTGACCAACAAAGACATTTCCTCAAAGATTTTTGCTCTGACAATTTTATTCAACGATAGATAGACAGACAGACAGACAGACAGACAGACATATTCAACGATAGATAGACAGACAGACAGACAGACAGACAGACAGACAGACAGACAGACAGACAGACAGACAGACAGACAGACAGACAGACAGACAGACAGACAGACAGACAGACAGACAGACAGACAGACAGACAGACAGACAGACAGACAGACAGACAGACAGACAGATAGATAGATAGATAGATAGATAGATAGATAGATAGATAGATAGATAGATAGATAGATAGATAGATAGATAGATAGATAGAATAGATAGATAGATAGATAAGATAGATAGATAGATAGATAGATAGATAGATAGATAGATAGATAGATAGATAGATAGATAGATAGATAGATAGATAGATAGATAGATAGATAGATAGATAGATAGATAGATAGATAGATAGATAGATAGATAGATAGATAGATAGATAGATAGATAGATAGATAGATAGATAGATAGATAGATAGATAGATAGATAGATAGATAGATAGATAGATAGATAGATAGATAGATAGATAGATAGATCTTTCATTAGGTGACCTTTTGGAGCAGTCAAATAAGGACATTGAACATTAACACATGACAGCTATATGTGTGATACACAGCACTTTGTCAACACTAAGCAAGTATCATTACGTCACAGCCTGTCTGTATTTTTCCTGCATTCTTTTCTCTCATGGGCGTGTCTAAGCAGGTCACAAATCTTTTATACCCCTGTGTCATTTCCTGATGCATGTGTAGAGTTTAGACAGCTCGGCATAAGGTGTGGTCTGTGGCCTAAACTACACTTCTGGTGAACTATAAAACTTTGCTTAACCAATCTATCCTGTTTCAGTTGCTCTGTACACTGACAATGACCAGAAGACATCTGATGTTGTGGATCTTCACTCTGTGTGTTTCCCTCAATCCCTCAGGTAAGACACTGGATACACCAGCGCCTCTGCTCCACAATGACTGATTCAATTATGTGTGCACCGCCGTGGACTCTTCAGTAGTAATAACACACTGCACTGACACAGTCTAAAAGTTCATGCGAAGAAGGCAATGTTGTGTTGAGAACCATGTGTTACAATTAAAAAATAAAAATAAAATTCAGTGTCAGATTGTAGGATTACAGATTTTACATTGCAGAAGTATGTGATAATTTAAATTGATCCTAGAATTCATTTAAAAGACTGAGATTCAGATAAATAAATGTAAATTAGGCTTAGAATTGTATTATATTTAATGTTAAAATTCCATATTTTTCGACATGTAACACATCAGAATGCAGTGTCCATGTATTACATGTAAATACAATTGAACCAATACCAAAATAGTAATAGTATTAATACTAAAATAATCCATATATTAATACATGTATTTAATTACTATTATTCAGTACATAACTGCAATATAGAATGTGACCTATTAATTTTGTTTTATTTAATCTACCGCACTTTGGGTCAACAGAAGTGTGTATATTAGATTATTAGATTATATAAAAGGCTGCATCAGTTTAATACCTCAGGCTCAATACCAAAAGCACGCCTTTTTGATTAATTCAGATCTGAGACAGACTGTGTTCAAGTTTACACTTGCTGCTTTCACTAAAATATTTGGATCAGTTGGAACAGTTCTGCCATCTAAATCCTACAGCCTACATATACAGCCTGCTGTATATTCCAATAAATCATAATTACTGTCTGTTTGTTCTTTATGACTAATCTGTGATACCGTGTCTATATTTCCCTCTGTTTGTCAATCTGCTACAGTTGGTCACATTCCTGAACTTGATGGAAAAAAGGTTTATGAGATTGTTCGACCAATCAAATTACATGAGCTACACAAAAGAGATTTAAAGGTGAGCTCTCATCTTCCTACTACTGGAAAGCATTTAAATATTTTAATCAAACTAAATCATTTCTTCCCCTCCAGTCAAGACCTGATACGGTCAAATATGCCATGACACTGGGTGGTAGAGACATTGAAATGCATCTCCACAAAAATGAGTAAGTCCGTCTCCTCAGTTACTCATTTTTATTTTGCATAGCCTACCTTGTCTTATCAAAAATCTGCACATGTTGGAATTGAAAAAAGTTCCTCATTGTCACAGACAAACATATCCGTGTCATATTAAAACTACAGTTCACACATTACACATTGTGTTTTGTTCATTGTGACATTTTTGTGACTAATCTGAGATATGTGTGTTGGTCAACAGTGGCATGCTGACTAAAGACTACAGCGAGACCCACTACACTAAAGACGGGATGCTTGTTACAACCACACCTGATGATCTGGTATGCTATTCCCAGTATACTCAGTAATAGAACATATGACATTTAACGTACTGCAATAAATTATTACTCCACAGTTTAAATCCCTTTTTCATCCACAGGACTTATGTTATTATCATGGGAAAATAGTAAATGACAGCGAATCGCTGGTTAGCATGAGCATCTGCGATGGACTACGGTAGGGGAAAACATAATTTTAAAAAATACGTTTCTTTTTCATTTTGATCACCACACATTGGTCACGATGAAATAAAAATGGCCAGTTCTTGTTTTTTAAGGAAGATTTCAGTATTTATTATAAATTATCCGTGCACATACAATTTTTATGTATTTCTTATTTTCGTAATCTCTTCTCTGATGGCGCGTTTTTCAGCCTGTCACTCGCATGAGATCACAGCAATAGCAAATGACAACAATCCAACGATCCAATTCCTGATGGACAAATTCAAATCCCGCCCTATATTTTTCATATCATATATACGCACAAATAGGGGGGGGGGGGGGGGGGGGCGATCGTACCTTCTGATTCATGTTGACTTTAAGTTGCTTTAACAAATAATAACAATCATTTTTATTTATATAGTGCCTTTCAGGACCTCAAGGTACAAGTAGCTTTGCGCTTTACAAAGTAGACATAAATCTTCAAAAAGTTTGTTTAAAATATTTAAAGCCTTTTAGAAAGCTATTATATATATTTGTTTATTTTATTTTTTATTTCCCCCCAATCACTATACTGGTTTTACTCTTGATATTGTTATATATACAGCAGTTCCTCCTTCCTTAAATATGTTTTTTTTTTTTACCTTTCTCCAATAAAAGGAAGTTACAGAGTAACTTGTGTGTTTTCTACAAATGAAACATAAATTACACATGGTTTCCCAAGTACTCTTGATTAAGTTACCTCTTGGGCCAATTTTATTTCCCAGGCTTACTCTCGTTCTTGCTCTCTTTAACCAGTTCAAAAGACTCTCAAATGAAATTGTGTCCATTGTGTGAACTATCTTCACAGAGGCTTTTTTCAAACAGCGGAGCAGAGGTTTCTGATCGAGCCTTTGTCCGAAGATGGTGGTGGTGACCATGCTGTCTTAAAATATGAAGATGCCCAAGAAGACACGCCGAGGGTGTGTGGAGTCACCAACACTAGTTGGGATGAGAGTGGGGATGGCGCTCCACGCATCCTCAAAACCCGTTCTCGTTCCTCAGTAAGACTGTCTATTCATCATTACAAAAAGCAGCAAAGAACAATGAGGTTAAAGTTTCACAAGAATTAACCATAGCTGGATTCTCATGTGATAAAAAATAAATTGCAGAAGTTGAAAGTGCAACACATGTCCTAAATTACTCTATAATAAAAATACGAACCACTTCACTTCAGTGCATAGGATGAATTATAATTGATCCTATGCACTGAAGTAAAGTAGTTTGTATTGTTCTCAAAGGGATTTCACTGAATTCATTATTCTGTTTTCTGTTCTCTGTTTTCCACCTATTGCTTTCCTCTTGATCAGGGGCCAACTATGTTCCAGAAACAAAAATACATCGAGTTCTTCCTGGTGGCAGACAACAGAGAAGTACGAGCGAGAATAAATGCACCTAGTGTTTCAATATAACAGAGTTTTTTATTTTGGGATCTCAGTCATTGTCAGCTGATAAAACTAAAGCAAAAAAAACAAAAAAACATAGGTTAGAGGAAAATATGTGGGATGTTGTTTGTTCAACATTATTGTTTTCATGGAATCAACTGTTTCTAAATTTGTCACAGAACATTTTAAAACACTGATGCTAACAGATTTCCGAGAGAGTGTCCTAATACCAGAGTGACTAATACGTGACGTAATGCTTTGATTCATAATTCAATTTCTTTCCCCCCTCAGTTCAAGAAAATGGACAGCGATCTTGGGAAGCTGAGAAAGAGGATATTTGAGATCCTCAATTTCATCAATAATGTGAGTGACTAATGACGTATATGCTACTCAAAAAGTCCAGTGTGGCAACATTTATGACATAGACAAGGATTTTTGAGTGTGATAATTGACAGGATCACATGATACGGATCTTTGCTGTGTAATATATTATAGTATAATATAGTAGTGGTTTAGTACTTTAGTTAAAAACTATTTATGATGTCCAAATAGTACAAAACAAAGGAATATTTTGAAATAAAATGAGTAATAAATAGTGCAGAATCTTATTATTTGGTTCTAGACTTATCAAATTTGTGACAGTCTGTGACTTCCTTGCTTCTTTGAACCCTATTGTACATAATATACAATAACATACAATTCTCTTACTGGGTGTGCAGGTCTATAAAGAAATCAACACCTTTGTTGCTCTGACCGGATTTGAAGTGTGGACAGACAGTGATAAGATAACAGTGTCCGGTGTTGCTGGAGCAACTCTAGACAGCTTTACCAATTGGAGGAACAGCGATCTCATTAAAAGAAAGAAGCATGACAATGCCCAACTCCTCAGGTCAGCTCCAATAACTACATGTGTGAAAATACAAATATTCAGCTCAGAACTTCTCCAATACTTTCTCTGCTCCAACCTGTGTCAATGTGTTGTACTTTGAACTGGTTTGGGAGCTGAACCAGGAAGAAGACAGATAATATATCCACTTCATGAACTAACTATTCTAAGATTAAACATTGATTTTTTTTTTGCCCTTACATTCCAGTGCAATTGATCTTGATGGAACAACTGTGGGTCTAGCTTACATTGGAACCCTGTGTGGAAGTCATTCAACAGGGATTGTGCAGGTATTACTATTCTCTAAAAAAAAGTGAATTTAAATTCAAAAATATGTATTTAAAATAATTTTAATAAAAATAAATAAATTTAGGATCACAATAAATGAAAGGGAAATGCACTAACTGCACTGAAATCGGTGTATGAATCTTTTTATGTAAGAAATCACACACACACACCCTACTGAATAAATATAATACACACACACTCACCTAAAGGATTATTAGGAACACCTATTCAATTTCTTATTAATGCAATTATCTAATCAACCAATCACATGGCAGTTGCTTCAATGCATTTAGGGGTGTGGTCCTGGTCAAGACAATCTCCTGAACTCCAAACTGAATGTCAGAATGGGAAAGAAAGGTGATTTAAGCAATTTTGAGCGTGGCATGGTTGTCGGTGCCAGACGGGCCGGTCTGAGTATTTCACAAATCGCTCAGTTACTGGGATTTTCACGCACAACCATTTCTAGGGTTTACAAAGAATGGTGTGAAAAGGAAAAAACATCCAGTATGCGGCAGTCCTGTGGGCGAAAATGCCTTGTTGATGCTAGAGGTCAGAGGAGAATGGGCCGACTGATTCAAGCTGATAGAAGAGCAACTTTGACTGAAATAACCACTCGTTACAACCGAGGTATGCAGCAAAGCATTTGTGAAGCCACAACACGCACAACCTTGAGGCGGATGGGCTACAACAGCAGAAGACCCCACCGGGTACCACTCATCTCCACTACAAATAGGAAAAAGAGGCTACAATTTGCACAAGCTCACCAAAATTGGACAGTTGAAGACTGGAAAAATGTTGCCTGGTCTGATGAGTCTCGATTTCTGTTGAGACATTCAGATGGTAGAGTCAGAATTTAGCGTAAACAGAATGAGAACATGGATCCATCATGCCTTGTTACCACTGTGCAGGCTGGTGGTGGTGGTGTAATGGTGTGGGGGATGTTTTCTTTGCACACTTTAGTCCCCTTAGTGCCAATTGGGTATCGTTTAAATGCCACGGTCTACCTGAGCATTGTTTCTGACCATGTCCATCCCTTTATGACCACCATGTACCCATCCTCTGATGGCTACTTCCAGCAGGATAATGCACCATGTCACAAAGCTCGAATCATTTCAAATTGGTTTCTTGAACATGACAATGAGTTTACTGAACTAAAATGGCCCCCACAGTCACCAGATATCAACCCAATAGAGCATCTTTGGGATGTGGTGGAACGGGAGCTTCGTGCCCTGGATGTACATCCCTCAAATCTCCATCAACTGCAAGATGCTATCCTATCAATATGGGCCAACATTTCTAAAGAATGCTTTCAGCACCTTGTTGAATCAATGCCACATAGAATTAAGGCAGTTCTGAAGGCGAAAGGGGGTCAAACACAGTATTAGTATGGTGTTCCTAATAATCCTTTAGGTGAGTGTATATATATATATATATATATATATATATATATATATATATATATATATATATATATAGATATATATATATATATATATATATATATATATATATATATATATATATATATATATATATATATATATATATATATATATATATATATATATATATATATATATATACTATCTATATATACTACAGTATATTGTATATACAAAGTGTACAGGCTGATATGTCCTTAACTTAATCAATCACATCATTCCTTTATAGGGCACAGCTGATTGGTTCCTGCTGTATCAGTAGCCAAACAGTCCAAATACTTGGACAGCATACACTGTATACACATATATGCAGTATTGGGGAAAGTTAGAAGTAATGCATTACAATATTGTGTTACTCTCTAAAAAAAAGTAACTACTTGCATTAGTTACTTTCTATGGAAAGTAATCCATTACATTTCATTTTTGGTGTGAAAGGCCCTTTACCAGCAAAGGCATTGGTTAATAAAGTGAGATTAAATACATAAGTTATTTTTGTGTAATTTAATATATTTAATATATATTCTGAGATTGCATTTCACTGTTTTTATTCATTTTGATTAATACTGAATCGTTTTTTTTTTTTTGCAAGTGAGATGAGTAAATGTCTGCACATTTATTCTAAAACTAAAATAACCATCATGTTCACGCAGTGCACACAATGCTTCTGCACTCACGATTTCCCCCAACATTGACAGGAGTGCTGTCAGTCAGTAAATGGAAAAACAAAGTAACTTGCGTTGCTTATTTGAAAAAGTAACTGTAAAAATAATGTGTTACTTTACTAGTTACTTTTAAAAGTAATCTGATAACGTAACTCCAATTAAGGGAAGTACAAATTATGTAATGCATTACCGCCAACACTGCGCACACACACACACACACACACACACACACACACACACACACACACACACACACACACACACACACACACACACACACACACACACACACACACACACACACACACACACACACACACACACACACACACACACACACACACACACACACACACACACACACACACACACACACACACACACACACACACACACACACACACACACACACACACACACACACACACACACACACACACACACACACATATATACATTTTGCTTTGGAATGGTTTATCCTTCAAGAGAAAAGAGAATAGTGTTTTCACAATAATGGAAGAAGTGTTTTTGCCCATTGTCTCGTCTGCGGTGTATCACTTACAGTTGCAATGTCTTATTCTTTACTTCCTCACAATTCCTAATACTTGATTATAATATAGACTAAATAAATATTTGAAAGAAAAATCCATGTTTTCATCAATGTTAAGCCTCGATTTATAGTTTGTGTGCTAACCGATCTATATCTTTCCTCTTCAAAGGATCACAACTCTAAGGCTATAGCAGTGGGGGCTACTATTGCCCATGAAATGGGGCACAATCTCGGGATGAATCATGACACAAGCAGCTGCATTTGTTCTGATGGCACATGCATTATGACAGCTGCTCTCAGGTACCTCCTATATATGCCACTGACAAAATTGTGTCTAATAATTGCGTTTTTTTGTCTTTATTTCCATACACCTAAGCATATTTATTTCAAATATAGAGCAAACATAATGCATATTTAAATAAAACAACAATGCTTTCCACAAGTATTTTGAGTATTCACATGTTATTTGTACTAATATATCACCATAAAAGGCATTTATATTCAACACTGCTGTTAATATTAATAAATCTTAAGTTTTATATAAATGTGATAATCTCAGCGTTTTATTTAGACTAGGAGTTTACGGAGAGCCTAAAACAAAATTTCAAAACAAATATCACCACTCCATGTCTCCACAGCTATTTCATCCCTCAACACTTTAGCAGCTGCAGTACTGAGACCTTTGCAGATTACCTGGACAAAAGAAACCCAGAATGTCTTCTAAATATGCCTGAACCAGAAGAATTGATTCAGCCAGCTGTGTGTGGAAATGGATTTGTGGAGAAAGGAGAAGAATGTGACTGTGGAACGGTTCAAGTAAGCAGTTTCCTATATCTGAATTCAATGATTTGACATATATATATATATATATATATATATATATATATATATATATATATATATATATATATATATATATATATATATATATATATATATATATATATATATATATATATATATATATATATATATATATATATATATATATATATATATATATATATATATATATATATATATATAGTGGCATGAAAAAGTATGTGAACCGCTTGCAGAATCTGGGAAAATGGGAATAATTTTAACTAAATAAGAGGGATCATCCAATATGCATGCTATTTTTTATTTAGTACTGTCCTGAATAAGATATTTTACATAATTTATTTTTTTACATATAGTCCACAAGACAAAAGAATAGCTGATTTTTTTTAAATAACCTTGATAAAAAGTTTATGAACCATTGATTCTCAGTGCTGAGTGTCGTTCCCTGGATGATCCACGGCTGTTTTTTTGTTTTGTGATGGTTGTTCACGAGTCCCTTTTTTGTCCTGAGCAGTTAAACTGCCCAATGTTCTTCAGAAAAATCCTCCAGGTCCTGCACATTCTTCAGTTTTCCAGCATCTTTATCATATTTGAACCCTCTCCAGGATTGACTGTATGATTTTAAGATCCATCTTTTCAGACTGTGGACAATTGAGTGACTCAAACACAATTACTAAAAAAGGTTCAAACATTCACTGATGCTCCAGAAGGAAACACAATGCATTAAGAGCCGGGGGTGAACGTTTGAACAGGATGAAGATGTCCACATTTTTCTTATTTTGTTTAAATATATATTTTTTTCATTTAGTACTGCCCTTCAGAAGACTTGCATGTTTCCCGGAATACAAATTAAGTACAATTTACCTTGATTTTCAAATTCAAAAGGTTTTCACCCCCCGGCTCTTAATGCATCGTGTTTCCTTCTGGAGCATCAGTGAATGTTTGAACCTTTTTTAGTAGTTGTGTTTGAGTCCCTCAATTGTCCTCAGTGTGAAAAGATGGATCTTAAAATCATACAGTCATTGCTGGAGAGGGTTCAAATATGAAAAAGAGGCTAGAAAACTGAAGAATGTGCAGGACCTGGAGGATTTTTCTGAAGAACATTGGGCAGTTTAACTGCTCAGGACAATCAAGGGACTCGTGAACAACCATCACAAAACAAAAAAACAGCGGAAACACCGTGGATCATCCAGGGAACGACACACAGCACTGAGAATCAATGGTTCATAAACTTTTTATCAGGGTTATTTGAATAAATTCAGCAATTTTTTTTGTCTTGTGGACTATATGTAAACATTTTTTATGTAAAATATCTTATTCAGGACAGTACTAAATAAAAAATAACATGCATTTTGTATGATCCCTCTTATTTAGTTAAAATTATTCCCATTTTCACAGATTCTGCAAGCGGTTCACATACTTTTTCATGCCACTGTATGTATATATATATATATATATATATATATATATATATATATATATATATATATATATATATATATATATATATATATATATATATATATATATATATATATATATATATATATATATATATATATATATATATATATATATATATATATATATATATATATATATATATATACACAAAATATATATAGTAATTTTTCCTAGTGTGAAAACAAGATTCCTAGAGAATAGAAATGATTTGAGCAGAGGTTTGATTAAAAAGCGTCCATTTTGCTTTGTTTGGTGTTTTCTAACAAGACAAATAGTGACCAAAAGCAAACAACACACAAAAATATGAACGATGTAAAAACACTAAAACGTATTCCTCACATAAGATAATTTGACTCAACAAATGAAAGCCACATAGGCTACTGTCAGGAAGAAAGATACTGTCAAGACATGTACAGACAATTCTCAGGAATGTTTTTCAGCATTTGACAACACGTTGCTAGTTTTGTGTTTGGAGTGCTTATGGGACAATCTCTCATTATGCAATATCTTAATTCTATAAGTGCACTCTCTGCAGATGGAATACATGAATTATTGCAGATTTGTTCATATATGCACTACATCAGTCATCTCTTCTTCTTGGACAGAATTTGAGTAGGATTCACTGCATATTTTTGCTGGATCCTTATGTTCATTCATTCACTCACTCATTGTCAGTAAATTATTTTCCAAGAGCTTTTCTAAATTCTCAGAACTAGAACATAAAAAGTACATTTATTATGTGCTCACAACGTAAACACGCCCACTATGCTAAGACATCTTAAGACATTCTCAGTGTCATTATTTCACAACCAACATTAACACTATTTGTTTTTGCATAGGAGTGTACAAACCCATGCTGCAATGCAACCACCTGCAAACTGACAGAGGGCTCACAATGTGCAACAGGAGAATGTTGCGAGCAGTGCAAGGTAAGATTCCGAGAGCAGGGGGCATTTTGCTGTATCATTCATCAAATCATGAACGTATCAAATCAACAGGACTGCTTTGGGACACAACATACCGGTATATTCACAATTTATTGTGTTTAAGCTTCTGTGTTTAAAAAAAGAAAAAGACAGCAAACTTCCAAGTGCCTTCTGTATCAAAAGAGACATAGTACTAACAATTATCATGAACAAACCAAATTAGCTTGAAACAACATAAATGTAAACAAATGAGCTACATTTCAGGCAGTGGCGGAGTCAGAGAGGTGTGCGGGGTACCACTGGACACCCCTGACATCTGATTTGCCGCCCTAGGTGCAAACCCAAAATTTCATTTGCTACTGGCATACTCGTTTTTCATTTCATCTCTTGTTGAAAGAAGCATTTGATGTGTGGTGGCGCAGTATATTCATAATATGTATATTAACGTTGAATATTAGGAGAATATTAATGTTTGTTGCAAGATACTGAAGAATAAGAATAAGGGAGTTTCAGAGTGTACGAGAAGCGCAGAGCTATTCAAAATCCTGCCGTGCCATACAGCACCACTCATAGTTTTCCATTAAATTACATTTGTCCCAAATCGTGGTTAATGTAAATTTCATATAGAGAGATAAAATAACATAGAATGTTTTCTCTTTCGTTTGAACTGTTTTTACAGCAAAACAAAACTGGAAACTGAGTTTCACAAGATTATTCTTGAACTTCTACACTACAGAAGCGTGTTCATGATCAGTCTGGCTGTTTCAATGCCTTTATTTGTATAAATCTAAAAGTATGTGATGGGATATGTGTGTTCTTTGGAGCACTACTGTACTACAGATTCACTATGGCCAAAAAAGCTGAAAGGGATATTTCACCCCAAAATTTAAATTCTGTTATCATTTGCTCTCCCTCAAGTTGTTCCAAACCTGTATTCATTTATTTCCTGTGATAAACACAAAAGAAGAATGTCGGTAATCAAACAGTTGCTGGGCCCCATAGTATGGGGAAAAAATACTATGGAAGTGAATGGGGCCCATCAAATGTTTGGCTCCCCATGTTCTTCAAAATATCTTCTTTTGTGTTCATCAGAGGAAAGAATTTAATACAGATTTGGAACAACTTGAGGGAGAGCAAATTATGACAGAATTAAAAAATTGCCCAATTTAAACTGCAAGTGATTCTGAATCTTACTGCGGTGAGCAGAAAAGTTTCTCAATAGGGGGTGTCGTATTCCACTATTGTGCTAGCATGTTCTTTAGGCGGTGCAATTATTAAAGGGAAATCTTTCAATTCCTTCTCATGAATAAAGATGAGACTCGAATTACGTTTCTGTTCTCTGTAGGTTTTCATACCAATTACATTTCACACTTGGGAAAAAAAAATCAACAAAATAAATGGTTTAGAATATTTCCTTTAATATTATAATGAGTACACTCAAAACAATGTGTTATCAGTTTTCAATGACGTTAAATCGATGTCATCGTCTCAAAAAAAGGAAAATAAATACAGTTTCATTTACTGTTAATAACCACAAATCTTCCGTACTTTGAGTATAACCGTGTTTTTTATTCCTCCCCATCAGATGAGGTCAGCCTCACATGTGTGTCGTCCCAAAAATGATGACTGTGATTTGCCCGAGTCGTGCACTGGAAAATCAGCCGTGTGTCCTGAAGATGTCTTTACAGTCAATGGACTCCCTTGCAAAAATGGGAAAGGTTATTGCTACAATGGCCAGTGCCCTCAGAGAGAGGAGCAGTGCATTAAAATGTGGGGTCCAAGTGAGTACAGCAATATATTGATGCAACACAATAATACTAAAAAATAATCCGTGCTGAACCCCACATGACTGCTAATTTTTCTATTATTACAAAAATAAATAAATAAAGGTGCTGAGGTGGCTGGAGAAAATTGCTACAACCAAAACACAAGAGCACTGTACTATGCCTACTGCAAACGTAAAGGCGATATATATATCGGATGCCAAAAACAGTACGATTTTACATCCATCTGTACATCTTTTTCTTTCACATATCATACTGTCCAATTACTATTTTGCCCCATCTGATCAACCACCAATTTTATTTATCTATCTACAGAGATGTGATGTGTGGAAAACTGTTCTGTGTAAATGGCAACGCAAGTCCCAATTATGGACGGCTGGTATCATTCAGCAACTGTAAAGCCACATTCTACAGCAATCCTGAAGAGGATTACGGCCAAGTGGACACTGGCACCAAATGTGGGGACGGGTTGGTAAGGCTGATCTCCACATGTATGCCAGTTATACTACAAACACACAAATGTTCTTATAGTTCAATAACAATTAATTCCTTCAAGGATTCCTTCAAACTGAAAACGTTGCCACAATTGTGACATTTAGAATATTTTAAAGCAACAGGAAGCATATTATTGATTTCTTGCCATTCTTTATTCATTTATTTATCGTTTACTCAGGTTTGCAACCAGAATGAGTGCGTTGACCTAGAGACGGCTTACAAAGCAACCAACTGCTCAGCCAAGTGCAAAGGCCATGCGGTAGGTCCTTTCTCAAACATTAATTTCTCGTTTTCCTCATAAAATGGAACAAATAGACCTAAACCAACACTGTCTCTGCTTTATTTCAAGAGGTCATTGGTTTATGACTATTTCAAGTCTATTAACATAACTTTCCTTCACATCAGAAGTTGTAGAACTTGGTGTGATTTAGAAGAATTAGTATAAGTGTCTATATATATATATATATGTTACAGGTTTGTGACCACAGACTGCAATGCAGATGTGAAACGGGATGGCTGCCGCCAGATTGTGAAGCACCAACCGAAAGCGACGGTTTGTCTAAAGGTAGTACTGCAGATACTGCATTCATCCTCATATTCTTTTAGTTTTGATGATCATAAATGAGTGTTCCCTTTAAGTCGGTCACGTTCGATGTACGTCTCCGTTCCCTCCTTCAGGGAATGAGGGTTACACACGTAACCGAAACGTTTTGCCTTTTTGTACTTCTAGGTGTGATAGTAGCCATTGTGGTGGCTGTCTGTGTTCTGATTGGTATACTTCTCATTGGACTGGCCGTCTTTTACAAACGCAGAAAGAGCACACCATATTCATCCAAGTAAGAGTATAGTAAACAGATGCTTACACACTTGGGAAAGTCAATGAATCAATTGTATTTAATGCTGCGGTTTTCTCAAAAGCCCCCCAAGGCAGCAGAAAGTTCATGTAGTTGACATCCCTGACTTGAGCCACCAGAGATTGCCGACGCCAAATCAGAGGCCCTCTCCAAATCAGAGGCCCTCTCCGGTAACTCACAGTCACTAACTTAACATCTAACTTCATTTAATCATCTCATTTAAACAAACACATCTCTTATAAATTCAATACTGAATGAATGATAAAAGTGTGATCAGGACCTTGTGTTCTTAAAATTTTTAGGCAATAAAACCTTCAGCACCTCCTCCACCTCCACCCTCTTCAGTCCCGTCCAGAGCTCTACATAACGACTTCACAACTGCACGTCAGGTAACGCTACATGTT
Organism: Gobio gobio; assembly: GCF_949357685.1. Classification (NCBI taxonomy): domain Eukaryota; kingdom Metazoa; phylum Chordata; class Actinopteri; order Cypriniformes; family Gobionidae; genus Gobio; species Gobio gobio. Next base: position 44,654,032 of record NC_137100.1, on the reverse strand, counting down.
TAATGATTGTCGGTATTTATGGGATAGTTCAAACCAAAGTTAGAAATCTGTCACCATCTTGTTGTTTCAGATCTATTGTGACTTATTTTCTGTTGGTTTTCTGTGGAACACAAGTGTTTAGCACTTGTGTTGCTCTTTTTCTTTAAACATACAGTGCAAGTAGATGGGGGTCAGGAATGATCAAACTCCAAAATGGCAAAAAAAAAAAGTCCATGGGACTCATCTACAACATTCAACACCTACTAAAGTAGTGCAATAGCTGTGTGTGAGAAATTTGAATTAAATTTAAAGTTGTCCACTGAAAATTTTGATTTGAAAATCTTACTTGACAGCTTTGATCACCATTTACTCTAAGTTTGGTCATTCTGATATGAAAACAAGGAAGAACTGAATACATTTTGACAGACATTTGGGTCTGTTGAACTACACTGTATCTTTACCTATCCCAGTCACTCAGTTTAGAAAAAAAAAATCAAAGCATTGAGAAGATTATCTGGCAAGTTTACATTTATCAATTGAGCAAACATACATTTGAAAAATGTGGTCTGATGATTATGTCTTCAGAAACATAAGAGATCTTCAATATTTCTCCCCCTCATAGGCTCTTAGACCACCTCCAAGGGTGTGATGTCTGGCACCTTTCAAACCTCAAGAAGTTGAACCCGCACTTTGGGGTGGTCTATCAGAAGGGAATGCAAGTGTTTGAAAGAGACTGAGGCTTAATAAACTATTCAGGAGACGACCATATCTGTGAAAGTAAGCCATAGTCCTAGCATAAAGATGAGACCAAAGTAACACATTGAAATGAATTTTAATGTGTAAAAGATTGTCCTTGAGTCACATAATGAATGCTCATGTTTGTAATGAAAGTAATGTTTGTTTTTAACTGGAAAATGATTGTTTTTATTTTACATTATTTATTTGTACAGTATGCTTCTGCGTAAATGAGCCTGACTTCTGTATGATTTTTACCATTTGCAGTCAGAAATAATAGCTGACTCACTTCCACTGAATGTTTAAGAGACAAAATCAGAAAGCTGCATTTCTAAAAATTATGAAATTTCACCCCCCCCCCTTTGAAAAGTCCCTAACTGTCTAAGATGCGATATTCTTTCTAGTTTTTCATAGCAATGTCTGCCAAGCAGTTGAAAACAACACTGTACTTTGTAATATACATTTTGTTACGATGCACTTTCAACATATTATCAAATCTAAATGCTTATATTCTAATGTTTACTTTACTTTGTTTTTTAGTTTTGTATTTATTGAATATAATTGTACTGTAAAATGCAATACTAATGTAAATGTACATTGAAAAACACATTCAGGTGATTTGTTTAAAAAAATATATATATATGACCAAACTTGAGGTCCACAGTATTTCAGTTTTTATTCGTCTTCTCAACCGATACATCTACATAATATCAAGAATTTAAGGTGGCCTCACATTACATGTACTTGACAAAAGGTATTTATAATTATGCTATAATTATGCATACACTTTTCTACACATTCCCACAGATGTTTCTGGACTTAATTGAGTCTCTGAGCCAGTGAAGGCCTAATACTCAACATTTCAGCTTTTTAACACTTAAGATGATTGCAAACAGAAAGTTCAAACTTCCTCTTCCTTTCTCTAGAACTTCAGGTTGCCAGTTATATTAAGACCAGCCGACACCCTGTTAAACCATTATAAGAAAACAGTATAACTGATCCCAGATCAGCTGCTTAATCTCAGTACTTTTATTGGTATCATTTGAAATGCATGCAAGTAAATGTAGCACATTTTTACTTTAGAGTCCACAGACATACAGCATTTCCTGAAGTGTGTGTGTGTGTGTGTGTGTGTGTGTGTGTTCTGCAGGATCAAATCAGTGCAGCATGTCAGAAGGTTACACTGGAATCACATTTATTTATTTTAAAAGCTTTGAGTTCATACACCTAAAAAAAGAAAAGAAAAAGAGCACAACATATTTTTCATATTAATAGTTTGAATGCTTTTGGAATGAAAAGGTAACTTTTAAATCAGACTCGTGTGAAGAACCGGTCCTGTATCTTTAAAAAAAAAAAAAAAAAATTCTAATGTCTAAAATGTTACATACATTTCAAATGCTTCCAGAAAATGACCCGCTAAATTGGGTGGGTTGCTCATGTGCATAGCATCAGACATTCAACATCGAAAATTAAACCTGCTTTAAAACCATATAAACATGCTGCTCTTGTTAAAAAACAAAAGGAAAAAAAAAACCTTAATGCTGTTCCTCTATAGTCTCTTGAAGTTCTGCATCTCAACAGTAGGCGGAGACATACCACAACTTTTCAAAAACCTGTTAAAACAAGCAGCCACGTTAAAAAAAAAATCCCTCCCACGATATCTCAAATAGTGTTACAGCTGAAACCACCAAAACATTTATCAAGCTCAGCATGCTTTGTTAATGTCTCAAGCACAGACCAAATGAAATCGATAGTCTATACGAGCAGTTTCTCAGCAGAGGATGAATACTTTGCAGTAAATGCTGCACTCGTTTCTGCAATGGCCTGGAGGACATTCTTTAAAGAGTGAATAAGACTTGCTGCTTCAGAGTTACGTATAGATGTTTTCTATTTACAAGGACTTGCATTTAGTGCAATATTCTTTAAACTGACCTCGTTACCTCCCCATCACACTGCAAAATGGGGTCGGTAAGAGCTCTGGCAGATAACTCACAGCACAAAAAAAAAAAAAAAAAAGACTTTGGCTTTTGAGTCGATCAAAGCAACTTCTCACGTCCCACATTTGCTGTTACATGTCTACATGAGCTTATAGGCATACTAACAGATTCCACTGGATATAGTAACAAATAAAACCGGTTGCCAATCTCATTTATCATCATTTTAAAAAGAGTGGCAGAAAAGAAATGGGGGAAAGAGAGCCTTGTCTTGAAGTCTGTGTTAAACGATAGCTCTAAAAAGAGCAAACTAACTTCCAGTACAGATGCAGAAGTTGCGTTATGCGATTGTGACAGTGCTTTCATAAGACTTGCTTTGTTATTTCTTTTTTCACTCACAAAAGTAGAATCAAACAACTTCTATTTAAGATCGATCATTCTGACTACTTACATGTGGTGTGTCATCTGGCAAGATTCAAGTGCTGTTTTAGGGAAAAAAAATCCATGTAGAAACAGACACATGGAACCCAAAGCAGCTAATATTTCATTTAGTCTGAATATTACTTAAAACTGAACAACACTTATGTAGCTAGAAAATATTTTTCCATAAACTTATAACTTATTTCCCTTAGGTTTGCTTTGCCTTAATATATCCCTTACAGACATATTTATTGATAACATGCATCAGTATATTCAGCCAAACATTCCCTTGCCAAATACATATTGACATAAAATATTATAAAACGGCATTAACTATGTCTCCTGATCTGTACAGCATCTTAAACCCAAATCTCTGTCTTCGGGATACAAAACTGTAGTTGCAGTTTAAAGGTTGACACATTGTGACTGTATTTTGCACACTTTCAAATGTTCACTCGTCTTTAAAATGTTGCTATCAATTACATCTAATACATTTCATTTAATAAATAAAATCTCATGTTTGTACTTAGTTGTAAGTGATTTCTCTCTCTGTGTGTGGAATGATTCCTCTCCACATCCCAGGCAGTTGAGGGGTCTGTCTCGTGGAGAACGTGGCAGAGCAAGAGAAAATGCTATGGAGGAGAGGAAAAGTGCGAAATCTCCCCTTACACATTCCCGTCAGTGCCGTTTTTCTCGTTGGCAGTGTTAACTGTGGTACCGTCAGGTTGCTGGCCGTCCTTCCGAGGAGGCATCCGTTCGTTTATTCGGTCCAGGCCACGTGCTTCTTCGAAGTTGCGGATTTTCCGTGTAGGAGAGAAGCCTTGGATGGCTAACGGGGGAAAAACAAAAATCAAGGAAAATGAGCTAGTTAGGAAATTATTTGATTAACTTTCAGTGTTTAGTTAAACACATCGTGTCATGAGACAATTAACAAACTGTGCTAGCATACACAACACATCATTTACAGTGATCAAAAAGACTATTCACCTGATTCATTATTTAACTAGGAAACTATTATATTATAAAAGTAATTAGGTTTTTTTTTGCCTCAGAAAATAGAACATAATTAATAAATCATGACAGTAAAAACAATCAATGGTCTGAACAGGAAATAGAGTATTAGATGGTGGCAATAACTGCAACACAACAGACAACGAACAATTTTATGTGATGCATATTAAATGTAGGGCTGACTCATGTGAACCAACTCATTTTTATGAACCAATATCGATTCTTAAATCCCAAGAATCCCGATTAGTCTACCCTTAGTCTATCCTGTTTTCAGTTGATGAATGAAGGGAACATTTTAGCGCGCCTCACATCCAATAAATCTCAATACGCTTTGTGCTATGTTACTTTTGATATGAAAAAGTCTTAGGATTTCAAATTCTGTCCATTTTACTACGAAATAAAAAAAAATTAATACAAAAACAGCATTTTGCCGCTGTTTATTGTGGTGTGGCAGCCTCAGTTCAAGAGAAGCGGCAGCGCAGAACGCACGTGAACCGATCAAATAAACATGAATTAGAGTAGCCTAGAAATAATGTCATTTTAAAGGCAAGTCGGCATATTCTAAAACTTCCTTGAGTTTTATTTAAGTGGTTGTATACAAATCAATTAATTTTAACTTCAATATTATAGTAATGTAGTACCAACCATGTATGGTTTACAGCATTAGTTGAGATTTTTTTCTTTGAGAAAATTTGCCATGTACTGTACCTTATATACAGATCCAAAATAACATTGAATCTGAATCACAAGCTTGTTAATCAAACTGAATCCTGAAATGATGTCAATATAACCTTTTTATATTTATACAAATAAAAAATATGTATATTGTGCAAACAAAGAGAAAAGGTAATAGGGACTAAGTGTATTATTTACACGGCAAGGAATAAAATGAGATTGAGCCAATTCTGAATGTCACGTCACACGTATCTGAAAGAGCTTGAACTGACCACATATTCAACCAAACAACATGCACAAACAGGAAAGCTGATTCTTGCACAACTAACAGGCTTATTATGTCCTGTGACAAATTTCGAAAACAGCAGGCAATTGCCAAGGTGAATCATGACCGGTTCCAGTTGACAGAGCAAACACAAGATGCCCATTTAAATGGAGAAAAATGGAGATGCAGCTGAACTTAGAAATCAGGTCAGCGACTCGACAGCAAGAGTATCTTACTCTGGCACACATTTCATGCCAGCATGTGTGTGTTTGTGTTTGTTTGCACAATAGCTTAGAGCCTCGGTACATTACAGCAGCGGGCGAGAGGCCTTGGGCAAGAGTTTTTCGCTTGAACGGGAACAGACGGTCTTAGGTGTGCAGAGTTGTAACGAGATTAGAATCTGAAAATACTCTGCGGAGGGAGCTCTCGGCCTCTCCGCCAATCATATGGCAGCAGGAGAATTAGCACGCTCTAGCCACGACCCGGGACTAACCAGCAAACCCCTCTGGGTCAACAGGCAACGGCTGATTAATGAGGTGGAGCACAGCTGGAGCTGGTAGCCTCATTCCATGACTGCATGGACGGTTTCAAGTGTCCGCATCCATCATTTATCATTAAAAATACTGACCCGGAGTAATTTTAGGCTCTTTTGTAAAAATCTGAAACTCATCAGGGAAGGAAATTCCTTATGAAATGAGAATCGCTTTGTTCGGCTGGTTTCAATTAAATTGAGAAAAATATGGTGGTGCAAGAATACAGATTTTCCATGATTAGTCTGAGACACACACAGACGCTGAGGTGAACAGCATGAAAACACACAGAGGGGAAGACAGCACAACTTATAGGGTCAGGATATGACACACAGTACTGCGAGCGTACCTTGACCCTCCTTTGCTTCTATGGTGGCTGTATTAGCAAGCGCAGCAGGAAGTAGCCCAAAATGAATGGAGAGAGAGGTTATATCAGTGTGAGTACATTCAACCCCCAAGCATATAAACCCACACACCACAGCAATGCAGTAATATTAGTAGTTAAAGAATCAGACAGTAATATAAACAGAGCACAGAAAGTCAGTGAGAGAAAAAGCGGTTAGTTCCTTCCAATCAGAGTAATTGTTTGGCCATTTTCTTATAATGTACTGGGGAAAAACATGTAGTATTTAATATTGACAGCTAGAGGTTGAAATAGGTACTGCATTCCAAATTCAAAATATTGGAGAGAGTTGTTTCCCCGCCTCCTCCTCCTCAGACACAACGCTCACACGGGTTGCCAGATTGAGGACACGCAACAGGAATGAGCGCAATTGGCAATGGAAAGCGACAAGCCTCACACTGTCATAGAGGTTTTTAGATGGATGCAGAGGCTTGTAGGTGGTGTAGAATCTGTGATCTTTGACCCATTTCTTTTGCTGGCTTCCATGGCTGCAGTATTTTTCACCAACTGGCAACCCGGTGTGTCGAAATACTATTGGGTAAATTGGCAGTGGGTGGGATCACAGACCAAAAAAAAAAAAAATAGACAATCTGACCAAGAATGCACATTTCATAGAATAACTGGCTGTAGCATTGGTTTATTTGTAGAAACAAGTATTTGAACTTGGTATGTTTCCTTTGGAATTTTTATGTTTTAGTAAAAGTAAAACTCAACAAATTAAGTACTCCACCTTGCCTACCAATCAATATACAGACCATTAGTTACACAAATGAGGAGTCAAATATTCATCGAAGTCTAATTTATATTTATATTTGTTTATATATTATATTTTGAACTCATCTCTGACTTGGAAATTTCCACAGTCAAACAATTCAGGCAGACACAACTAATCTATGCTGTATCAGCTGACAGGATAGGATGGTAGTCAGACAACCAAACCATCTCCTAATATATCATTTCCAGAGTACATGAAATGCTAATTGGATAGTTAAAGCTAGAAATGTCCTAGTGCCCTAGGGTCTTGTCTTAAGATCAGACCAACAGCTTCTCATTTTCTTTAATATTCCTCTCTGTTCTGCAGGTCTAGCTGGCTTGATGTCTGACCCACACAGACAATGAAGCCGGCCTCTTAAAGGTCACTGAATTTTCTATATGTACTTCAAATAGTGACATCCACCCACGGCCTCCCTCTGATTTCCCTCTCTCCCTCCTTCACTGCTCACTCACACAAAGTTCCCAACGCTATTGGCCTTTAATGACCTTAAGTCCTGGACACCTCGCCAACAGATTCATCTACTCAGACTGGACAGGTCAATGCAGAGAGTCATGATGCAGCTCTCATGACAATCACCCTCTGACTGGCTCTCAGTTCTCAGAATCTCTGTAGTGCAGGTGGCTAAATCGCAAGGCTTAATGTGAGCCTACAAGGGAAGGGCTGGGAAGGGCTTTATACAGCACATAGGCAAATAATCAGTGTAAACATTACATTAGTTCATAGGTGTACAGCAGGATGTAAAAGGCGTTCATAGTGCCCAGAATAAGCTAGGCAGTATTTATAATTGTGATTATAAAACATTATATTTTAATTAAAGAAAATGAAGCATATTTTCAATAAGATTTCTTGAATCGAGACATTATTTTCATGACAATAAACATCAATTGTCATGACTTTAATTCAAACAAACTATTCTCCTTACAATGATATATAAAATAAAAAAAAAGAATCACATCAAAAGTTTGGGGTCAGTAAGATTTTTTTTTAATTAATTGAGCCCTTTTATTTAGCCACAGTAAAGACTAATTTGTTACAAAGAAAATCTATTTCAAATATAGTAAATGCTGTTCTTTTGAACATTATATTCATCAAAAAAAACAAAAAATAATAATATTAACAGGTTTCTTGAGTAGCAAATCAGCATATTTGAATGATTTCTGAAGGATCATGTGACACCAAAGACTGGAATAATTGCTGTTTAGGAAAAAAAATTAATTATTTAAAAAATATATATAAATAATATATAAATTAATAATAATAATAAATATATATATATATATATATACATATACATATATATATATATAAATAAATAAATAAACGGGTTGTTGTAATAAATATAATATAAGCACCTGGAATATGGTATAATCACTGAATATCACTTTCATGATCTTTTTTCATTCTTTTTAAAAGTTTAAAAGCTTTACACTTCCATCAAAGAAATAAAATAAACAATAAAATGACAGAATTTAAATTTTGGGGTGAACTTGAACTGTTGTGAAAATAATGTCCCAATGCAAAAAGGGTTGGTTTCATTTTCTTTAAAGGTCCCATGGCATGAAATTTTCATTTTATGAGGTATTTCAACATTAATATGAGTTCCCCTAGCCTGAATATTGTCCCCAAGTGGATAGAAATGTTGACCGGTGTAAAACCGAGTTCTGGCTGTCTTTCTCTGCCTTTGAGAAAATGACAGGCCAGACGAGCCAATCCTGAAGTCTCCTGGTTTGACGTCCACACAGGAACGGTTACCTCCCTTTCCAACGCCCAGAGAATTTGGCACACCCATGCAAGCGCTATATTTGTCCTCGAGAGATCATGGCTTGTGAACGAGTGAACGCTGGCAGTTTCTCAGTGTTTGGATGTACAAATGAAAACAGTCTTTTTTCAGTTCCTTCTGATCTGTGATCAGTGATTTCTTATGTGTAGCTAATTATATATTATTCGTGCACACACTGCGGCTTCTCTCTCTCCCGACAGAACGGTGTTTTCGTGTTTTCTATCTTGTGAGTCAGTGTTTTTGTACGTCCTTGTCGCGTCTATCGGTTCTACAATGTGCATACAGTCATGAGTTTCTGCTCAACATCGGCAGACTCACATCTCTTTAGAGATAAACCTCACGCACGCCGAAGCTCGGGCTGCACTGACCGGTCGGCCTTCAACATCCCCGACCCCCAGTACTGCATCTGGCCCACAGCGGAGGCACCAAACGCGGCGCGAGATTAAGCAGAAGGGGAGTAAGCGTGAGGGTATCCGGCTAGGCTAGCCAGCTATCCCCACAATAAACTGGATTACATTCGATTACTGCTGTTGTGTCTTTGTTTGCGCTGTGTAAGTTACTCAATGCGCGTCACTGACGCTTTTCGTATGATTGGAACATATCTAAAAATAATGCTATAATCAACACTTACTAACTCGTTCATCTCGCTGTAATGGTACATTGCATGTGTTACAAAATTGGTAGAATAATGATGAAGACGGACTCGGCGTGACTGGGACTCAAACTCGCGCTGACAGACAGCGCTCTCACAACTCAGTAGTTACTATAAATAACTTTGTTAGCAATCGCTCCGTCTCCGTGATGTCCGGTTCGCGAACGAATCATTCTTTTGAATTGGTTCGTTTTAGTGAACCGAACCAGTTCACCAAATCGTTCTAAACGGTTCGCATCTCGAGTCAGCGCTGATCCATAATTTACTAAAGTTACTAACTTTCTGACATGAGTGACAGTCCCTCCGACTAGAAATAAACTAATAACCTGAAGTATATTCTAGTAACTACAACAGTTCACTGAACTGAGACATGAGAACTGATGTGAAGTGAACTCAGGTCCATCCGTCTCTCTGGCAGCAGCTCGTGCGTCGTAGACCTCGTTAAACCACGCCCCCTCCGCTCATTTCAAATGGAAAGATGTCAGCCAAATCACAACAGTGGGCGTTTTTACTGAAGTCTCACAGCAGACACGCCTCTTGAAACAGGGCATTCAGCCACAGGGCAAACAGCAGTATAGAAAAAATGCCTTTTATTTCTAAATTATGACATTTTATGTAAAAATCATACTAACAATATAAGCACACCTCAGGAAACATTATAAAATAATAGAAAAATGCCATGCCATGGGACCTTTAAACAAAACAACATCTCTTCTGATTTTTATAGCAATAAGGATCCGAGCAGCTAGGGGTGTGGATTATGATTTTGCAGCTAGTATCGGAAAGCCAGAAAAGGTGCAGCCCAGAAAAGCTCACGCAATGGAGATGAAGAGCAAAGCCCTCATCAGTATCTGCTGCTATAAGCTCTGATGCAGTTCAGCATGAGGGAGAGAGATAGATCATCATCTTTAGTATCTGGCATGATAAAGCTCCTTCTAGCTGCCGTGTGCTGGTACTTTCTGCTTTAGTATGAGGGCCAGTGCTGGGTCATATGTGGTGTTGATGATGATCTGGTATGACTTCCGGGTTGGATGCGATAGGCCCTCAAATGCACTTCACTAATATACCATTACAAAACCACAAACATGCTCACTTACCACTCTGTAAGGTCTGCTTGCCTCCAGACAACACTCCGAGAGGTAATGTTCCAGTTGGGGTGAGCCCTTTGAGGGTCAGTACACTCTCGCTCTCTTCCCTGAGGCCCAACACACAAACACACACAAACACACACACACACACACACACACACACACACACACACACACACACACACACACACACACACACACACACACACACACACACACACACACACACACACACACACACACACACACACACACACACACACACACACACACACACACACACACACACACACACACACACACACACACACACACACACACACACACACACACACACACACACACACACACACACACACACAGATCGTATTAGAGTTGTGTTCAAAGAATGAAATGGCACATAATCAATTAAGATGGAGTGGGGGGAGAGAGAGGAAATAAATGGCAATTTGAATCTTTGCTGCAGCTCCAACCTAATCTGAATATTGCTCAGAAAACCAGAGACAAAAGACTTCAAGATGTCCTCTGTTCTTCCATTATCTATGGCATTGTTCATCTGGAATAATGTCTAATATAATTAGACCGTTATTACGCATGATGACCCACTGACGCCAGCTCATTAATCCTAATGGAGGAAAGTTTGTGTGTGTGTGGCATTAAAACAAAACTTCATTGTACGAGGTAGTTTTTCCTGCTCTTTATACAAACAGTTTTTTGATTACTGTAATCTCCCAAGCAGCAAAGTGAATATACATATAAAATTGCATTCAGACTGACCTGAGCACAGAAAAGACTCTGGCCATTTTCCCAATGGCACGGATCTTATTCCTGATCACCTCCTTACGGACAGCTGGAGTTCCACCTGCAGCAACACAGAATCAGCAAAGTTAAGAAAGGGGGGGGGGGGGGGGGGATGCTAAAAATGTGGAGATGCTGACAATCGGATTTGAATATTATTGTGATTGCATTTTGAACTGCATTTGAAACAGTTACTCTTTATTAACGCTAAAATAATAATAATAATAAATATTAAGAAATAAAGAATTAATAATTGTGATATTAATTAATGAAGTAAAAAAAATATATATATATTATTATTATTAGAATTTTCCTATATACTGGTGAGCCAAAATATTATGACCAGTCACAGGTGAAGAGAATATCATTGATTATCTACTTACAAGGCCACATAATATTGATTATGATCTAATCTATCCAGATCATATGTTGGATGCAGGAGAAATTGGCAGGAATAAATATCTGAGCGACTTTGACAAGGGCCAAATTGTTATGGAAAGGTGACTGGGTCAGAGTATCTCTGAAATGTCAAGGCTCCCGGTCAGCAGTTGTGAGAATTTACCAACAGTGGTATGAGGGGGGACAAACCACAAACCACAAACCAGCGACAGGGTGTTGGGTGCCTAGGGATGAAACGATTACCGGTTTCACGATAAACCACGATAAAATTTAGTGACGGTTAGTAATATCGTATAAAATTTTATTATCATTAAAACCGCGTGTGATTATCACGGTTGTGAAAACTCGCGGTAAATCCTGTGTAGTCAGCGTCAGTCAGGCGCAGCACCGCTGTTTTTTGAATGAGAAGACATGGCAGAAGGCAGTGACAGCACTTCTGGGGATTGTTCAGCCTCTAAAAGGACCAAATCTGAGGTGTGGTCATATTTTGGCTTTTACAAAAGTCCTGAGGGAAACTTAATCTAAGATGGTCACCCTGTCTGCAGAACATGCCAGAAGAAAGTCACTGTAATAGGGGAAACACTTCAAAACTACGAACGGCAAGTGGACTTTGACCTCAATACCAAAACTACATCTGGGAAATAATAACGTGAAGCGAACGAACAAATTTAGTCAAGACTAACATTTAAGGGATAATAATCAGGGCTTGACATTAACAACCGCCATTTGCGGGTGTAACGTTATTTCGGCTGCACACTAGTCACTCTGGCTGTTGAACTTATAATAGTCTTCTCAAAAGCCATCTGTTATAATCGCGTTGCGCATTATAATCACTCACACGTGTTTCTATTGAGTTTATGAATGCAATGTCTCATAATCAGAGGCGTTCAGATTAGCCGGAGTTTCATTCAGAGCGCGCGCCGCTCTCACTCGCTGAAATCTACACTAAAAGCAGAGATAAACGTGCGATGTATGCAGGAGATTCATTCATCATATGGTGGTTGTACTGTTTTTGTTCTATTTCAGCGGCGAAAATGGTTTTAAAAACACAGCAGAAGCACAGCGCGTCTGATATGACTGGCATAACGCTGGTGAATTTAGGGACCGTCTCTAAAGTTACATACAACATTGGTAACGTTACACGTTTCAAACTTCAGCATTTGAAGAGAATGACAGTCATAAAACTGACTGTAAAGTGATCATTTAGGTGTCAGGTATGATGCACACATTTTGATATTTAATAAAATAAACTGTCAAATCATATGGAAATATGGATATGCATTATTTCACTTGGATACTGTTTGGGCTCTAACACAAAATATGCTAGATTTAAATGCATCATTGCTGAACACTGTAAATATATTCTCAAGCAATATTCTCATCAGAGATAATATTAGAGATTATATTTACGACAAATTATTATTATTTATGCGTTATGCGTTGCTATTGACGACGGCCATTAAGGAAGGAAATCCCACAGAATCTAGCTTAAAAAAGTGCATAGAGCTGTTTGATTTATTTGTTGTTTGTTGATTTTCAAATATAAAACTTGTTGAAATGTTTTAAGTGTGTGCATCAGTTCTTTTTGAACACTTTCATCTCGTTTGAACAAAACCGTGATAATATTGATAACCGTGATAATTTGGGTCACTATAATCGTGATGTTAAATTTCCATACCGTTTCATCCCTATGGGTGCCTAAAGCTCATTTATCCCGTCTGGCCTGAGCCAACAGAAGGTCTACTGTGACAAGTCACACAAAATTTTAATGATGTTATGGGAGGAGTGTGTCAACACAGGGAATCGCTCTCTGCTGCGTATAGGACTGCGTAGCCGCAGACCAATCAGAGCGCCTATGATGACTGTCCACCGACAAAAGTGCCTACAATGAGCATGTAAGCATCAGAACCTTGAAGTAGTGGAAGAAGGTCGCTTGGTCTGGTGAGTCCATCATGTGGACGTCCATGTGCCTTTTAACAGGGGAAGTGATGGCACAAGAATGCACTGTGGGATGACGACCAGCCGGTGGATTGAGTGTGATGCTCTGGGCAATGTTCTGCTGGGAAACCCTGGATCCGGCCATTCATATGTACATAAATTTGACACGTGCCACCTACCTAAACATTGTTGCAGACCAGGTACACCACTTCATGACAATGGTGTTTCCTGGTGAGAATTGCCTCATTCAGTAGGTTAATGCACCATGCCACACTGCACACATAGTTCAGAAATGGTTTGAGGACGAGTTCAAGGTGTTGCCCTGGCCTCCAAAACTCCCCAGATCTCAATTCAATTGAGCATCTGTGTAATGTGCTGGACCAACAAATTTGATCCACAGTGGCACAACCTCGTAGCCTACAGGACATGAAGGATCTGCTGCTAACGTCTTGGTGACAGAAACTACAGGACACCATCAGGAGTCAGCGCTGGTTTGGCAGCACGTGGAGGACCAACAGCATATTAGGTAGATGGTCATAATGTTTTGGCTCATTGGTGTACAAGTAGTATATTTCTTTTGTAATGTCTCTAGTTTGCTTTCAAAATAAAGCTTGGTTTTAATCAGAATGCCAGAGAATGCGGTGCAAAAATAAAGATATTGTGTCAGACATACACTCACTTAAAGGATTATTAGGAACACCATACTAATACTGTGTTTGACCCCCTTTTGCCTTCAGAACTGCCTTAATTCTATGTGGCATTGATTCAACAAGGTGCTGAAAGCATTCTTTAGAAATGTTGGCCCATATTGATAGGATAGCATCTTGCAGTTGATGGAGATTTGTGGGATGCACATCCAGGGCACGAAGCTCCCGTTCCACCACATCCCAAAGATGCTCTATTGGGTTGAGATCTGGTGACTGTGGGGGCCATTTTAGTTCAGTAAACTCATTGTCATGTTCAAGAAACCAATTTGAAATGATTCGAGCTTTGTGACATGGTGCATTATCCTGCTGGAAGTAGCCATCAGAGGATGGGTACATGGTGGTCATAAAGGGATGGACATGATCAGAAACAATGCTCAGGTAGGCCGTGGCATTTAAACAATGCCCAATTGGCAGTAAGGGGCCTAAAGTGTGCCAAGAAAACATCCCCCACACCATTACACCACCACCACCAGCCTGCACAGTGGTTACAAGGCATGATGGATCCATGTTCTTATTCTGTTTACGCCAAATTCTGACACCATCTGAATGTCTCAACAGAAATCGAGACTCATCAGACCAGGCAACATTTTTACAGTCTTCAACTGTCCAATTTTGGGGAGCTCGTGCAAATTGTAGCCTCTTTTTCCTATTTGTAGTGGAGATGAGTGGTACCCAGTGGGGTCTTCTGCTGTTGTAGCCCATCCGCCTCAAGGTTGTGCGTGTTGTGGCTTCACAAATGCTTTGCTGCATACCTCGGTTGTAACGAGTGGTTATTTCAGTCAAAGTTGCTCTTCTATCAGCTTGAATCAGTCGGCCTATTCTCCTCTGACCTCTAGCATCAACAAGGCATTTTCGCCCACAGGACTGCCGCATACTGGATGTTTTTCTCTTTTCACACCATTCTTTGTAAACCCTAGAAATGGTTGTGTGTGAAAATCCCAGTAACTGAGCAGATTGTGAAATACTCAGACCGGCCCGTCTGGCACCAACAACAATGCCACGCTCAAAATTGCTTAAATCACCTTTCTTTCCCATTCTGACATTCAGTTTGGAGTTCAGGAGATTGTCTTGACCAGGACCACACCCCTAAATGCATTGAAGCAACTGCCATGTGATTGGTTGATTAGATAATTGCATTAATGAGAAATTGAACAGGTGTTCCTAATAATCCTTTAGGTATCACTTGTCTAATACATTTTGAACAATAATAATGTTTTATTATCATCATCATCATCACCATTATTAATTATTATTTAAAGGGATAGTTCATCCAAAAACATTCAATCAAATTACCCCATGATTTACTCACCCTCAAGCCATCCTAAGTGTATATGACATTTTTTTGAATACCGAAGGCGGTCTGCTGGAAGCTAGATATTTTACATTATAAAGTTTTAAACATGGATATTTTTTCTTACACAAACCCATCGATTCACTTCAGAAGTTCTTTATTAACTTCCCAGAGCCGTGTAGATTACTTTTATAATGGATGGATGCACTTTTTTGAGCTTCACTATTATTTTAGATATTATTTGGCAGAAAACTGAAGGAAAGCCTTGGTGCTTCATTGTTGAGTTGATAATTCAATTCTATTTCTCATTCCAAATATGGGGAAATGCTGTCATCTCCACCTTTTTTAAAAGGGTTTGGAATTGTTTGGAATTACTCAAATGAAAAAATAAAAGGAGCCTGGAATGCTTCACGGTGCACATTGTAAGCCAACCGCACCATTAGCCTTGCGTGGGCTTGAGAGTATTTGCAGAAGAGTGTCACACCTTCGCTCTAATAATTTAAGCAGATCAGTTTGTGGTTCAATGATTACACAAGGGAAAACCACAATCCTACTTAGTCTATATACTATATTTTAAAATATATTAAAATAGAAAAGAAAAAAACCCACTTTAAATTATAAATCACAATATTACTGTTTTTCTATAAGATTATACCACCATGTGAATTCTACTCTTCAGATCAGGCTGTCTAAGAAGGAAGTATCATGGGATGACATAACCAGACATCAGACCTCCAGGGAGAGCTTCTTAGACAGCCAGAATGACAGTTGGACACTTCTGAGGACCTGCTGTCTATGCTGATGATGACCAGACAGACAGACGCTCACACACACACACACGCACGCACACACACACACACACACACACAGCTTGAAGCGCATTCAAGCTGTTCTTCATTAAATTATGTCACTGAACGTGAAGCAAAAGGAAATCAGCCCATAAGGCAGTTGTCAGCTTACCAAACTTTAATTAATCTCAGTTGTATACTATGTGAACACCCTTACCTTCACATAAGTCATCTCCCTCTGACATGAGTTCATCATCAGAGCAGATATTTAGGACATTCACCAACATTTCAGTCACTGTAAATAGAGAACCTGCTCGTTAAATCTGCAATGCAAGTTGACATTTTACATAATATTTGTGTCTGTGCAACAAATTGAGTTGTCTACCCAAAAGAAGAACGGAATCGGAATTGCCTGAAACGATTCGCCAGTAATTCCAGCTATACTTCCTGCTCAAACCTACATTGGTTTGTTAAAAAAAAATCCATAATGACAGCCTGTCTTCACTGGCTGGCCTAGAACGACATCTACTTTTGACCTGCCCTTAAACCACAAACAAGCGCTGAGGAAGTCTCCAGAGCTACATTTCAGATATAGTAATGGCTGTTTTGTTTCCGACACACGCTGTAAGTGGTGGACCAATCAAAACACACTGTGCCATCTGACCAATCAGAGCACAGAAAGGAGGTTATTAGAGAGGTCGGATCTTTGAATGACCCATTTCAGACAGTAGACACGTTTTGCTTCATTTAGAATGACTTCATTCCGATTGATGAATCAGAACGTAGTGTTTACATGAACGCTAAATAAAATGATCGTGTTGATGTGCGTGTTTATATGTCAGAAGCTTCTGATCGGATTTAATGTGCACACTGCACAAATATACAGTTTCCCGCTGTTGTTGCATACTAACCATCCTCCTTTTCTTTGTTTTGAAAAGCAGACTTCATATTTTTCTATTCCGGGTTCTAATTAGGCTATGACAAGCAGATTAATCATTATGTAGTGCTGCTTATATTTATCAAACAGTAAAAACGTCACAAAGGGAATAAACCACCCCTTACAATCCGAATAAAATTTTAAACAGATCTGGCCAATTCATCCCTATTGACGCAGCTACTGAGAGAAATATGCTTTTATCTTGGATGTATGCAAGTCTATTGTAGGAGAACTCCAAAACAAAATTAGGAACCTTTAAAACTGCATAATAGGAGCACTTTAATATGATGTTTAAGATTTGAGTTTTTCTGTATTCTTTCCACAGAGAGGACAGCCACCAGACACATCATTAACAAGGGGATTGTCGCCTCCTCTTCACATGGCTTGTCAAATACTACCAACCATCTCAGTCCCTAAAAATCACACCTCCCACTTCAGGTCTCAGTTTGGACACTTACCTTTCTCGCCCACAAAGGGCAGCGACCACGTAAACACATCCATAAAGTTGGGTAACCAGTACGGGTGAGGAGAGCAGTTGAACTGTCTAATGTTCATGACGTTGTTTTCATATTTCAATACAGCCGCTGAGGAATAAAAGCACAGGGAGATGTCATGTACATTCATGAAAGTGTTCAACCAATAAAACAAAACAAAACAGAAAAGCAACCTGATAGGCTCCCATAAAGGTTCACGAACAGTCAACTGATACTTTGACTTTACATAGACTTTCAGTCTAGATGTCTAGACACTTTAGAGTCAATATAGCAATAATTACAGCTAAGTTGCAGGGAATTTTTTTTTTTTTGTATGGCTGGCAATTGTTACATTATCCTTCAGAGGTTCAAATTAGAGCCTCACAGTCCAACAATAAATGCATAAAACGATCATAAATGATTTAAAGGTGCAGTGTGTAATATTTATGAGGATCTATTGACAAAAATGCAATATAATATACATAACTATGTTTTCAGTGGTGTATAAAGACCTTACATATACCCCTTTTCCACCAAGGCAGTGCCAGAGCTAATTCAGAGCCAGAGCTAGTCCCAGTTCATAGTTGGTTCGACTGAGGAGCTTTCTAAGAACCGTTTGCTTTTCCACATGCTGAGAGCCACAAAAGAGCCAGGTCTTACGTCACTGTATACGTCTCATCTTTTCTCAGCAACGCTAGCGAGGCAGCGGCAGTGTTGCCAAGTCCGTGGTTTTGCCGCGGGCTGTTTTTTTATGTCCGCGGGATAAAGCGACCCCAATTATGTGATATTTAGCCCCGGGAATGCGAATTTTAGCAGGCAACCATGCCAAAAAACACATATTTTACCCCCAAATGTGATTTTTACCGGGGAAGCCCCCCTGAAACGCGATTGGGCTTGTTTTGAGTAGCAATTGGGTGGGTTTTGTTGAGAAAACCTGGCAACCCTGGGCAGCGGGGAAACACAAACACACCAGGCTTGTTCGAGATGCATCGGCACTGCGCAGACCGATCCACGTATGAGATATATATATATATATACATATAAAAACGCATGAGTGAATCAAAAGCATAAGGAGTCATATGCTCTCGCTGGACTCGTTATCATACGGCGATCGGTCTCTGCACAGCGCCGCTGCGAACAAGCCTTCCATCAACAATGCAAACGTTGCGTTACTATTGATTCACATGGCTTTACGATCCTACATCGGCATCAAAACACAACAAAAACACAGCGAATCCAACGCATTCATGCAGTTCGCCTTAATTTGTATAGACGGAGATTACAAACGAGCAGCAGCTGTTAGCTCCATTAGCTGCTATTTCAAACATGGCGGATCTCAAGTTTGTGTTCGTCTTGTTGACCCCGCCCCCAGCGCCTGACGTAATCGGTTCTTACTTCTAGCCCTGTTCTAGCCCAGCAATGTTTTGGTGCTACTTAAGAACCACTTTTCCTGGCTCGGAGCTGGGGCTTTGGGTGTGGAAACACAAAGAACCGATTTGAAACTAGGCTCTGGCTCCGATCTCGCTCTAGCTCTGCTTTGGTGGAAAAGGGGTAATAATGAACCGTTATGTTTTTATTACCTTAGAATGAGCCATTTCTATCTACATACACCGCGGGTCCCCCTACAGTGAAATCGCAATTTTGCGCTGTCATGTTTCTACAGTAGCCCTAAACGGACAAAGTGCACTACAGAGCGCTAGCTACTCTCTGCTCAGGGTTCTTGCAGGTTTCAGAAAGTCAAATTTAAGACCTTTTTAAGACATTTTAAGACCATAAAGATTGAAATTTAAGACCTATACGACGCATTACCAAAATTATTTAAATCAAAGAAATTAAAAAAAAGCAAAAAAGCAATGATATTAGTAACCCTCCACAGCCAACAACGTGCCAAATGCCCAAAACCTTAGGCCCAAAATGAAAATAGGCTAAAAACAAACTTGCCCTCAAATAGAATAGATTACAAAACAGCATATTAAAAGCCTAATAGAGATTGAACAGGGGATGCACAAGGGAGATAGGATAAACTAGGGATGCACGATTTGGGGAAGATATCTAATTGCGCTTATTCTGGTTAAAATGCAATTTTTTTTATTTATTTATTTTTTTTTTACAAATGAAAAGTGTTTGCATATAACATTTTATATATTAATGTTTAAATATTGAGACTAATAATAATTATTATATTCGATAAATACAAATATTTAACAAAATTAGAAATATTACTATTACAATAACATTTTAATTATTAAAAAAATTACAAATAGAGTATTTAAGAATATATATAACAATATAATACTAATAATAATAACAAAATTTATATTTTACAGAAAACTTATTTTACAAAAAAAACTGCTGGGTTACCTGTTAATATGCAGACACCCTATGACTTAAAATCATTAGAAAGGTCTAAAGATTTATTGTAAAAAAAAAAAAATCTGTGTTTTTTATCTGTGATATCAATTTCTTAAAGTCTTAAAGAAAAAACTGTACATTGGAGAAAAACATATGGGTTGTCATATACATTTATTTAGAGAGAAGTATTATTTTTCATATTTGTTACCCAAACGTTTCATTCATACTGGAAGCCAGAGGGCGCCCTCGAGCAGAAACTCCACATTTGCCTCAGAGAAGTAATCATTAGCCCTAATGTGAAGCTAGCGATGTAGGATAAACTGAAGATAGAAACGTTTTGACTGATGAAACGAAGACAATAAACACGACTGCATCAAGCTATGGTGTATTTGAGTTCTTCAAACCTTCACTATTGTCATAATAATAAGGTATGCAGTGCTGATTGAGTGCAGACTTTATCACTGTTTAGAATAATATAAAACAATGCATGTCTGCCTCATTCTGTCCAGAAAAATACAACGTTATTAAACGTAGACGTATTTTGCGGGCAGGCAATTCCATTTATCACAGGATTTGTAGTTTTATCACAGAGTACGTGTACCAACACCAATATCCCCCAGAAAGAAACTACTACACAACGAACAAACGCTCTGAGGGCAGAGCAGCAAAGACTCTAGAGCGCCGCTTTGAGCTCCGCTTTCGCGATTCGATACTTTTTTGCTACAGTTTAACGTTAATAACTTTCTGCAGCCAGCGTTTCTGGAAATTAACGAGGATAACACCTTTTTTTTAAGACCTAACTAAATGAAATTTAAGACCTCGGGTGAAAATCTGGCCGTTTTTAAGACGTTTTAAGGCCTTAAATTAAAAAAATTAAATTTAAGACTTTTTAAGACCCCGCGGGAACCCTGTCTGCTGTCTCAGACGATGACATCTTTGTCCTGTGTCGGCCACCGTAGCGTCTCTATGTGCTATTCGCAACCTCACCGCTAGATGCTGCTAAAATTTACAAAGTGCATATACAAATAAATACCTTTTCTTGTTAGCTGAGAATGTGGGGCTACAAAGCTGATAGCGAGTTCGTAGAAACTGATTCAATTAAGTCACTCGCAATGCTTTATCAAATGGGCTGCAATTACCGTTTTCATGGTAATAATGATGTTGGGATCGGGGTCTGCCCTTTTAAAAAAAAAAAAGTTTGAGAAAACCTGCACTAAACAAGAATGTGTGCTATAACAAACTAACACACCTTTGTTGTTATAGACGTCTAGGTAATTTGGTGCTGAGAATATGGTAATTAATGAAGGGAAGCCTGTTGTCTGACTTTTTCTGTACATCCTGTACCTGAAACAGAAACACACACAAATCTCTTTAGTTGCAGATTAGCTCAGCATGTCAAAAAGGCATCTGGCATGGACCAATAAAGGAAGTGCTCTTTGTCATTGTCAACTAATGCGTTTTTGTCAAAGTCAGTGAGTAATGATCCAATGATCCACAGTTTCAGATGGATTTTTTTTCATGGACAGACATAGAGGGACTACACTGGCATCACAAGATTAAACTAGCAAAAGATAAAAATAGCAAAGAAAGCATAAGCTATTTCAGTCTTACTATCATGAAAGAGCAGAATCAATACTTACCCTGCGTCTTGTGCTTCATGAGCTCTAATTACTGACAACAGGTTGTTATTTGTCAAAAAGTCACAGACTGCTGCATAACTGTAAAATGAGAGAAAAGACAAACTTTTGAGGGTGTCATAGCGATGAGTCAGACCGCATAATTTCTTAATATGGCTTTTTGGGGTTCTCTGTACAGCTGGGCAATATGGGCCAAAAATCCTATCTCTGTATTTTTAGGCTGAAAAAAAAAAAGGGAAAAAAAGGCCAATTTGGGTCATGCACTTTCCCCTCAGCAGCTCATTCGGTGTCCTCCGCAATTTTTCAGATGCATTCACAAAATCAAAATAATCTATTTTAGAAATAAACGTATATATTGATATATCACACATACTCGATATAGCATCTAGACATGGTTCTCTTTAGGTCCACTCAATCTCAGTACAGTGAACACTCAAGCTATATGACCACCACCTGCTCTTTGTTAGCATTTAGTTGGCGTGGTACAAACAAATGCCAGCTGGATAAGCAAACAGTGAATAAACACACTTATATATACACCCAGAACGAAACCAGCTGGGTGACACCAGTCAGGTTATTTCAGCGTAAATCAGACAGGATTTACGCACCAGTTCACAGATGCCAGGATGACTTTTGCATCGAGTTGCACGTTTATGAGCCAGAATAAAGAATCTGGTCAAAGAAAAAAGTTAAAAGAAAAAGAGAAAGAAACAGCTTTTTTCTCAACATGTAAGATGAGTGTTTGAGTTATTTTATAGTAGGGTAAACAATAATTTAATTAAAAAAATGTGTTACTCAACCAAATGTTCACTATGTCAAAATAGGCTAAGCTCAACATCCTTTTATTTTCTTTTGAGTAAATTACATCATATATTAATGTAATGATTGAATGACTCTTACAAATCCATTTCTTGGTTGATTTAAATTACAAAATTAAACTTTTTTTCTTTCTTATATGAAGATAACAATAAAACTGACTTGGAATTGCTACTTTTCAATTGCCTTTGATAAAAATATAATCGAACAAAAAAAATAATGAACCATTTTAACATTTTAATATTTTTTATAAAAATGATAATTTATTAAAAATGATAATTTATTATATATAATAAATTATAACATAAATAATATAATTTGTGATGTGTGGAGAGAAAAAAAAATCTAGGTAAATATTACACGTGAGAAGAATATTTTATATTCAGTAAAAGTAGTCATTTATATTTGTATAAATCTGGGAGATCGGTCCCAATGAACGGCTTTGCTCCAGTACCTGAAAAAATAGGAACAGCCTCTGACTGAGTTGTGGTTGAAGTGCTCTACAGTCTTCTCACTGCCGTAGTCCTCTCCCGGGTCAGCCCAGATCAAGTCACACATAGGCCCAAATGCTGGGGGCTCCTTAAACCTGTCTAACTGCATAACACAGCGCAAAGACAAAGGAGGAGGCATGAACACATCCTGCTTTCCAATAAAAAGGCTGTGAGGAAAAGGACATAAACAGATGCTTACTTTCCTAATGTCATCTAAGCAGTTGATTTCTGGTGAGAGGCCACCGTGTACGCAGAGAAACTGCTGGTTTAGAAGAGCTGCAAGAGGCAAGCAGTCAAAGGCATCCATACATGCGTCATAAACCCTCTCTGAATACTTTATTTTACCTGTAAGGGGACAAAGACAGAAAAGTACACCTGTGTTAAAGTTTGGTGCACTGAAGTCAAGAAATCACTCGTTTAATAACATTTTTTATCAAAGGCTGGCCTTGGCATATGAACTACTATACAGGAAGGCCATGTGTCATTTATGATGGGTGGGACCAATTTTGTCCCCAACACTTTATTAAATAACTTTTGACAAAGTAGCCTACTTAATCAAATTCACAAATATTACACCATTTAAACATTAGCAAAATACTTTCTGAGTTACTACAACAATCTGTGTCATATAATATACTTGTTTCCAGTTGTTTAATTTCAAGAACTGAGGTGAGTTATCCATTGTTGCTTTTAGAACGACTACATTACAAAGCTGGGAGCACTAAATGATATTCAAAGTCACATTTCACGCTTTTAACATTAAATAAAGCACATAAACACTACCTGAGAATATCATTGCCATGTTTTGTGTTGTTATTCTAGCCACGACGTCGCAGAAATAGAAACCTTTTCTAAAATAGAATCATTCCGTGTCGCCGTTGTGGCTGGTTAGGACAAAAAGTCTAATTAACATGGAAAAGATACCTTTTATCGTGTGTCGCGTCGCGGCGTTGCGTTGCGTGTAGTTAGGACACGGTGTGAAACACTATTACAATTTAAACCAGGTGTTTTTATTAAAATTTTTAAATGTAATTTATTCCTGTAATGGCTCAATAACATTTTTTTTTAAATGTTAAAAACAGTTGTGCTGCTTAATACTTTTCAGAAAAAATGTTGGAAACATTTTACACATTGATCAATAGAAAGTTTAAAAGAACAGCATTTATTTAAAATATAAATGTTTTGTAAGATTATAGGTGTCTCTTTTGATCAATTTAATGCATCCTTACTGAATAAAAGTGTGATCCTACTGACCGTAAACACCATGAGATGGCAGGGGTAATTTAAAATGCATTCCAATACTCACTAAAATGTATGTTATCAATGATTTGAACAGTTTAACAATTTAAGTACTAGTCGATTTGATCACTTAAATGTGCAGAAAGAATGTCTGCTCCCTCAAATCAAAAAGTGTAATGAGAACTTAATCTTGAAAACTAGCAACTACCTGTGCTGCTAAAATTGACATTTCTCAAGGTTATTATTAATAATTCAGTTTTGACAGTGTTTGAGCAAATAATGGAGATGTTGACACAGATCTTACAGACCTTATCTTCAAATCAATACACTATTTTTTTTTATTAAAACAGTAAAAGTCATCATCAAGATCATGTGACATTTTTAGCACATAATAACATTTTGCAATGACAACCAGCACGTCTGTACGCAGTCATACAGTAATAACTACAATAAAGCGCCAAAACTGGCCACCAAGCAGACACAAAAACAGCAGGGACTATTCAATTAAATTCAAATGAGCCTAATTAGTGCAATGCGAATACTTAATTCAGCTACTGATTAAGCTTATTAATACTTCAGTATCTGGACTGAAGTAGTCTCATTAGTCTTGTCTTGGTTTCCACTAAATACAGCTGGGTTATTCACCAAACCGAATTACACATTCGCTCTGAGAATAAGGTCTCATGGAGAGCACTTGGGCTTCCACTAAACATTCTACCATGAAACCATCTCCATCTTTGTTATGCAGAGCACAATGGCCAACGCTATTGTATGAGCTTAATAGCAAACAGTGTTCATTTCAAGCACAATAGACTACTACTGACCCATAGAAAACCAAAACCAGGGATTTAATCAGATGTTCAAAGGAAACTTAATTGAAATGCTATTTGGATTTAAGCAGAGTATACAGAGTATAATACAACATTAGCTAGTGCTAGTATACTAGCAAAGATTATATACATGGCCAGCATTCATGTAATGAATTTGCTTCTTGTTGTGTACTTCTCTTAAAAGCATATTTAAAAAAAACCCTGCACTTTAATGAAATAAAAGGCCACTTAAAGTGTACTTTGTAATGCCACATTAAAGTTATACTTTAAAGTATATTCTAAATGATTATGTAAGGAATAATTGACGACGGGCCGTTCAATTATTAGAACAATAATGCACACCCGAGGTGGTGATGCGGTCACGACGCGAAGCGGAGTGGCCGTTACACCTCGGGTGTGCATTATTGTTCTAATAATTGAACGCCCCGGAGTCAATTATTCCGCTTATACTACGGTTACCACACCTCAAGACATCGATCCGAAGATATATTTAAAGGGATTCGTCCGGTTTTTGTACTTAAATCGCTATTGTGAGTAGGACTATTTCTTCCGCGTCTCATCCAATGGCTCTTTTGTTAGTTCCGAAACGTCATTTTAAAGCTGTTAACGAAGGCTTGAGCCATTGATAGCATTCTACTGCAGTTATTAATAAAGTTATTAGAAAGAGAGCGAGAGCGAGAGAGAGAGAGAGAGAGAGAGAGAGAGTGCTTGTGTGAATTAGGCTGCCTCTGTGCGTCTCTAAACAGCTGTTATTACCTCGCTAGTGAAAAAATGTCACGTGTAGCCTTTAAGTTGCTCCACTATATAGGCTAACTGATCAAATCGTCAGGGCAGCGCTGACACCTTTCTGTGCAAACTGTAGTGCGTGTGCGAGCATGTGTGATTTCAGTAATGAGACAGAAAAGCTTGCCTTTGGTGTCTGCTTCCGTCTGTTGGTTTTCATCTGGACTGTCTAATACTGCTGCCGCCCAGTTGTTGAACATTTTATATTCACCGTAAATATTAAGATTTACTTTAGGAAAATCGTCTGTCATATTGTTGTTTTTCAGTCCTGTAATTTCCGTTATTACAGTTAACTATGCAAAGTGATATGGAACTGTAATGCGGTCAAGAGAGCTGCCTGGAACTACGTTCGCTGTGCGTCTCCCAGAAAATAATTGCACACCTCAGAACGTTCATCAGCCAATCAGATTCAAGCATTCAACGGCCCCGTAGTATAAGTTTTATTAATCTTCTCTCATACTTTCAAGTACACTTATTTTGATGTGTTGACTAACATAAAGCACTCTCAAAGTACTTTGTAATTTCAACTGTAGTGTGCCGTTCAATAATATATTTTAAAACGTAAAAAGTAAAGTTAACATATTTAAATATGTAATTGCAAATATATTTAAATACATGATATACAAGTGTCATTAGAACTGACATTAAAGTATATTTTAGTTTACCATAAATGCTTCTCAGTACATACGACTATACAATTTAAACATCTGTAAAAAAGACAATAAAAGTAATTATGAAATTACATAAATAGATGAACATAAGTGGGTCAAAAAAGCACTATAAAGTCATCTAACTGCATTTTATATAAATCCAGTGACAACTGTGACAAGTGTTTCTAAATTAAATTAAATTAAATTAAATTAAATTAAATTAAATTAAATTAAATTAAATTAAATTAAATTAAATTAAATTAAATTAAATTAAATTAAATTAAATTAAATTAAATTAAATTAAATAAATAAGCTACTGCTATGACATAAAGGGAAGAAGGGCATGAAGTATGAAGTAAAGGTTGGTCATTTGATCTAACACTGGCTTTAGGAGACCTGTAATAACCTCCTGAGAGATGGGTTCCTGGCTCAGTAGATGCAAACCCGGGTCGACCACATCAGACGGAGAGAGAAGAAATCCCATATCCATTCGAATAACAAATATGTCTCTGTATTTGTAAGCAACTGGAGCGTGAATAAACCCAAGCCTAAAAAGAAGCTAAACAGCTCCTTGTGTCTCTATTTGAGATCTTGGCTGGTCATGCTGCATTGAATTAAGGTTTTAAATAAATTATTGTAAAAGAATGCTAATGAGATGCTTCACAATGAAAAGACATTAGTCTCTCATAAATCAAGACAGGTAATGCAGCGTGTGGTGTACAACGGCTCATCAGGTTTGTCTCTTTGTGAGCCAGATGAGCTCGAGCCACTTCACTATCCAGCATACAAATAACTCACACCTGGATACTTTCCGGCAGCAGACATTGAGTTCTACAAACCTTACTCTAATAGAGCTGTTTGCTAGCTTATTTTCTCAGAGGGACAAAGTGCTGATTGCAGAAAACAGGGCACGTAAAGCCTTTAAAACAAAGACAGCAATTCTTTATGAACTGCCTCTCACAGCAGCCAGTGAGGATATTCATTCAGTCTTAAAAAACTTGCTATAGATCTTAGTCAGATTAGAGACCAATTTGAGACTGTGAGTTACACAAGTCTGTTTCATATGTCCTAAAAATGGTCTTATTTTCACAACCCACTGTGTCGTCCACTGGAAACGTGGACATTTCCAATGTTTTGTTGGCTGAGCAATCAAAACTCACACTAGAGGTCTACACGGAGGACCTGAGACCCGAGAACCAGACCCGGGACCCGTACGGATCTGTTTAATGTTCTGTGTAATACGGCCGGCGGCCGGGATCAGAGTCAGTCAGCGCTGTCCGTGTTTTGTAACGTGCAACTTGTACGATTAGAATGAGAAAACTTTGAGTTGGGAAATAAGGTGAAAAAAAGGCCCAGTCGCCAGAAGCAGAGCGGTCGGAGTTAATGCAAGCGCACGGTGATCATGAGTTTTCCTGTTTCTATGTGTACAGCAGTAAATGCAAACAATCTTCAAATCTCAAAAACTGCAAATCAGCAAACAAAATCTGAGGTGAACGGTCACATGAATGTTTTCTATGACGTTCAAATTGCATTAAAAAGCGTATATTTCAGGTTGCTCCAGCTAACGTGCATGTGCAGTCTCAAGTGCGCACACTTTATTATAATATGAATTAACTTTATCTTGTTATATCTAAATGTTTTGGTCAAAATCGGCTCAGAGAGCACAGAGATAAATAAGTAATGCTACCGTCCGCAGCCATGGCTCCGAACGAGCAATCGTTACTACAATTCAAAATTGCAAACAGTCGAAGTTATCTTATTATGTGAATTGACTCGAGATAAAAAAAAAAAATGCAAAAGTCGCATTGGTCATCCGTCAGCGTAACAGCAAGTGGATTTTTGAAGCTGGAATAATGAGTGGATTAAGCATGCTCGGCAAGAGAGGAATAACATGAATGGAACTTTCTTGGCAAGGAGGATTGTTTGCATCACAGTCAGGTACAAGGGAGAAGGCTGCTAACTAGAGGTAAGAAAAAAAGTTGGGTAGGTAAGACAAATTTATTGACTTGTTGATAACAATTTGCTGTGATCATAGGGCTGTAACGATTTGACCAAAAATAAAAACCTCGATTAATTGAACATTTTACCTCGATAACGATTAATGAACGATTATTTTGCTTTTGCTTTTTTTTGCCTCATAAGGTTGAGTAATTTTCTGATAAGGTTTTTACTGTAAATATATTTTACTATTAAAAGGTGGATTTTTTTTTTTCTAATGAAAAAGTGCATTTCTTTGTGATTTTAAAACACTTGAAGGAAACGGTTCACTTTCAGCAGTTATTGTCTATGGGGCAGATTTCTGCTTGTTGTACATCAGATACAGATACATTAACACAGTAGGCCTACATTACATGTATTTGAATGCATTAATGAGAGCGTGATTGTGTGTGAATTACTCATTACCGTCTCTATTCATTATGAAGCCGTGGTTTGTACTTACTTCAAAGGTATTAAAATATATGCTATAACGGTTGAGTTTCTAGGCTACTTTAGTGACTTTACTTTAGTCACAGGACAGCGTTGACACTGCGTTTCTGTGCTGCTTTGCGCGCGATCTTCACGTGATGTGCGAGCTTCTGTCTGAGTGTTCGTTTGTCACAATATATCAGGCATTATTTCAACATAATACACATCTGATGGTCGAAACTCGCTTTAATGTTCAAACTGGCAGGGCTTAAAACATACAAATGACAAAGCTTTGTGTGGACGCAGTTGAGGACGCGCGCGCGCGCGTTTAAATATTGAAACTGACACGCCTTTAAACGCATTTACTTGACAAACTTTATGAGCATGAAAGTGAAAGCGATCTGGCTTCGGGGCTTGCGCGTGCCGTCTGTGTGTCGGTGGCAGCGCGTATAGGCTATGAGAACGGTGATTAACTGACCTGTATATAAACTGTGTAAAACATGCAGTTACTATTGTGATTCTGGGCATCTATTAACACAGATAACTGCTCCTGCATCTCTCTGTGTGCCTGCAAACTGCACTTGATGTGACTGACGGGGCGGAGTCACGTGAAAACCGGAATAACCGAGATGGTAAAAATACGTCGGTTAGAGGTTCTGAATGCCGGTTTCGGTTATTTTCCGATTAATCGTACAGCCCTATGTGATCACCTTTGGCCACTTCTCCAAGTCAGTTATGTAAGCCAGTGTTGTTATTGTTTACTAAATCTGTCATAATTTACTCTCCCTCAAGTTGTTCTAAACCTGTACGAGATTCTTTCATCTGTTAAACACAAAAGAAGATATGACGAATATTGGTAACCAAACAGTCGATGGTAGCGATTGAGTAAATGATGGAAGAATTTTCATTTTTGGGTGAACTATCCCTTTAACTGCAGGAGTAATGTTATACTGTTTGCAAGGTAAATGAAAGTGCTAGCTGGTGACAGCTGACTGAAAATGCAGCTTTTCAGACATCAAAGAGGGAACTTCAGTGAAAGTGAGGAAAAGGCTGGCGGACAGTTCGAACCGAATACATAACTTAGCTATCGGCACTCCTAGATGGTACATTCCCACTGCACTCACATTCCTGTTTGAACGTGAAGTATTCTGTGAGGTGCCGACACTCGTGGTTGCCTCTGAGGAGAAAGAGGGTGTTGGGGTGGTTGATCTTCAGTGTCCACAGGAACAGCACACACTAAAGAGAGACAGAAAGAGAGATAGACATTTATAATCCTGAAGATACTTGACTATTAGATGCCAGCTGGAATAGCTATGCAAGGAAAATTAAGATGAAGACTGGGTGTCTTTTACATTAATAAACTGCGGAAAACATCCCACTTTAATCCTTTTATTGATGTCTACAATAAAATGTGAGGCCTCTTCATTCAAATAAGGGTGCAAAGGAAAATTGTTAATCCTTATCATTGCATTTACGTAAAGGCAACCTGATAGTGTTTTCAATGCCCAATGGCAAGATTATGGCACAGTCAGTGTCCTTTCACTGTTTGGTGCTCAACAGATGGCCAACTGGGTGCATGAGGGACTTGCAAAGGTGGGAGTGAGTGGTCACATGGTAATTATTCCCAATGATACATTATTCTAAAAAACAGGATTGTTTGGTACATTTACACATCTAAAATTCACACTAAAGTATAGACTGTTTGGCAGCAGACAACACAAAACTCTTGGCATTACAGTCTGTGTGTTCGAGTGAGATGCCTGATCTACTGTACAGTACAGAGTACATGCACCCACTCTTTTTAGCCTCATTAAAATGTATTTATCCTAATCTACCCCCCCCCCCCCCCCTCCCCTCATTTGCATGCAAAATCCCAGACACCACTCAACGTGGGGAGAACAGGACACCAAGGTAACCAAGGACGACAGGTGTGCATTTAAATGACATGTGAAATAATAGACATGGAGGAGGGTGCAGCGCGAGAGCCGGGACCGGAGCCTACGCAAGAGGAATAATGAGCTGAAAATTGCAGGTAATAGTGCCCATGAGAGGAGGACCTGAACGAAGGCTATTATTGCTGAATGGCAGACGACAGAGAGAGAATGACACAAAGAGGAACCCGTTTTTTCCTAAAGTTTACATGCCACTTCAGGCTATCGCCTGGTTTAATAACAGGCATGAATTAGGATGATTAACTAGTCATCGATCAACCAATTAGTGAGGTTGATTAGTTTACTTAATTGTTTTACTTTTTAGTTTTAGTGTTTTGTCCAGTGGAGTTTTAAAGGAGATTAATTCACAGAATTCAGAGACATATACACAGAAATAAATTATAAATTAAAATGTATATCCAAATAGAATGGTCACACTTTAGTTTAGGGTCCAATTCGAACTATTAACTAGGGCTGGTCGGTTCCGAAATTTTTGGAATCGATTCTGATTCCGACTCCTGGTTCCAAGAATCGATTCCTCACGGTTGTTTTCGATTCTTGTTTTTTTTTTTTTTTTTACAATATTGATGGGGGAACCTAGTCCCGGAGTGACCACGGGATATAAGGATGGAAAGCATCCTTCGCTGAAACTTTATTTGTAAAATGAAGATACATTTCAATAACTCTGATTGATTTTAAATAGTAATTATGGATGCTCCTGAAATGGCCCATAGCCCAGCAGTAAATGCAATTTAATAAATAAACAGGATAGCACAATATTCAAGGATGGGCATTTATTGCATGGTTAAAACTATATGACATGTCTAAAATGCATGTGTACAGTTAAGATAAATGACAATTTTTTTAAGTGCTTTTGCACAAAATGTACGAGGCAAAATAACCAAAATATTAACAAAAACAAATGATATAAGACTGCGCCGTTTATTTGTCAATCAGATGCGCGAGGCTCTCTCCCATTAATCTGTGCTCTAGGTGCACTTTCTTTCAGTATTATCATTGGATTATAGAAAGAAAAAACAGCATTTTATTTCAAATGAAAATACGACCCTCACATCTCCATCTGTTACCGTAGACCAAGCAGCTCTCAAAACCTACCGTTGTGGACAACATAAGCTTTTCACGATTTAAGCTAAAATTATGTTTTTGGGTGCAAAACGTAGTGAATTTGTCCAAGATGCAGGATCACAGAAGGAAACAATGACAATAAACACCATTAACCTAAGTGAATGAAAGGTAGGCTAATAATCAGCGATATGCATTCACGTAGCCTATGGCTTTGTTTGAATGTTTCAGCATTCTATAAAACTATGGAACGTCATTACGCGATGATGCAAATGAACCGCTGAATTGCTTTATTTTTAACTGGTTCATTTCAACTGTCCGAAAGAACCTTTTGCAGAAATTAAATGGACTTCCAATCATTATTAGTGAGCGAGAGACAAATTAATGCAAAACTCTGTTGAACCGAAAGGGGCTCTTAAAGAGGAGTCGATTCCCCTCGATGAAATCGATTCCAAACTTTGGAATCGACTCTCGATTCCCAACACCTTGGAATCTAGGAATCGATTCCCAGCCCTACTATTAACTAGTTGCTTATTAACATGCATATTACTAGAATATTGGCTGTTTATTAGTACTTATAAAGCACATATTAATGCCTTACTCAGCATGACAATATTCTACATCCCTTAATCCTGCCCAAAACCTAAATTCAACAACTACCTTACTTACTATCAATAAGAAGTAATTAGGAGTTTATTGAGGCAAAAGTCATAGTTAATAGTGAGAATTGGACCTTAATCTAACCTTAATCTTAATCCGAAAACACTTAACACATCATGAGGAGAAAAGACTGCTTGGAATGATGAAATGAAAATGGAAGGATGAAAAAAAAGATGGTTGGATGCTGTAAAGAACAATATAAACAGGAGTTTCCTAAAGAATGCCATCAATGACTGAGACAACTAGAGAAAGCATATCTAGTGGTATAGAAAACTCATCGACATGTCAAATATGAAAATAAGGAGATTTTTCACATCCCTTTCTAATAAGTGGGTTTTTTCTCTCTCAGACAAGACAAAAGGGCAGAGAGCTTTGTGCCAGACAAGTGGAGACTGAACAGTGTGATGGTGAGGATGCTCACACTAAGACCTTCCACTTGTGTGTGAGCGGTGTGTGTGTGTGTGTGTGTGTGTGTGGTGGCTGGTCATGGTGGTGGGAGGCTGAGGATGCATTAATAATAGACGGATCTCGGATCAAAGGGAAATAGCCCACCATAATGGAAGAGAAAGATGATGACAGGCAAAATGAACAGAATTGCTCATACTTTTATGAGCAATTCTGAGCCCATTTTAGCACAGATATATAACAAGAGAGAGCACATCATGAGCATCCAGATAAATGTAAAGGCTTTATATCGTTAGCATAACAAATAAAGTCAGAAATTATCAGAAAATGAGAGGCAAAGAATATGTATATACACGAGTGTTCAATATTTGGGATCAGTAAAAAAATTTTTTTGGAAGAAACTTATTTAAAAGGAAGCATTAAAATTCATCTAAAGTGACAGTAAAGACATTTAAAAAGTTTTTCAATTTTCTATTTTCTATTCATCAAAGAATCCTGAAAAAAATAATTGTATCAGGGTTTCAACAAAAGCAGCAAAATAAGATCTGTTTCTTGAGTACCAAATCCACATTAGAATGATTTCTGAAGGATCATGTGAATAGCATAATGACTTCTGAAAAATCAGCTTTGCACCACAGGAATTACATTTTGAAATACATTACAATAAAATAAAAAAACAAACAGTTATTTGAAATTGCAATATTATTTCACAATTTGCTTTTATTGTAATCTTTCAAATAAATGCAGCTTTGGTGAGCATAAGAGACTGAATTTCATTAAAATGAGTCTTGAATACTTACAAGTCCTGACTCATTTGAATAAAAATGGTCACCAGAAATCACCAAATCTCACTGAAAATGAACAACAGCATGCAAGTCACTGTGTGAGCGACCCTTAGAAATGTTAATCTAATGAACTCCTCACTGGATCAAAGTGCGAGTCGTCAGTAACATCAGTCATTCAGCGGAGAATCGCGACAAGCAGAGCTGTCCACGCTTTAATGCTCTATGACTCATCTGTTATGAAAGGGTACAGTGTCTGACAGGTTATCAAATAGCTCCACTCAGACAGTGACACGTCCAAATGAGACCGACTGAGAAAGAGGCGCCATTTAACCACCCAGCTTAACAAGGTCTCTGATACTTTTGTTCTCTATTCTAAATCATTAACAGGTCCTGCATTCAACAAACGCAATCAAATGACACAAAAAGTAGAGGCTTCAGTCAACTGGAAGATTAAAAGTGGAACGTTTTACATTACGCAATGGTCTTTGGTTAGCTAAATAGTATATCAGGACTCCAGACTGCAACCAAACCTGCCGGTGCGACTAAATTTAGTTAGAGGTCGCACTGGTTACCCAACTGATAAAAAATGTAATTTGTGTAGAATATGAGAAACATCAAACTAGACAAAAGCGCACTACTTGTTTGAGCTGCAGAGGGCGGACCGTTTATCAGCTCGGAACATTAATAGACAGTACAGCTAGGCCTGTCACGGTAACAAATTTTGCTGGATGATAAATTGGCCAAGAAATTATTGCAATAAACGATAA
This sequence comes from Gobio gobio, assembly GCF_949357685.1. Classification (NCBI taxonomy): domain Eukaryota; kingdom Metazoa; phylum Chordata; class Actinopteri; order Cypriniformes; family Gobionidae; genus Gobio; species Gobio gobio. The sequence continues at coordinate 44,619,619 of NC_137100.1, read as the reverse complement.
TATTGAGACCATTTTCATCTAAAATAATGATAATGGCATAATAATGCAGGTAGACCTTTTCAAAGATCAATAAACTTTTATTTATTTTATTGCTATCTCTACAAGAACTTATGTGCCTTTTTAGCACGCAAAGATTGAACTTGAAGCACACAAAGATTAAGCTGAAGAATGAACTTGCATTTATCAAACTGCCAACTTCAGTGTAGCTTCAAGCCTTATTTAAACTCGACGCGTCCGCACGAGCGTGAAGATGCGCGCGGAGCAGGCGGTAGTGCACGTTGAGTGCGCGAGACCCCATTTTGCTTGGTGGTGTGCACATCAAATTTTTTAACTTTGCGCGTGGCTCCGCAACCGAAGAAGCATGAGTTCCAGGTGAATCTGGCCGAGCATGACGTCTCATCACCGGCACCCAGTCTGCGCATCGAGTATAAACACCTCCCCAAACGGACGAGGCGCGTGCGCAGTCAGCGAGAGAGAGAGAACAAGGAAGGAAACCAACGAGGAAAACAAACAAGCATGCAAATAGAAAATGATCACGGCCGGAAAAATTAGAGCTCTTTTTTTTTTTATCGTGCGATTAATTTATTTATTGACTATCTTTCTGCATTTTTTTTATGGACTTCAAAAAAAGAGCAACAGTCACTGCCATTATAAAGCTTGGAAGAGCCAGGACTTTTTTAATATAACTCGATTTTATTTGTCTGAAAGAAGAATGTCATATACACCTAGGACAGGGGTGCCCAATCCTGCTCCTGGAGGGCCACTGTCCTGCAGAGTTTCACTCCAACTCGCCTCAACACACCTGCCTGGAAGTTTCCAGTATGCCTAGTAAGACCTTGATTAACTGGTTCAGGTGTGTTTAATTAGAGTTGGAGCTAAACTCTGCAGGACAGTGGCCCTCCAGGAGCAGGATTGGGCACCCCTGACCTAGGATGAGGGCTAATTTTCATTTTTGGGTCAACTATCCCTTTAAGAGACTAGGGACAACCCTTTTAGACCATGCGCGCCGACCATTTGTCCCATCGTTAAACTAGCAAAAGTAGATTCGGACACGCCCTAAAGGGGATCGCACACCGGACGCGAATCTCAGCGCGTCTCAGGAAGTTGTTCAAAATCCTGCCGCGCCACAGAGCGCCATTTCAAGGTTTTATATTAAACTTATATCATATTTCCCTCAAATCGTCAATGTTCATACTGATTTCACCCTGTGCTACAAGAACTCACCCATCGTGCAGCTCTTCTGTCAGAAGTCAATTCAAAATTGAGCTTGCACGTCCGGTGTGAAATACCTGAGACGCGGCGCTGAGCTTCGTGTCCGGTGTGCGACCCCCTTAAGTGCACTTGTGCCGTGCACTTTAGACCATGCACTTAGATCGTTAAAATAGGACCCAATTTGTTCATCCTTCAAAGACTGTCCCCATTTGTAAAACTAAAAATTGTAGGAAAACTAACACCTTGTGGCAAACAAACAGTAGGAAAAGTCACAAATTCTCATAAAAATGTTTTACTTTCCTTCAAATAGCGACTGAATTACACAGAAAGCAAGTAAAGAGCGCTCCTTTTAGAAATCACTGAAGCGGTCGGGGAAGAAAAAAACTGATAAAATGGCTAGCACTTTCAAGAGTTACTTTTAAAGAAGCTGGGGTTAATCAGCAAAGGAAGACCTACACCAGAGCTTAATTTTGTGCAGAAAGCCAATTCTTTTTAAAGCATTTCAGCCACAGCAATTAAGCGAGACCCCTGGATGACAGCATCAATCCAGAAGCTAAAGCTTACTGCTGGAACTGTTTGCTGTTTGGGTAAATTATTTTTAATTTAATAGGTTATGTGACTGATTTAATTCTGGCTGCCGCTGCCACGGATTTATATATATTAAGCTTTAGTTGAGAAAACCGTTATTTTGCAGAATTACTGGTCAGTCTATGAATTTACTAACTTAGCGATACTAACTTAATACGGTCTATTACATACATTTAATCGGCTGCTGTGCCAGTCTAATGATATTAATTATTACTGAGTTTTATGGGAGAGGGCCATGGTTTCGACAGTCACGATATTGTTACTGTTATTATTATTAGTAGTAGTCGTAAAAGTAGTAGCAGTATTTTAAACGTAAAAATATCCACACATTTAAAAATAAACCAGCTGCCTCGCTCATCCACTTCAACTCCGCTCTTTTATACTTGATCTCATCTGTGTTTTATAGGCATGCTCAGTTGTAAGTCAACATTAAAGCATGGGAAATCTTAAAGCTACACTATGTATTTTTTTGCCGCAAGGGGTCGCTAACCTCGTCAAAACAATAACAAAGGTGTAGATTGATGACGCCGTGAATGAGCGTGGAATCATGGAACTTGTCGTCATACTGATGGATCTAATAAAGTTGATTTATTATGGCATAATATTCTTCGCTTTTTACTACTCTTTTGTGCTTATGTGTGCTAGTTAATGCACTGTTGGTAATGTGGCAGAGTAGTCACTGATCATGCCTTAGGCAGATGGTTCAGAGATGATGTCAGATTCTCAGCCAAGTAAAAAATAGCCTGGCCATGCCTGCAAATACAGTCCTAACTGGTATATGCACAGATAGCTAAATACTTCAGGCATTAGAGTAAAGATATGGTTAGGGTTAAGACACTGTGTGGATAGAGAGTGAATAAGAGAGGCAGAATAAGACTCTCACTTATGGAATGCCCATTTGAAACCTGCATTTTTTTTTCCAGCACTGAATTTTTTCCAAGAAATTAACACTTTTATTAAACATGGTTGCATTAAATGTATCAATACACCAGTAAAGACATTTATAATGTCACAAAAGATTTTTATTTAAATAAATGCTTGTTTTGAAGTATTTATTCATCAAATAATCCTGAAAAAATGTATCTTGGTTTCCACAAAAATATTCTGTTTTCAATATTTATAATAATAATAAATGTTTCTTGAGCACCAAATCAACATATGATCTATGAAGAATCATGTGACACTTAAAGGTCCCATGGCATGGCATTTTTCTATTATTTTATAGTTTCCTGAGGTGTACTTATATTGTTAGTATGATTTTTACATCATAAAATGTCATAATTTAGGCATTTTTTCTATACTGCTGTTTGCCCTGTGGCTGACTGCCCTGTTTCAAGAGGCGTGTCTGCTGTGAGACTTCAGTAAAAACGCCCACTGTTGTGATTGGCTGACATCTTTGCATTTTAAATGAGCTGAGGGGGCGTGGTTTAACGAGGTCTACGACGCACGAGCTGCTGCCAGAGAGACGGATGGACCTGAGTTCACTTCTCATCAGTTCTCTCAGCATGTCTCAGTTCAGTGAACTGTTGTAGTTACTAGCATATACTTCAGGTTATTAGTTTATTTCTAGTCGGAGGGACTGTCACTCATGTCAGAAAGTTAGTAACTTTAGTAAATTATGGATCAGCGCTGACTCGAGACGCGAACCGTTTAGAACGATTCAGTCCGATTTGGTGAACTGGTTCGGTTCACTTAAAAGAACCGATTCAAAAGAATGATTCGTTCGCGAACCGGACATCACGGAGACGGAGCGATTGCTAACAAAGTTATTTATAGTAACTACTGAGTTGTGAGAGCGCTGTCAGTCAGCGCGAGTTTATTGTGTTTGTATCTGAGAGTTCTGAATAAACACGAGTCCCAGTCACGCCGAGTCCGTCTTCATCATTATTCTACCAACTTTGTAACACATGCAATGTACCATTACAGCGAGATGAACGAGTTAGTAAGTTTGATTAAAGCATTATTTCTAGATATGTTCCAATCATATGAAAAGCGTCAGTGACGCGCATTGAGTAACTTACACAGCGCAAACAAAGACACAACAGCAGTAATTGAATGTAATCCAGTTTATTGTGGGGAAAGCTGGTTATTGTTCTGCTTAATCTCGCGCCGCGTTTGGTGCCTCCGCTGTGGGCCAGATGCAGTACTGGGGGTCGGGGATGTTGAAGGCCGAGCTTCGGCGTGCGTGAGGTTTATCTCTAAAGATGTGGCTCTGCCGATGTTAAGCAGAAACTCCCGAATAATAAAAGTGCACGAATAATAAGTAATTAGCTACACATAAGAAATCACAGATCAGAAGGAACTGAAACTGAAAAAGACTTCTGTTTTCATTTGTACATCCAAAAACTGAGAAACTGCCAGCATTCACTCGTTCACAACCCATGATCTCTCGAGCGTTTGCATGGGCGTGACAGATTCTCTGGGCGGAGGAAAGGGAGGTAACCGTTCCTGCTTGGACGTCAAACCAGGAGACTTCAGGATTGGCTAGTCTGGCCTGTCATTTTCTCAAAGGCAGAGAAAGACAGCCAGAACTCGGTTTTACACCGATCAACATTTCTATCCACTTGGGGACAATATTCAGGCTAGGGGAACTCATATTAATGTTGAAATACCTCATAAAATGAAAATTTCATGCCATGGGACCTTTAAGACTGGGGTAATTATGCTGAAAATTCAGCTTTGACATCACAGGAATAAATTACATTTTACCTTTTATGTCACAATATAACTCTCTTTTTCATCAAATAAACGCAGCCTTGGCGAGCACAAAGGACTTCTTTCAAAATCATTAAATCAAAATCAAGGATCCACTTTAATATTAGAAAAGCTTTCCAGCATGGGAGAGACCCAAACGAGGTTGCGTTGTTTCTGCTCAGTCACTGAGTGTCATTGTGTGTCTAGTGCTGGTCTGCTGCTGGCGACTAATGACAAACTCTTGCTTGTATATACTCTTTTTTTTCTGTTCTTCCTTGTCGTTTGTTCATCATCTTTGCTTTATTTTTTGCGAAAGAAAAAAAAAGACACCCACTCTTGCATTGAGTTAGACTGGGTAAACCCAGCCTGATCTGCCGGCGATTTGATTTCGCCCTGCAACTCAGTCTGGAAACCTGTACATTAATTTCTACTGCTTCTGTTACACTTTTGCGGAAACCAAAACACAGACTGGCTTATCCACCTGACCCGCTATTGACGGGTTTAACACGATGACGGATAGAGAAGTGATGGGTCGTTGCCTGTTGATCACGCCTCTTGTGGTCTGATTGGTTGAAGGACTATCCAATTGCACACGGAGTCATTTAAATAATGCACGCTTATCACGCCTCTTGTGCAGTAGAAAATACATAGCAGACTCCCCTGACCAATGTTCAATCTTAAACTGAGCTTGGTCTGGTGATAGCCAGACAAGCATTGAGTGTTCGTGCCTTTTGGAAGCTTAGCAATGAAAGGAGGGGTGTGTTTGTTTGGGTTAAAATCAAATATCAACAGTGTTTCTCAGAAATGCTCACAGCACATTTAAATGAAGCTGAGACTACTAGACTTGTATTCTATCTAGGGCTGGGCCATAAAACGATAACGATATGAACTGCGATAGACACGTAATTGATATCAATAAAAATGCGTTCAATAAAACGTTTAAAAACGATAAATGTTTTTTTCTTTCTTCAGAAGAAACCAGAGGTTGCAAAGCAAGTTTGGTTGCATGAACAAAGGCACTCACTCTCTGGTAACCTAGCGACGTAGGGAGTGACACGCTAACAGCCAATCATGTAACGGTACCATGTTTGGCTGCGCCATATCGTCTCGTGTTGGATTCTTCAGTAACCGAACCGGCATGGTAGCCTGGATGCCAGCCGAACTTAGCCCCGCCCACAACATTTTTACTCGGGCAGTTCGGTCTGGACTTGATCGGTAGAGAAGTAATTATGCCCGAACAGAAACTGTTCGGACCAATGAAATTGTCAGGGCGGGCTTTAGACGATGATGGACAGATGATCAACATTAACGTAATCAAAGGCGCTTGGGTTGAATTCGTTCTAATCCTAAACGGAGAACTTGTTCGTATATGCATTTACCTTTACTATTTCTGATGATGATCGTGTTGGTAAGTACTCTGTGTATCCTTAAATTCTTTTTTTACAACACCGGCAAAGATCGTTTACACTCATCTTTTTCTTCTAAGGCTACTTATTCCAGCGTGCGTGCAGACAGGGTTGCCAAGTTTTTACAACAAAACCCGCCCAATTGCTAACGTTCCTCAAAACTAGCCAAAAACAAGCCCAATAGCTTTCCAGGGGGGGTTCTCCGGGGAAAAAAGGCATTTGTGGGGTAAAATATGTGTTATTTTGGCAGGGCTGGCAGCTAAAAATCGCATTCCTGGGTATCACATAATTAGGGTCGCTTCAACCCGCGGACTGGCAACATAGTGCAGTTGAGTTCTGCTGACATTTGACAACTAACGTTATGCGTCGCTCCGTTGCACTGATTGGTTGTAGGTCTATCCAATTGAGGTCTTTCCTGGTTTGGTTGAAACACGCCCCATAATCACAGCCCAACGGAGCAGTATCAGACTCATATTCTGACTAGAATTGAGTATGACGACGTCAGGGTACCGGCATGGAGTGATAAGTGGAAAATGAGTGCCGCAGCGAGCGAGGAAATTGTTGATAAAACAGGAAAACAAGTCAGCTCGCCAGCATGGCAGTTTTTTGGATTTTATAAGTCTGACCATAGTCAGACCAAATTTGTTTTACCACCTTAAGCCTTGTTTATACTTTCGTCTGGCTCTGCAGCGCAAGCCTCCGCTGACTGCGCGCGCGCCTCGTCCGTTTGGGGAGGTGTTTATACTCGACGCGCTCGCCATTGTGCTATTCTTTGAAACGACATGGAGAGGTACTCTGCATCAGTGCCTTATGACAAAGAATCTAAACGGTACAATGAAATAATGGCGGCACTGCACCTTGATGTTAAGAGATAATTGTTAAGTGTTCATTGTGATTTTAGACTTATGTTTACATTTTAATTATTTGAGTGTTTTCCATAGTTGTGTTGACATTTCTGCCTTTATAACTGAGGGGATAATAATAAGAGGAAGGTTAAGTTTAAAATAAAAATGTTTAAATGTAATATATTTTTCTCCTGGTCCTTATTTTAAATAGGTCATAAAAATATATGAAACCGATATGAAACACTTATATTGTGATACAGTTTTCCGCCATATCGCCCAGCTCTAATTCTATCCATTAAAGCAGAACCAAATTAGCCTGAATATTGAAAAAACAAACACACTAAGAGTGGAGGACATGTAGAACAATGTGAATAAAAGGCGTTCCAGTGAAAATCTGTGAATCCTATTTCTGCAGGTGCAGATTCTGTGCAAGCTTCTTATTGCACTCACCTCAATACTGAAGTATCCTCTGTCTACATAATCGCCAAGGAACAGATAGCGCGTGTTGTCAGGGGAACCACCAACTTCGAAGAGCTTCATGAGGTCGAAGAACTGTCCATGAACATCACCACATACTACAGATGAAAAGGAAGCAAAACAAATGCTTAACATGGTACATGTTCAGTAAGTGATGCATAACACCTGCCTAGTTTTGAGATCAATGGCAATGGTTAGTAGGGCAGTGCAATTAAATCGCAAAACAATCGCGATTTGAGCACATGCGATTTCTAAACCGCATAAGGCTGTGATTTTATTTCTTTATTTATATTTGAATTAAGAATACTACAACGTTCTTGTGCGCATGTTTAAGATGTTAACCAATCAGAGCTCACTCAGCCAATGCAGTTCTCTCACTGCAACGGACTGGACCGAGCGGACACAGCGTAACAAATATGGTGGTGAGTGAATTAGGCTAAATAATGAATTATATGCATCATGCATTGAGCTTTTATAAGCGCTAGAAGTTCCCGTGCTAACTGAAAAGACCATTTATCGGCGCAACATGGCTGAAGCCCGGTTTATTAGTGGCGCACGAATCAACGTAGTATAGGCTACTCTGTACGCGTTCACCAGCGCGCTCCAAAAGGGTGATGAAATTTGCGCGAGCCGTTCCTATCATGATATAGTAAAAAAAATGTTTTCAAAAGTGTTAAGTAAAGTTAGTTTGACTTATTGAAGTAGAAAGTAAGCAACAGTCTCACGCAGACAAATCATGCAGTGCAGGTTTTTCTGAGAGGTTTTACAACCTTTACAAGCGATGGTTTACGGAAATCGGTCTATATGAATTAAAGTAGGACTGAATTCTATTAATGTATCTCTGAAGGGAAATGACTACTGTACCAAAACTACACCCTAAATTATTTGGAAATATTTATGTCATGTTCAGTTTTTTTACCACCCACTTGTATAATGAATAATTCATTTAAGGTTTATCACATTTCACAATGAATATAATTCTAAAGCAACATATTTAAATTATATTCAGAACTTTAATGCTGTCAAAATTAATCTGAAAAATAATCTGTCAACCAATTTTAGAATCAATGCACTGTATTTATTTGATTTTATGAAACAAATCAAATGTTACTAGTGAGTAAAAACACATTTACTACGCCACGACCACAGATATGTGGTCCAGCAAAACGATGAAGCCGTATATAAATTTAACGGTTTTGAAGTTTATTGATTGTTATGACTGGAATTTAGGTTAGTTAACCTTAATTTATTTTATGTTGTCTATTTTAAAGACAGTTTATTACAGTTTTGTTTATCAAGCTGTTAATACAATGTTGTTATGCACTTCTTGTGCACTGGCATGTTTGAAAAAGCAAAAACAAATGCCAAAATCGCAAAAAAATTATCACAATTGCAATATTCATTAAAAAAATAAAAAAATTAAATGCAATATGATTATTCTGTCCATATTGCACAGCTCTAATGGTTTGTAGGGGTGGCATGGTACATGGAAAAAAACCAGAACCGTTCGGTTCGCTTGTCTCGGTTCGGAGCGTGTGCATCGCACGGTTTCGATGCATGCGCAATGTATCCTCGTGCCCGTATGTTACCTCAGACAGTGGGTGTCCTTTTCGCGCAAAATAAGAGGGGGGTGTGTGTGGACATACAGTAAAGTAAAAGTGGGGTGCTGCAGGTCACGTCACGTGTAGAAATGCAAGTGGGAGAGATAAGGAAGGCTGCCCGGAGTTGGAGGATGCGCCAGCGACGTATAGCAGGCAGGGCAGATGCAGTGCGTATGGAGAGCGGGAGCCGCGCGCGCTCGTTGTGCATTCACACACTGGCAGTGTTTGTCTCGCGCTGTTGAACCGCAGCTCGTGTATTGCAAATACAGACAAATATTGTCCATTCTGTCACATTTTCCGGTGTTCTCCTCCGACCCCTGTCTGTCTCATGCTTTGATTTATGATGGGCAGCATATATCTGCTGCAAATGCGACCGTGTTCCCCTCTGTCTCATACACACATGCATATAACATGTTGTATATAAGTAGTTCACATGATAAATGTAACATTTATAAGTTAAGATATGCTTCTAGTTTTAATAATTTAAACATGCCTTTGAAGTTTGGGCAAAAACTTCTGGCAGTGTTGTGTTTTTGTGTATTTTTTTTTTCTTTTCACAGCGCTGGATGTCTTATGGTGATTGTGAAACACACGGAACACTTCATGGTGAAATTTGTTAATCAGGTCAGCTGAATTAAAGCCACAGTGCATTGTTCTGATCAAAATTGACATGATTAACATGAAAAACGTTATGCCAATGTGTCGGACTCGGTAAACAGCCAGTTAGGAAACAACTTCCACATGATATAACAATTGTTTAATACTGTTTCCTAAATTGTGGATGATTAAGCTATAGATCATATGCTGAAGTAAATTTCTGGAGTGTTAACGATAAAAAAAACGAAACAACAAGAACCGTACAGAACCGAAAACCGTGACCCTAAAACCGTGATACGAACCGAACCGTGGGTTTTGTGAACCGTGCCACCCCTAATGGTTAGCAAAACAAAACAGTAAACGTTTTTTTATTACATCAAAACAAAACAAAACAAAACAAATGCCTTAGGGAAGAGTCGGACTAGTCCCAGATGAAACACTTCACTTAAATCCATCCTACCTGCATCATCGAGCCAGCAAGGGCCACATGTACAAGACTGCTCTGTCACTTAGCAACAAAGACACTATATCTGAAAATACAGAGGCTGCATCCATTTATAAAACAGAATGTATCCAGAGCCAGAGGGGTTTGTGACATGACATCTAATTAATTCGTGCTCAAAAGGCGGCGATATCTAGAGAGGACAGATGAGCTCTAATTCATCTGCATTATAAAATATGGTGGCATGATGCACAAAACGTTTCCAAGAATTAAACCTTGAAGCACAACATCTTCATCAAGTTATTGAGTAAGTTTAACAGGCTCTGTTTGCCACTGATAAGGCTCATCTGAATTTAAGATTTACCCAGATGTAATACAGATTGTGATACTTCTGTATAATCTGGAAATTTCCATTTTTCCGGCACCGTTTTCTATCTATCTGTCAAATAAAAGAAGCAAAAGTCATAACTAATTTCCTATTATGCATTTTCTCATAGATCAGAGTCACTAGAGATGGATCAAAGTGGTTGACCTGTTGCCCAAAAACTGACTAGCCAATTAGTGAGGTTGACTAATTTATATAGCCTAGATTTTAGTGGCTTTGATTAGCGCATTCGTAAAATCATTGTGCACAATAAAACCCTCTCAAAAAAAGTTTAAATTCATCCTCTTTAAACCAACGATGTTACAGTCATACACATTTATTTTAAGGATGCATCAATACTGAAATTATGGGAAATGATAATAATTATGTTTTATGCTATGAATAATAACTGATGCACTTCAAATAATATTGTTCATAAATATTTGAAAATAATAAAAAAAAGTTATAATAATAAATAAAACTAGTCAATAAGTTTAAATAGTTTTAAATGCTAAGCATTAGGCATTAAATCATTATAATGCACAGTGTGAAAAATGGATATTCATTTGAGATTACATTTAAGTATTATTAAAGGGTTAGTTCACCCCAAAATGAAATTACTTACTCATTAAAGGTGAACTATGTAGGATTTTTGCGGTAAAATATCCAGAAACCACTACGCCAGTGTTATATATTTTGTTCAGTTGAGTACTTAGAATATCCCAAATGTTTTCAACTATTTGTAAATCGTGAGAAAATTGCTATTTTAACCAAGGAACCGGGACCTGTGAGCTATGCGTGTGAGGGAGTCGCCTGTCGATTGCGTCACCCTCGGTCTCCGGTTTTATTCAGTAAAACACTTTACTCTCACTGCATTGTGAACAAGTGTCATAGCAGCCGCCGAGTGAACGTCATAACTTCCTTTTCAACACACTCAGATATATCTAATACGATAAACAGAGTTGCGTTACCTCAAACTCATGACTGGAAAAGAGGAAGTGGCGCCGGCAACCGTGTCATAATAAAAGTCCCGCCAGCGACTATGCCATAATAACAGTCCCGCTCTTCAAACGCTCCTGCGGCCTTGCTCAGCTCCACAACACTCGGCCCTGCTCTGCGTCAGACTACAGTAATGTTAATAATCGCATCCATGAACATGATTTCTGCCCGAGTCCTATCCTGACTGTTTCCCACCGGCTGTGAGGTGAAGACCACATGTCCCGAGATTCTGCGCTCAAACGTGCCGTCATCAAACTATGCCTTTGTTTTGAACAGGCGACCTCTAGTGGACGGAAAAGTTACATAGTGTAGCTTTAATTACTCACCCTCATGTCGTTCAAAACCTGCAAGACATTTGTTTATCTTCTGAACACAAATTAAGATATTTTTGATGAAATCCGAGAGCTTTCGGACCCCTCCATTGACAGGAACACAACGATCACTTTCAAGGCCCAGACAGGTAATAAAGACATCTTTAAAATGGTCCATGTGACTCCAGTGGTTCAACCTAATGTTATGAAGCGACGAGAATGGTTTTTTTTTTGCACACGAAAAGTAAACAAAAATAACAACTTTGTTCAACAATGTTCCTCAATGTTCTCTTCCCTTCCCGTTACGCTATTCAGATTGTTGGGCTATTCACAGTGCAGCGTTTCAGAGTTCTACGACAGAACGGCGGCAATCTATTAAAGCTGCAGTTGGTAACTTTTGTAAAAATGTATTTTTTACATATTTGTTAAACCTGTCATTATGTCCTGACAGTAGAATATGAGACAGATAATCTGTGAAAAAAAATCAAGCTCCTCTGGCTCCTCCCAGTGGTCCTACTGCCATTTGCAGAAATACACCGCTCCCGATAAGAAACAACCAATCAGAGCCAGGAGGAGTGTCTTGGCAGTGTCAATCAAGCTCGTGTGCGCGCTGATCACACCCCTCTCATGCACAGCGCGTACAGGCGTTCAAATTGAAGATTACCGGTGTGCCGCAGCTTTGCTTATGGCGGACAAACAATCCAATCCGCCAATTCCTCGAGTGGCACCTGCTAATAAAATAAAGACGGGTAACGTTACATGGAAAAAGACAGATGACAATGATAAAAAAAAGAGCCCGAAATAAAACGAGGATAAATATCGGAGTGGCTTTTCCGAGGTGGAGGCAGCTACGTGTCCTGAAAGGATTAAAAACCGATGCAGAGTTAGCCACATTTCTGACTGACAAGTAAGTAGCCTATCCCGGCTTCCTCTTCTCCCCGCCTGTTGACTCATTGAAGTCGCTGTGGGTGTGAATTCCTCGTCGGTGCCAATTGACTCAGTGTCAAAACTCTAGCCGCATAACATACAGATAAAATGCCACACACTGTGCAAAGCAACTATTGAAACCTACTGATTCACTGGCTTGTCATGTTGCTGAAATAATGTACTAGCAAACCTTATTTGGCATTACATATAGATAGAATTATTACTTGCATACTGTAACGTTAGTTACCGTTTATATTATCTTACTAATTATTTATTACTTATAGAAATAGTGCAACGTCATATAGTTACATTACATGTATTTCAAAATACGTAAATGTTTTGAGGACCAAGTTTGTAGTCAAAGTATGGGCAGGCCATAGTCAATGTAAATCATATTGTTGACATTTCGTCCGTACTAGTGAATGTGCCATAACTGTTTATCCGCCGTCATCGGTGGCCCTGCTACGTTCTACTAGCCTAGTTACTAGCCTGCGCGTTCACGGCAGGCTCCGTTGTGATGGGGGAGGAGCTGTGGAGGGAGGGCTGTAGCACAGCAGAGAGCAAGGGGGAGGGACCTGTGAGTTGTGCTTGTTTAAATTCAGGCTAAGTCAACGTTTTCTAAAAACTCCCTACTGCAGCTTTAATCGCAATATAATTCATTAATTAATAATTTAATTAATCGCGATGTATAATTATGTATATATAAATACACACACATGCATGTATATATATTTAAGAAAAATAGGTTATATTTATATATAAAATATTTATATATAAGATAAATTATATAAAATACATATACAGTATACATTTTATACACATATATATATATATATATATATATATATAGGGCTGGGCCGATAAACGATATCATAGTGAATCGCGATAAAATGTATGTGAATAGCGATGATAAGCTCTGGACATTTTTACTCGACATGGATTACTCTAACACCCAATCACACTGCAGAAATAAACGCGACAACAGCCATTCAGAGCCAGTCAGCGTGCAGCTTTTAACTTGCACATAAGTACACGCTCAACTGGCAAAGAAAACTCGACACGAGAAGGAAAAAAATGAGTGAAAGCGGCGACGAACGTTAAATCAAAAGTGAAACTAGCCTTGAGTCATCAGCCAAAGACGACGAATTTGTTGATAAAAGGTAGCACGAATTGTAACTAATTTGAACTGCGCCACACATTTTTCCGCTCTGGTCAAAGTCCAAACGGCAGCGCAGCGCGAGCTAACAACAGCAGATCCGTTTACTCTGATCGGTCATGAAAACACTAAAGCGCTGTGAGATCCAGTGAGAAGCACGTGCATTCAGCGAAAAACACAAATGTCTCTGTGATTTAAACTATTTTAAAGCCAGACAAAACAGCGCTGACAAACAAGAGAAACGCTGTGCTCAATGATACAGTCAGAAGACTTTTCGATCTTATCCATAATTTACCATGGATAAGACACTAACTGCACCATGGTACTGTGGCAGAAATGTGGGATATTCATATAGAATTCTATTATTAATAATGTAGACTAGCCATGTATTAAAGGAGTAATGGAATATTATTACAGTTTTTATTTAGCTATAGAATTTGTGCATTTATAGGCTACTAAATGTTTTAGGGTACTGTTTTTCACACAAACACCATAGAAACCATATAGCCTAGATACATTTTACCATGGCAGTGAAGAGCTAAATGCATGTTTTTAACTGTGGTAATCATGATCTAAATCTAGGATACTATGGAAGACCAATGGTTCATTTGAATAAAACTCAGTCATATATTTAAATGTTACCATATAAAAATGACGTTGTTACAATTTTTACAGATGTCCGTGTTTTTGTTTGAAGATAAATGTACATCTAACTCCTAACTACTACTGTCAACTCACAGTCAAATGTGCATTTCTAAGACAAAACATGTAATATTATTAATACTGCAGCAGAAGATATATGCCAAAACAGGCGACATAAACCTGTTTCAGGACTAGAAACAATATCACCCGTTAGCACACGCAGAAACTAAGACATTCATTTTTTCTATTATGAAATTTAATTAAGGAAAAATTACTGGAAAAGACATTCAAAAACATGAAGTGCTTGTCATATTCTGACAATAAAGAGTTGTTTAAAACCACAATTAACAGTCTGGTTTCTATAACTTTCACTTAGGAGCAAAAATCTGCCTTTAAATTTGAAAGAAATAAATATTTTACATTTATCGTGATAATTATCGATTGATATGAAAAGATTTTATCGAGATTGTAGGGCAATATGGCCAAAAAATACACACACACACACACACACACGCACGCACGCACGCACGCACGCACGCACGCACGCACGCACGCACGCACGCACATCATTTTGGATGCAATTAATCTTGATTAATCAATTACCCAGCACTAGCTGAGCACCACATGCATGCATTGTGGTGCACACGTGAATCGTGTAGGACAGTGTCACGGAGGAGAAAAGATGAATAGGAGTTGAATGAAGTTGTTCTTTTTGTTTGTTTTTTGCGCACAAAAAGTATTCCCGTCACTTCGTAACATTAAGGTTGAACCACTGTAGTAACATGGCCTATATTAACAATGTCTTTACTACCTTTCAGGGCCTTGAAAGTGGTCATTGTTTTGCTGTCTATGTGGAGTCAGATATATACTGTGTATGTATATATATATATATATATATATATATATATATATATATATATATATATATATATATATATATATATATATATATATATTTATTATCATTTTATTTTTTTTTATCATAAGGTGGAATATTGATGGGGAAGTAGCAATCTGAATGTCCAATCAGTGTGAGGCGCACTCAAAACCAGACTCAATTTACAGATCTTTCCTTAAGGGCAACTTCATCGACTTTTCATTCAGGTAACCCTCCATTAAGTTGATTAGTTTTTTGCACATCCCTCCTAATGTTCACTGAAGCAAAACTGACCACATTCCGCTGCAGTGTCTGTGACTGTTTCCTGTGTTGCGCTCCACTGATCTGCAGACAGTATCTGTCAATATGAACCAACGGCGCTGACACTGATCTACATACGAGTCAGTTTGCCAGAGCTGATTCCCCAGTGACAATTTGTTACACTCAATCAGGTAATCTCTGCAACGAACTCAAAAGAAATGCAGGTATGATGTGCCTGATGAAAACTGTTTTCACAGATGGATTATAGGCCTACTTAAAAAGTTACTCATCAACCAAACCAATAGTTTTATGATGTATTATTTTATTGTTGGCAAAATGTACACACACTGATGCCAGTGAAGTATAATAATGAATATTTCAAACATTGCATGAAGTTTCCATGAGGAAAAACACCTTTTTTGGAAAAAAATTTAGGAACTAGCTTCAGCCACAGAAACAAGCCAGAACAAAGTTCATTCAGACAGATTGTAATCTTCCACAAGCCCTACTAAAGATGTGCTCTTGCTTTCTTACCAGTGATTGGTGCCTCCACTTCTAGCATGCACTTCTCTTGCCTTAGGATATTGGCACCGTCCTTTATGATGCGCAGCGCAACTTCCTCCTCCACACGTCCCTCTTTGATCAAATGGTTCTTTAGTACCTCGGCATTGGGCTTGCCATCCACAAATAGGTCCTTTATTGTCAGCCGCTGGTGAGGGGGCAGTGGCACTGCTGTGGGTTCAAGAAGAGCAAAATATCAGTTGACAGTGTGGACGTTTTTTCAGCATTACCAAGGTAGCTGCAAGTATGAAAACAAATTTCAGTCATAGGGCTCCATTTTAAAAATCGAAGTGCATGGTCTAAAGCGCACGGCACAAGTGCACTTAGGGCGTGTCCGAATACACTTTTGAAAGTTTAACAATGGGAAAAACGGCACGGGGCAGGGTCTAAAAGGGGTAAAGTAATGGGTGTGTTTTGGGCATAACTTGCAATAAACCAATCAGAGTCTCATCTCCCATTCCCTTTAAAAGCAAGTTTTGGCGGATTTGCTATTTACATGGTGGAATATAGACACCCTCAACCTGACGAGTCAGTTTAAATACATGTGTGTATTGCAACGATTGGTTAAATAAGTAGGTAATTCTGATACATGTAATGACTATCCATTATGACATGTAGGCATTTTTTATCTTTATGTACACAAAAATAAAATAATCCTTTGCATTCTAATCCTTTATTTTTAATATTTGGCATGTTTGTGTGCTGCTGCGCGTCCCTGTGTGTAATAAGCAGAGTGTAGGTGTGTTGTGCACCCACCTATAGGTGAATATTACTAATGAGCCCTTTAAAGGGATAGTTCACCCTGAAATGAAAATAAAGCCATCTTTTACTCACCCTGCTGCTGTTGTTTTAATGCCCCATGTCCTTCTGTCTTTTTGGGACCTCAAATTTTAAAAGTAGTCATGCCAGCGCTCCTTCCTATAATGGCAGTGGATAGCGACCAGGCTAAAACATTACAAAAATGATACAAAAGTATCATGCAATGATACAGTGAGACGCGCCATATATGGAAAGTGTTCAGGAGGCACACTACAAGGTTTTGCAACCTTAAAAAAAAAAAAGAACTCTTGCTCAATAGAATCAAAACGCGACTCTCGTCTTTTCTATAAGGTATATGATAAAAAATAATACGGTAACACTTTACAATAAGGTTCATTAGTTAACATGAACTAATAATGAACTGCACTTATAAAGAATTTATTTATCTTTGTTAATTTCAACATTTACTAATGCATTATTAAAATCTTGTTAGCATTAGTAAATGCACTGTGAACTAAGATGAACAAACCATGAACAGCTGGATTTTTATGAACTAACGTTAACAAAGATGAACTAATACTAAACAGAGGTGTTGTTTATGGTTAGTTCACGTTAACTAATGCATTAACTAATTGGTAACATTGGTAAAGTGTTACCAATAATACTAATAATAAAACCTCCTGAAGTGAACATTGTGTACTGTTGTCATGATAACATTGTGTGAGGCTGCTGACGGCTCGGAATGCACACACACTGGAGCGTGCACAGAGTAACGGCCAAGCTCAGTATTTAGACTGAATAATATGGTTTCTTTCTCCCAAAACCTGATAGTATGCCTCCTGAACACTTTCCATATATAGCGCGCGTCTCACTGTATCATTGCGTGATACTTTTGTATAATTTTTGTAATGTTTTAGCCTGGTCGCTATCCACTGCCATTATAGGAAGGAGCACGTGCAGGACTTTTTTTTTAAATTTCCGCTTTTGAGGTTCGAAATAAAAAGAAGGACACAGGGCATTAGAACAACAGCAGGGTGAGTAAAACGTGGCTTTATTTTCATTTCAGGGTGAACTATCCCTTTAAATAACACCAAAAATACTGCGCTATTGACTTTAGGCCAGGTTTCAGTTGGTCAATGTGGCAGTCTATTTCAGTTGCCTCAAAATACAAACGCGCCAACAATGCACCTGAACACACCTCGTTTTCAGACCAGCACGCCCATGGGCACACAAATTTGCTATTTAAACAACGTGGCGCAGGATGTGAAAATGATAACTGCGTTGGGCTGAAACTAGAAAAAAAAAACACTTGTATCACGGCTGGAGCCGCATTGCGCCGGGTGTATGATGAAACCATTGTGTAAAAGAGAAGGCACAAAGTGGTTCATGCCCAGTTAAAGTGTAAAAGTGCCAGTTAAAAATAAAATTAAGGAATGAATCATCAATGTAATAATTCAAACAATGCAATAGGGATGGGCGATATATCGGTAGACATGATTAACTGGTAAACTAAATTGTTGAGGAGAAAACACACGAGTATAATAGATCCGTGCAGTCGGTCTTAGTGACAGCAGCCAAATTTACCTGCGGCCATTATTAATGCTAATCAAACAACAACAACAACAAAAGAAGTGAAAATCTCTCACTGCGCGACTGAATCACTTTTGTCATTTTAATAGGAATAAATGTATATTTAATTTACACAATAAAGATAATGTCGTTTTTTTTTTATACATTTGTTTACTTTACACTTTATGTAGAATTTCTTATTTCCAGTGCTTGAAGTTTTTCAGCTAGGTCTATTTCATTTGTGTCTTTGTTCTATTGTAGATTGTTTTCTTTGTTCTTTCTTTATCACAGTTTACTTGTCTTCAGTAAGCTTGAGAGGTGTTTTTAGGTACTAAGTATTTGTTTTTTAAATGATATTGAAAATGGTGATAAGTTATCGTGAAACAAAATTACTCATATCGTGATAAGATTTTGGTCATATCGCCCACCCCTACAATGTAAATTCATACATTTTTAAATGGAAAAATGAAAAAGAAGTGTTTTCTTTCTCCGATGTCAAAGCTGACTTTTCAGCGGCGATTACTTCAGTCTTCCATGTCACATGATATATGCACATCTAATATTCTGATTTGGTGCTCAAGAAACACTTCAAATCATTATTAAATCCAAACAACAACCGATGCATACAACCAAATTCCCACCCAACATTTTTTCCATGTTACAATCAGATGTACGTCACAACACGGAAGAAAAGATCTGTCG
This sequence comes from Gobio gobio, assembly GCF_949357685.1. Classification (NCBI taxonomy): domain Eukaryota; kingdom Metazoa; phylum Chordata; class Actinopteri; order Cypriniformes; family Gobionidae; genus Gobio; species Gobio gobio. The sequence goes on along the minus strand of NC_137100.1, from coordinate 44,600,629 downwards.
CTAATTTTATTTCATCACAACTTTAACTACATTTAAATAAGTTCAATTAACCATTTTAATGTGTATTATTAATTTAAAAAAAATCTTCACATTGTTTGATTTGATCGATTGTTGATTTTTCCCAACCCTTTTCACTTTATATCCAAAACAAATAACACTGAGATTTGCTAAAGATTACATTAAACAAAGTAAATATTTGTTAACTTTATGATGCCACATTCATTTTTTAGCATTTAAAACGACTGATTTCAGTTTATAATTTTTTTTATTTAAAGTTAGACAAAATAGTATTTTATATATTAGCCTAGCCATTTATCAGTTACCAGTCATACCAAGAAAATAATAATCAGCTCAGTTCATCCTGGATAGTACATATTAAAAAATATATTTAAACAAATAAACAGTGACCCGCACTACCGAGGAAGCATCTTTAAAAAAAAAAAAAAAGGCCGTAGACTGTGTATTTTCAGATCTTCTCTTTATTAGTTGTGCTGCTCTCTGGAGCATCATGACATTTGCTGCTGCTGGGGCTAATAAGAAAAGTTATGGTATCATGAGGATTCTATTGATTCAGGTTTAACCTTCACAGACGTGAAAGGATCTCGAGATGTCACACAATAATCCCTCACCTGCACTGAACTGCCGGGTAATCTAACTCTACCAAATCCCTCTGCGAAAGTGTAGAAGTTGCCATAGAGAGGACTGTAGCTCAAGACATGCTCAATAATGAAATGGGAATTTTAGATGATTCAAGGTTCCTTAGAAGCTTAAGAGATCCTAGATGATGTAAACAGATGATGTTTAGAAGATAATATGCATCGATTTATCAAAAGCATCACACAATATCGTGCTATTATCTGTCTTTTCTTTCTCTGTACCTTCTGAATGAGTTCATTATTGAATATCTGAGGTTCTCAAACACCATGAAGAAAACAGGAAGCTGTGTGAACTGCCAGGGGCCCCTGGCACAGTCTTTCCCCCCAAAGTCTATCACAAAAGCCAGGGTTGACGCTGCTGCTTCCACTGCAAACTCATTTGCATGCATCCGCCATAGAGTGTTTTGGCTGCTCAGCCTCCGGCTCTGAATATCTGCTTGATCGATAGCCAGTAAGAGCCCATATGTTATGGAGGAAGTCAGACTTGATCGTACTTTTATGGAAAGGTGGCTAAACACTACGGTGTGATTGCTGATGCTGAGGGACATGTAACTAAAGACATCTGAAAAGCGTTCAGAGGGAACAAGCACCTGTCTCACGGCACCGCGAAGTGCACCGAGTCAGACTTTGACAACGCTCCCGTTAATCTGGCGGTTCTATTAAACGTGCCCAGAATGCAAGAGCAAAATATGTCTGAGCCTTCAACCATTAGGGATTCAAATCAAGCCACTGGATCCCACACCAATTCAGCAGCATATCTGTACGAAGAGACTGAAACTGTGAAGCAAAAGACTTATTAAAAAGAAGTCAAGGTCACAAACTTTTCCTGTTCACAGACAAAAATAACCAGCATTCCAAAACAAATGGCAACTGCCAAAGCTTTGCGCAGTGGATCTCTTCATATGACCAACGTTTAGGCACTTTGAATTGAATATTCAAGATTTTTTTTTTTTTAAGTGCTCAACAAGGCTGCAATTATTTGATTAAAAATTTGATTTGTATCATTGCTGAATAAAACCTTGCTGACCCCAAACTTTTAACTGACGTTCAAAAACTAGGGCTGTCAGTATAATAAAACAAAAATGACTTGCATCATGATTTCCAAAATCTGATTTAACATGTAAGAATAATATATTTTCTATATGGCTTAAAAAAATATATTGTGTTTCATCATTAATATCTTACATAAACATATTCGATCACCAAAGTTTGAAAACCCTTGTATGAAAATATGAAGTGAAAGTTGAGCCAAACTATAAGAAATGTGTAGGATCTCATTTCAATGTAATGTATTGTTGCTTTGCTTTGGATAGAACTGTCTGCCAAGGGCATAACTTGTAAATTCAATGCATGTTATTTGAGAAGAAATTATGTCTGAAGCCTATTTAAAAAATAAAAAAAAGCCAATCTAACACTCTGGCTTTGTGGATGGAGACATAACCCAAACACTTAAATCATTCAATCATCATTTCAATGATATCCTAAGGAGTGAGAATGATGGCTCCGACAGCTTAAAAAAAAGAGAGTGAGTGCATTGCTGAACAGGGTTGTTTTTTGCAGAACACAGCAGATCAGTTGGCCCCAATAAATAAATTTAAAAAAAAACAGTAAGGGGATAATATGTGAAGAGGGGCGAGAGCAAACAATTCCACCTCACCATAGACATAAACAAACATTATCTATACTCTGACTGCTGAGAAGTATAAATAAACCGTAAGCAGCCCTGGGTCCACAACACAGGCTGGGAATAGGGACGGTAAGCTGGGTACGAGCACTAAGAACAGATTAGGCAAAGCCTTTATTAGCCAGGGATTCCAGGTTCAGAGTCTGTTTATTTAGGGACTCCTCGTACACTCTTAAAAATAAAGGTACTTCATTGGCATCAATGCAACGGTTCCAAGAAGAACCTTAAACATCCATGATCCTGCTGTTCCACTGCAAAAAAGGTTCTTTATAGTGGAAAAAGGTTATTTAGATTATTACAATGCTGTTCACTAAAGGGCTGTCACTATTCCTCAAGTAAATTTGAGAATGCGATTTTAAACAACGGAGAGTCTATTTACACAGTGCAAGCAGCCAGCCTTGTTGGCAGAGGCTATTAACACTAACTCCGCCCAGTGACATCTGGTTGTCAACAGTAGCAATGGTGTAGGGGTAAGGAGCGTGGCAGAAAGTAGTTTGTATGAGGAGTAGTTTGATGAAGTTCGAATCTGAGTTTTGCTGAACTCGATCTTCCCTTTTCCCATCACATATCAGATCAGCAAAAATAAATTTGACAAAAATGTTGAAAATTATTTGAAAAGTGGAAATAAAGTGTCTAACGTGTGTTTAATAATAAAGTGTTTATCGGTTAGGGAGGGCTTTATTGTCCCAATAAGGCGGCTTCCATTTAATAATTTTATTTAATATAATCAAACATTTACATTATGCTATTGTATCACATTTAATGTACAACCACACTGAGGGACATCTAGTATCTGTCACTATTTATAAGTATAAATAGCATCTAACTACTTTTACACTTATACACAAATAAAATAGGCTACTGCTATTTTTACACAGTGTAAATAGAATATATCTTCTTCTGTTGTCTCAGGGCTTTTTTACACTGGCAGTTTAGTTCAAAAAGGGGCACAGTTTGCACAAAAAATTGCTAATGTGAAAGCTGTCATGCAGAGCTCGGTGCGCACTGAGGTACCAAACCCTAGATCCCACAACCTAAGTTCGGTTGCACGCGAACTGTGCCGCGATTTGTGTGAATGTGAAAGCAACACTCGCAAAAGCAAAAGCAAAAGCCGCCTTCTAGCGACACACATATGGTAAACCCAAGTGGCATTTACTCAGCTGTGCATAATAACACCAAATTAATACGAAAAAAAAAAACTATATATTGACCCGCATTCTGTTTTCTATCATGCCTGTACATGTTTGTGATGACGTAAGATGAACGCAAAAGCACCAGAGTTCAAATTGACTGTGAAACCAGACCAACGCTGCGGAGGCGAGGGAAGAATCACACTCGGACCGCAGCAAACGTGCCCAGTAGGGATCCTCATTATGTTTAATTTTCCCGACCGACAACCGCCGCTCATTATCCGATTATTAACCGTTAACCGATAAGATTCTAATATTGAATTGGCATTAAATAAATATAGGCAATTGAAGAGTGTTTGTGACCCGTTGAAAACAGATCAACAACAACATCAGAACATGGATTCACATTATCACATTTTTACACACCTGCAGCGTTTCTGACAACAGATAAAAACAGAAGAAGATATAAATAAAAAGCATAAAATAAATAGGCCTACACTAAATATTTTTCACTTAAATAATTAACAAATTAAGATGCCAAAACGAAACCACTGAATCCGTTTGAAGCTTTGAAGAACCGGAATAGGTTTTTTTATCCGTCAAACTAAGTTTTTTTCATCATATAAAAATAGCAGGCCTACCTCAATCCACACCTTGACTGGTTTTAATTTTTTTTTTAAGTAGCATGTCTAAGCGGTGCAGGGGCGCGGGAAGTGGGGGTGCTGCAAAGGATTTCAAATGCAATGCAAATATTTTTAATAATTTAACATTTTAAGTGGCCCATTAAAAAGTATTATTTATATGTTGAATTATGTTTTTAAAAAATACATGAGGTCATATTGTGACCGTTGCGGTGTGTGCATAGAAAGAGCGGTAATATTTCCTCCAGTGCAGAGAGCGCCTTACTGAAGATTCCGTTCATTTCTGAAGCTCATTCCGCTCAGCACCGCACGCTCAACCCAGAACTCCCTTTGTGACATGCTGGATCAAATATTGGTCTATCTGAAATAAATAGTAAGGGCTGCCCCCTGACTAAAGTTTTTTTTCTTTTCTAGTAGTTCTTTTAAGCCGTTGTTCACGCAGCACCGCCGCCTCCATGTCATTGTCTGTTATAGACTATTTGCTTATTATTTATTAAATCCAGGCAATTTGGTTGATAAAACATAGATTAAAATTAAGATACAATTTACAAAACGAAATTCACTTTAAAGAAAGGCTTTCAACAAAACAAAACTTATTGAAGTGTTATTGAACTTATTGAAGACCCCCGTCTTCTGACATTATGCATCTTATGTGTCCTGTTAACTTTTCAACGTAAATGAAATTAAAAAAAATAACATTATAATATTTAAACTGAAACTAATTACGTGTTTTAATGGCTACAAGTATAGTAGCCTAGGCTACAGTACTGATAAATGTCATGTCGGAGCGGGATATGAACGCATGTCATTTTACCGGTGAGCGGTTCATGAGTGAAGCTTCGCTTTGCTTAGCTCACATGCTCTGGTAAAGTAAGCAGGTTTTTTGCGTTATTTTTTTATTTCCTGTCGCTGTGCAAGCTCGTTTACTGTATATGACTGTGTAAACCTTTTATTTAAAGGTTTAATGTAGGCCACAGTCCATTGCATTACGATTGCAAGAAGAATCAACATTGTGAAAAATGTGATGTGCAGTCAAATGCAGTCCCAGTGTGTAGGCTATGCTGTTTAAACGAGTGTTCTCACCGATATATTTGTTGTTCTTTAGTGTTGTATAGACTCAATATTGTTTCTTATAAAAATGTGGTGACGATGCAGCAGAAAAAAAAAAAAAAAAAACCTTTTAAACTGTTTAACTGATAGTATTAAATCGGTCAAAATTCTTACTATCGGTTAACGGTTAAACGGTCAATATGAGCATCCCTAGTGCCCAGTATAAAACACCCTGAGTGTTGATTGACAGCTTTTAGGTGCTTTATTGGCAGCGGCACCCTCGGGTTACATGAACGGTCACCACCACATCAGCACTGAAAACATGATGGGCAACTGGCACCGGAACGATGTCGGTGGAAAAAGGGGCATGAAAGGTTCTTTGGGGAACCCAAAATGGTTCTACAGCATGTTCACTAGAGGTCGACCGAATCATCGATTTTGCAGCTTAATCGGCACCGATAGCTGATTGGTGGATCGCTTATCGGCAAAAATCCACACCGATAGTTTTTCAGTGTTGAGTCCGTTGCTGGAGCGGCTGAGACGGGTGCGCTGTATTACACAGTACAAGAGCTCTGAGAAGCGTCTGCTGGCATTATATAGTATGAGAGTGGCCTCTAGAGGCGAAATAAAAACTCACTGACGCCTTGTGTTGTTCACAATCACACGTGAGGCTGTGCGCGTTTAAAACACGACAGCGAAACGGTATGAATACAGAACACTACAGTACTTGTTTCCAAATCCTTATAAAGTAATTAATTTCTTGACTAGATGCTGCATTAACAGGTAAATAACAGCGTGTATGTTTGTCAACGAGGCTGAAAGGACGCTAACATTAGCGCTACCTCAAGCAGTTAAAATAATGTGATAAAAACACACAAGTCCGACCCGAATGTTGCATATATAGAACTAGTGACGTGAGAATGCAAACTGTATCGTCATGCTGTCGACAGAAACATAAACAAAGCAGAAACGCATTAATTTTTTATTAGATAATCGCCTTCTAAAAAAGCAGATTGTTTGGATTTGTATGAATTAGTAACACTACAATAAGATTCCATTTGTAACATTAACTAAGGTAAATAAATACTGTGGAAGTATGTTCATTGTTAGTATGTTAATTTCAACATTAAATTGAGTTTGAATTTTTTTTTTTCTGTTAACCCTGGTTAATGCACTATGAACTAACATGAATGATCAAGGTACAATTGTATTGCTCATATTAATACATGCTGTAAAAATGTATGCATAATGCATATAGTTCATGTAAGCTAATACATCCTTGTTGCACAGGGTCTTGCATAGTGTTACCTATGAAATGTACATGCATGTTTCTAGGTTATAGGTAAAGAAACAAATTTGACCTGTAATATTTTAATGTTTAAATAATTTTCTGAAGAATTTGTTCTGTTAGAACTAATATTCATATGTATAAGTTTTTAATTTAGCACATTTTCATGGATCAGTACGGTTTTTATTTTTGTATTTCTTGTTATAAAGTTCAGCACTGTTTTACTTATGTTTTTTTTATCCAGTATCCATTTTAAAAACTATCAGTCGATTAATCGGTTATTGGCAAGTGCGGTCCAACCTAGTTATCGGTATCGGTAAAATCCGCTATCGGTCGACCTCTAATCTTCACTGCAAAAATACCCTTTTGGATGCTTAATTTTTAAGAGTGTATTGCAAACAAGATCTTGACTCTAAAGTAGGGCTGGGCCGATAAACGGTATATCAAATTGCGATAAAATTTATGTCGATAACGATGATAAGCTCTGGACATTTTTACTCGACATGGATTACTCTAACACCCAATCACACTGCAGAAATAAACGCGACAGCAGCCAGTCAGCGTGCAGCTTTTAACTTGCACATCAAAAGTACACGCTCTACTGGCAAAGAAAACTCGACACGAGAAGGAAAAAAATGAGTGAAAGCGGCGACGAACGTTAAATCAAAAGTGAAACTAGCCTTGAGTTATTATCCATAGACTACGAATTTGTTGATAAAAGGTAGCACGGATTGTTACTCATTTGAACTGCGTCACACAGACCATTTATCTGCTCGGTTCAAAGTCCAAACGGCAGCGCAGCGCGAGCTCACTAAAGCAGATCCATTTACTCTGATCGGTCACGCAAACACTAAAGTGCTGTGAGATCCAGTGAGAAGCGCGTCCATTCAGTGAAAAACACAAATGTCTCTGTGATTTAAACTATTTTAAAGCCAGACAAAACAGTGCTGACAAACAGGAGAAACACTATGCTCAATGATACAGTCAGAAGACTTTTCGATCTTATCCATAATTTACCATGGATTTACTGTTCTGACACTAACTGCAGCATGGTACTGTGGCAGAAATGTGGGATCAGGCCCATCGCAAGGGGGGAGCGAGGCCCTGTGCAAACGTGATGTACGAGGCCCGGGGGTATAGCCTATTGGTCTACTGTTGCTATAGTGACGAAAAATGTGTTGTTTATGTGGATATTTAAGAAACAAAAATCATATATTCAATTTAACTGCCTTAGGTTCAAGTAGTTAAACTGTGTAACTGAACTGCAAATTATGAATGGGTCAAACGCGTTTGCAAAACGGCCTGAATCCACTGAGTTTGGACTGCTGTCTCACTGAATCATCTGAAGAGATTTCTCAGTAAAATAAACAGACAGTATTGAGATGAACAGAGCTGTTTTTCAGTATTTCCTCTGTGAACATGCACTAAATGGATGTCTGACAATTTTGTTGCTTTTTGCAGTTTTCAGATTCAAAAACGTTTAAAAAGTCTAGAGATAGAGTAGGCTTTACTCGTTCTGCGGTGCCATTGCTCTCACTGATGCTCCGAAAGGTGAGTAATAGTTTGGCTACGCTTATTTAACTTTAATAGAGTTAAATAAAAAAACTTTTGTGCATACTGTCAGATGAAATGCAGGCGTCCGTGCTTTCTCCATCCATGCAATAAATGTGCATTTATAGCGCATTTACTTGAACTTCTTAGGTAATATCTATGGTTTGACCAATTTCAGAGGCGGCCAAAATCAGAATTTGAATGGACTGTGAATAAAGCTCTATGAACTTGACGTGCTGACTGACATGTTTGCTCACAGAGAAAGTTACTGCATAATACATTTTTAACAAGTAGAATAATAAAGCATCACGATACCAACATTTTTAGCTATGTTTTTTAACTATTATAGTATTTTGAAGGACAAAAACATGAACTATTGGCTTTACATCATCAAGTCAGCAGTCACTTTTCTTTTGCGCGAGGCCCTGTGCAGTATCACACTTGGCACAGCCCTTGTGACGGTACTGTGTGGGATATTCATATACAATTGTATTATATTATTAATGTAGACATGTATTAAATGTATTAAAGGAGTAATGGAATATTACAGTATTTTTATTTAGCTATAGAATTTGTGCATTTATAGGGTACTGATTTTCACACAAATACCATAGAAACCATATAGCCTAGATACATGTTGTCATGGCAGTGAAGAGCTAGATGCGTGTTTTTAACTGTGGTTATCATGACCTAAATCTCACACTATGGAAGACCAATGGTTAATTTTAATAAAGTTATAATATTTAAATTTTACCATATAAAAATTAGGTTGTTACAATTTTTACAGATGTCCGTGTTTTTGTTGACATAAATGTACATCTGCACCCTCCTAACTCAAGTGACTACTACTGTCAACTCACTGTCAAATGTGCATTTCTAAGACAAAACATGTAATATTATTAATACTGCCGTTGAAGATATATGCCAAAGTCAGGCGACACAAACCTGTTTCATGACTAGAAACAATATCACCCGTTAGCACATGCAGAAACTAAGACATTCATTTTTTTTCTATTAAGAAACGTATTTAAGGAAAAATGACTGGAAAAGTGTAAGGAATTCAAAAACGTGAAGTGTTTGTCATATTCTGACAATAAAGAGTACTTTAAAACCACAATTTACAGTCTGGTTTCTATACCTTTCTATATTTTTCACTTAGGAGCAAAAATCTGCCTTTAAATTTGAAATAAATATTTTACATTTATCGTGATAATTATCGATATCGACTGATATGAAAAGATTTTATCGAGATCATTTTTGGCCATATCGCCCAGCCCTACTCTAAAGTTCAAAAAAAGAGGATGAAGGGTTAAGTCTGAAGTGGCAAGACGTCAACACATTTATGCTACGACATTCTGTAAGATGCTTAAACCTTCATTGAACACAAATACAGTGAGTGCACAAATCATTTTAACATCTTTGTCACAGAATTCAAACAGAAAAAGATATGTGGAGAGAAGGGTCTCACACACAGATCCTCAATCTAAGTTTAAACATTTGCATACGGCACAGTTCTGAACCAAATGCTTTGCATTTCAGTGTTACCAAGGACAGGCTCTGCCTTCCGGATGACATTCGTGCCATGTAGATTCAGGACTTTTCCAGCTCTGCATACATCTAGACACTAGGCAGGCTACAAGTGTTCACTCAAAACCTAGACATTTGAAAGGCAAATTGGCTCCAGTGCTGACCTACTAATGTGCTATTAGTGGGTCTCAAATTTCACATTTCTCAAATTGCTTCTCAACCCAACAAAATAATCTTTTCAAACCCGTGTGAAGCAAAGACGCACATTCAACAGACCAATAACATGGAAAACAAAAACTTAAGACACAACATTTCAGCTTCTGTGACACTGTTCTTGTGTGACGCACTCAAATATAAGCAAATGCCCATAGACTTGGTTGGCATTACTGGAAACGCCCACAAAAACGCCATATCCGTTTATGCGGTGTGGGAAAACAAGCCATTCAAATGAACACGGACGCGTAGACCTTGATAGGCGCTTTATCTTTACTTTTTGTAATGATTACGATTGATTTTTGGTTGGTGCATTGCCGAAAAGTTGCTGTGTGGCATTCTGCACCTCTAATAAGTTAAATCTGAAGTTTCAAACAGTTCATCATACAGGCTAACTGGATTTAAGGCTTTTGACAAATGTTTGTCAGTCCCTCCAGAAAAACGCGATTATGCGATCGCATGATTTAATGCATAATCAGCCAAAGTCCGCATATTTATGCGGTGGCTGCATTTTTTCAAATACGCCGCACTTTCGCCGCGTAAATTGCCTATTGCCTATGTTTGTTTACTTCACACAAGAGCCGCCATTTCCCCCTATTGCCATGGGAATGTTTTGAAGTGACGTAATTACCCGACGTGAACGTCATCGAAAAGCTGCAAACCCCGTGGTGAAACCATAGATATCGGTGCAACCATGATGAAGCATGCAAATTCCCATTTGCCAACAAAAATAACTGCAAAAGACCGCGCAAAGCAGTTTCCCGGTGTGTTGACCGATTTAAAAAAAAACAGCATCATGAAGCTTCGAAGCGCTATGAATCAGTGAGTCGATTCAGCGGTTTGGATCGCCAAAGTCACGTATTTCAGCAGTTTGACACACGATCCGAATCATGAATCGACTCGCTGATTTATAACGCTTCGAAGCTTCATGATGCAGTGTTTTGAAATCGGTCATTACTATAGAAGTCGTTATTTAGGTTTTTTTTGCGCACAAAAACTATTCTCGTCGCTTCATAAAGTTATTGTAGATCCACTGTAGTGAGATGGACTTTGTAACGACGTCTTTAGTACCTTTTATGGGTCTTGAGAGTGTAAAGTGCATTGTGCTAATGGAGGCCTTTCTGAGCCATCGTTTTTCAACTAAAATATCTTCATTTGTGTTCCGAAGATGAACGGAGGTCTTACGGGTGTCCAACGACATGAGGGGGAAGTCATTAATGACAGAATTTTCATTTTTTGGGTGAACTAACCCTTTAAGAGATTGCACTTTGTGCATTGGAAGCACTCAAATGTCTGTTTTGTGTAGCTACCTCTGTAAAACAGGAAGTTATTTATTCATTTTTTCAGAAGTTGTAGCATATTCCTTTTGTAAAGCTACAGAACTTGTTTGACTCAATGTTTTGTAAATTTGTGCCATGTGTTTATTAAGGTCTTCAATAAAACAAGATGAGAACTTCAATATTCCCAGCACTTTCTGTGATGTAGTGCTTTTTTTCTCTTTTTCATCAAACCGCAGTTTTTGCAAGTTCCCGCAATTTTATCGCATAAAATTGCATAAATATCCCGCATTTTCCATCGCATTTTTAAGAAAACGTGCCGCATAATCAAGGATTTTTGCCCGCAACAATCACAAAAAAAGCCACATTTTTTTTGGAAGGACTGGTTTGTTAAACGTGGCACTGCGGCAAATTAACGTTTGACATTAGACTCGGCACATTTCATGTTTATATTCTAGCCCAAACAAATGCATAAACAAATGCCCTTTGCATTGCAAACGGGCACGTCATATTCAGAAATAAAACATTTCATAGCACAAGACAAGTTTTATGATCAATTTATAACGTTAAATGTATGTAATGCATACATTTAATCAATTCAATTCAGGAACACGGAATAAACGTCTTCATCGAAAGACGGTGATATATGTTAAGTAGGCATGTCGTGTGATATTTGGGGGAGCAGCATGCATTTTGAAGAGAAAATGACACCCCCGGCTATTGCGTTGGGTCGTTTTTCCAGTCACAGATACTGTACGAACAATCTGACCCAACACGGCCCAGTTTTTCTATCTTGCTCTGTCAAGCATCAGAAGTGATTCTATATAGGCTTTTCTGGGTTAACACCATGCATTTCCAGTGTGGGGGAATGGACTGTTTTCCCCCACGCTGACTCCGCCCCCACACCAAGTCTATAGAAAGTACAGAGTTCTGATGTTAGTGAGGAGAGGGGTCTAATCAAATGTAATTTGGCCAGGTTTACCTGGTTTGACCTTATTGGGTAAACTGGTTACCTAGATGAAGCATGAATACAGTGAGTTTTATTTAGATCATTATTGTTAAAAAGGAACAATTCTTTTGTTTTCCTTCACAAAATTTTCCAGAAACTTCTCTAATCACAGATGGATCTAACCAAAAGCACTGTCTAAAATCTGCTTCGAATTAAAAAGTGTTCAATGGAGTTTCAGTATAACTAACATGTCATAACCTACGTTTGACAGATGAAACAGGATTTAATTTCTCACAAAAATGAAAACAAAATTGTGGGTGATAGGTGTAAAGTCTGTTCAACAGGCTGTAAAGTTTTTAACTTTGCTGTCGATTGTTCAGTTGACGCAACACTGGAAATATGTCTTTGCAAAAAATTCCTGGTGACAAACCTCTGGAAACATGTGTTGTGAAAAGTATACCGTGTTGCACAGGCTAGGCTATATGTCTATCCCTCACTGCCTCATTTTTATTCACAAAATATATTTTAAAAAATTAATAACTATTAAATATAAAAAAAATAATAACCCTGGCTAGGGTCTATTGCTTGTAAAACATTAGCTCGTAAACCTAGAGGAGGTTTGTGTCTTGAACCCCTTTTCAAAACCCACTATTTCATACTAATTCACATGGTGCTCACTAGGAAAGTTCTCAAAGCTGATCCAAGTAGGTAATGTGAAGCATGTGTGTTTCAATTTACTCCATATTATTTATACCACAAATAATGATAAGCCCCTGCTAAGACTGGCTGACAGGAGCACAGAGCTGAATTTTAAGATCAGGTTTGCTTTACACAAGAAAAAACAATCACAATGCAATGATTCTTACTTCATCCACCAGGTGTGAAGACAGAAATACTCATATTTATATGTATGGGTCACTCTCCGACCACCTCAGTTACTTTCATGATAACCCATCTTTATCAAAGTTTTAAACTACTGTGAATACTAAATGCTTTAATGAGCAATTTGATTGAAACGATGAAAAGAAATCATTATATTTAGTAGGGCCGGGTATTGACACCAATTTCACAATTCGATTCGATTTCGATTCACAAGCTTGCGATTCGATTCGATTCGATATTGATTATTTTGGATATATATATCAGGTACAATACATGGCAAATTTTCAAGAAAAACAAATCTCTGAACTAATGTTGTAAACTATGGGAGTCAGTTGGTACTAAATTAGCCTACTAATATTAAAGGTAAAAATGAACTGATTTGTATACAAACACAATTACACTCAATGACGATGTTTTTTTTTACATAATAATAAAAGTTATAATATTAACTTTACAATTACATAAATCCTATTTCTACTCCAATTCGTTTTTTTGAAATATAAACATTTAAATGGTGGCCGTCATAAAAACTTGCCAGATTTATTCATACATACATAGCACAAACATGGTGCAACATATGGTGCATATAATTAGCAAAATGCTCCTCTCTAGAGTTAATTTTTCTAGCTGACTAACGAGTTTATGGACACTGGATATGCTTTTCTGAGGTAAATGTGATGTTACATGACACTGTTTACAAGTTTTACTGACGTCTTTCTGCGGTTGAAACACTGATTGAGCGATTACATGAGACGTGATACGGATTTCAGTAAGTTGTCCTGTATCTTTCAGATGCTCATTCATGTTTATTTCGCGCTATAACTGGTATTAAGGCGGAGGAGAAGATCATGTTCACTCCGCGCAGCGCCAGAGCGATCTCACGCTACAATGCCAAAACGGTATCGTTTTTCGTAATAAAATGGACGTAATTTAAAATCCGAGACTTTGTTTCATATCAAAAGTAACAAAGCACAAAGATTATTGCGATTTATAGGATGGGAGGCGCGCTACAATGTCCCGTTCATTCATCCACTGAAAACGGGATGACTAATCGATTCTTGGGATTTAAGAATCGATATGGTTTCGTAAAAATGAGAATCAATTAAAATCGAGAAATCTATATTTTTTACCCAGCCCAAAAATATTTAGGGTTGGGTACCGAAACCCGGTGCCAATATGGCACTGGTACCTATGTAACCGGTATATAACCGGACCGAATCAGAATGCAGATTTCGGTGCCACTTAAATTCAAACATGCTTTAGTGCTTTGGCTGGCACTGAGCCAGAGACAGACATGCTCAGCGCTCGTCACATATCACAACTAGTCAGTGTTTTCAACCACATAATATTTATTTTAGGTTTCAGACATTTAAATGCACATAATTACTAGAAAAAAAATACACACTGATGTCAATAGTGGCAATGACAATCCTCTCAGAAAGTTATAATTTGACTACGCGTTTTATTCATATCAGATACACGCTATATAGTTAACTCTATAGTTTACTCTATTCTTCTCCCAGTTCAGCGGTCACTTACTTTCATGCATTTTGTGAGACGGGATTGAATTTATGTGATTTAAATCCGACAGATCCGATTCTCTGAGGCGCAAAAACTAACATGGCGGCTCCCATCGCACATTATAGATCAACTAACACACATTAATTTCTTACCAAGAGGCAACCTCCCGCAGTTTCTCTTGAAGCCAATACGGAAGTGACATATACTGCAATTCATCGACTGGCCGCTAGGGACAGGCTCCAGAAGGGAGCAGAATCTCATTGAGCCCCATGTTAAAATGCCCAACTTTACAGCAGATTAAAACATGTTTACAGCCTGGTACAAATTGTTTTTTTTTTTTGGTCTATACGGCTAATTTTGCCCTTCATGACAACTTCGTTTACATTATATAAAGGCTTAAAGTTGTGCATAATTAAGGGCATGGCCACTTTGAGTGACAGGTGGACAGCCATTTATCTGCTGTCTGTTAGTCATCGCGGATAGTTCATGACATAGTTAACAAGTTTGTGAATATTTTGAATAAAAAAGAAAAAAAAGAAATAAAACCAATACAGCTGTCATACAGCACTATTGCTGTGTGTCATGTGAGAAGTGCATGTCTCCATGGAAACAATAATGCGTTCTAAAATATTTAGCCAGAGAATATGGTCATATTTCAAATTAAAGCTGAACCTTGAAGCTGGTTTGTAGCAGACCAAGCATACCAACTATTTTGCTGTTATTAGTACTGCAGTTATTTAGTGTTAAATTAGGCCTATTGTAGTTGGGTTAGATGGCTTAGGTTTCACTGTGAATTTGTTAAGTTAATTGTGTTTTGTATCTATTTATATTTGCATCTTTAAGTATACTTTAAACTTTTAATAAATTGTTCACTTTAAATAGTTAAATTTTTTCAATAAAAAGCCATTCTTTAATGTCACCCACCATTGTTTTGTGGCTTTTTTTTATCGGTTCAGGCACTGATACCGTTTAAAAAATATCGGTTTCTAACAGCACTTTATGTTTTCGGTTCATCCTCGACGAAACTTAAAGGAAGCATGTCTCGAGAACATTTTGCTATCATACATGTTTTTCTCGCGCTCACTCGAGGTACAGATGCGCTTCCCTGCACTCGTGAATGCAGTGACGGACAGCTGTCTTTAATCATTCGCCTGGTGTCTGGATTTCATGTGATTTCTCATTGTGATAATATGATAATTAAGTTTCATTAATTAATTTGATCAAAAGTAACTCCATTTTGTAAGATAATTTTCAAATTTCATTTGAGTAATCCCAAACATCGCGAGGCTGACGACAACATTATGTGATCAAATACAATCGACTTATTAACATGCTCCACAGTAGGGCTGAACGATATATCGTTATCGTATCTATATCTAGATATGAACTTTCAAGATATTACTATCGAAAAAAAGCAACGATATAGATTTCCCCTCTCCGCGCTCGCCCTGCATACAACTCTGGCAGTCACAACAAACATCAGTTTTACGAGTGCCCTTGAATGCACCGCTAAAGCCAGCGCGCACACACTACCAGGGACGTGGGACCTATATTGTGAGAGGGGGGACAGCGTTTCCATGGTGACGCGTCATTGCTTGTCACGTGACACACCGCAGCAGCGCTGAATGAATGATGATCTGCTTTTATGTTTTTTTTCCTTTTTTATTCAGAATATTCACAAATGTGTTAGCTATGGCATGAAATATCTGATATTCCGATTGTCAAATACATGCAAGTGGAAGTATATTGTTGTTTAAACACCTTTTATAACGATCGCGTTAGTTGAGCTGTATGCGCAATGGGAGCCGCCATGTTAGTTTGTGCCGCAGACGCAGTTCAGAGAATCGGATCTGTTGGATTTACAACCTCTATGTTTACAACACGTGAATTCATCCACTTCTCCCGAAATACTTAAAAGTAAGTGACTGGTGAACTGGGAATAGAATAGAGTAAACATTGAAGTTACTTACACAATGTGTATCTGATTTGAATAAAACGTGTCGAATTATAATGGAAAGGATTATTATTACCTCTTCCATAGACATCAGTGTGTATTTTACAAACTCTAAATGTATTGTTTTTTTAGTACTTATGTGAATTTATATGTTTGAAACCTAAAATAAACAGTATGTGGTTGAAAACACTGAAAAGTTGTAATATATGACAGCTCTGAGCGCGCCTGTCTCTGGCTAAATTCAACATTTGAATTAAGCAGTTGATCATGTGATGCACTTGATCATACGCTCCAGGGACCAGCCTAGACTGATTACACCTGTGTGATCGTACGTGCGAAAGGCTTAAAAACAATACATTTTCTGACACAAATTTTTGAAATGTAGGCTTAAATCAAACACATTTTAATTCAGATTCTGGTTTTCACCGAACACGTAGTCATATCGTATTGTATCGATATCGAGATATCTGGCATGAAAATCGAGATATGAAATTGTCCATATCGTTCAGCCCTACTCCACAGCGCCACTCAGTGGATTTCTGCGAGTTTTAGTGGGATTTATCATGGATTCAGTGCATTTACGACCAGCAAAGCAATGCAGTAAAATTCAAATAGTATTTTTATTTTTCAATATATTAATTACAGATCGAATATTCGACTATTCGTGCGCACCCCTAGTGTGTATACATATATAGGGTGCAACGGGGCTAAAGGCACGCTTTAAGAAAAATTTGCTTTTCACTACTCCCATAGAGTATGATTGCAGAGAAAATATATATGTTTTTATTGAACATTGATGGAGCAACAGAGTTTGTGTGTAAATAAATCATAAAAGTGGTTTGTTTGTTTAAAGGGGTGGTTGATTATGATTATAATTTCACATTTTAAACTTTAGTTAGTGTGTAATGTTGCTGTTTAAGCATAAATCACATCTGCAAAGTTACGACGCTCAAAGTTCAAAGCAAAGGGAGATATTTTCTTTTAAAGAAATTGCTTTTTAATGACTACAACAAACGGCTGGTAGGGACTACACAAGCTTCCTCCCGGGTTAGTGATATCTGAAATTTACATAAACCCTGCCCCTGGGAACACGCAACAAAGGGGCTGAGATTATCATGACGGAATATGCTAATCAATGACTTGAAGATAGTCAACTCCACATCAGCTACATAAATTCATCAACTAACCATTCAGGAACATCTTGTTGCATTCTACATGTTGTCACTTCTTGAGTCTTTCCATCATTAGCCACGTTTACATGCGTTGTCATTCCGATTAAAATAATTCCGATTGAAAGATTCGGTGGACTGTTTA
The DNA here is from genome assembly GCF_949357685.1 of Gobio gobio. Taxonomy (NCBI): domain Eukaryota; kingdom Metazoa; phylum Chordata; class Actinopteri; order Cypriniformes; family Gobionidae; genus Gobio; species Gobio gobio. Next base: position 44,582,992 of record NC_137100.1, on the reverse strand, counting down.
CATAAGACGTTATCTAAACTGGTCTGGTGTTTACATGTGCTGACTTTCAGTCGGAATCATTTTGTGACATGCGCACACAGTTTGTCTGCCGCATCAGATTCGTAACGTTAGTATCGTGGATCAATAGTTCTGTGTTGGTCATTTTTATACTTATTTATTTTTCTGTGGGCGGACATGCCGTAGTTTAAACTAATTTATGTCCTATACAATGGCTATTTCAACAGCTGTGAATGATGAATGCGGAATCAAAATGAATTTAATTCATTTATTTTGAAAAATACAAAATTAACAAAAAAATGCACCCAAATTATTAATAAAAACATAGGATGTACGGTGAAACATGAACGCAATCAAGACTTGCTCAGCATCATTACTAGTACTAAACGCATAGATATTTCAGATGATTAAGGAAAGATAACAATCACAAAAGGTATAAATATTAACAAAAGTAATGTAAAAAGCAAACGTTAGACTGTGGGTAATGTTACTTAACCAATTTGAGGCAGTTGTTGAACTTTATATCTACGAGAAACAGAGAAATATCGACACGTCCTCTCCAGCAGCTTGAATGTTCCCCGTTGAAATAGCAAATCTCAACGGCCACCAGGACTTATACAGTTTTATAAAAGCTATTCATTTTTTTGTTGTAAGAGTTAGAATCAGCTTAGAAAAATAAATTCTTCTGTCAGGCGCAGTTGAAGCCTGGGACAAACACTGTCAAGATGGTGTAGCCAGGCTATGTCTGTGTCATTATTCCAACATAATGTTCATAACATGTTATGAAATAAAAAGTTTAATACCTCAGAAAAATGAACTTTCCTCTCTTGTCAACATTAACCTGGTGTGAGCGCGTCGCTCGCTCTTCAGTTGTGGAGGCGCGCACGCTGTGTGTTATGTCACAGAAAGACGTAGAGTCCTGCACGGGTGCGGGTACCCGACGGGTGACCCGCGAATATTGCTGAAACGGGTGAAAAACATCCTACTGTGTCGGATGCGGGTGCGGGTCAGGTCGGACAAGGGAGAAACACGGGTCTAAACACGGTTTTTAAACAGTCACGTGCAAACGAATATAGGCCTATATATAAACAATATATTAGGGCTGCAACGACGTGCGTGAAATGCGTCGACGCGTCGGCGGCACATTATTTACGTTCTAGAATGGAACAGAAGATCTAGAATAATGGCAGCTTCCGCTCCCGGGCATAGTGAAAATGATCATTTATCATATAAAGCCAGACCGCGACATTCAAAAGTGTGGGAGAACTTTAAACAGAAGCCGAATAAAACTGTGCTTTGTTCGCTCTGTAACGCCGGTTTCACACTGCACGCGGTGGCAGAGCAGAAGCTGTGCGCGTGGAGAGCGGGAGCTTTCACACTGCAGTCAGTGTTGCCAAGTTCGCTTTTTTCCGCGGAATTGGGCTACTTCTACACTGTTGCCGCGGGCTGTGGCTCATGTCCGCGGGTTGAAGCAAAAAACACACATATTTTTCCCCCCGAACGCGATGTTTACCAGAGAACCTCCCCGAAACGCGATTGGGCTTGTTTTGGGCTAGTTTTGAGGAACGAATGGGTGGGGTTTGTTGTGTAAACCTGGCAACCCTGCTGCCATGGTTCTCTCGCGCAGCTGAACCGTGGCGCGTGTATTGCAACAGACGGTCACAATTTCCTGGGTTCTTCTCCGAGCCCAGTACGTCTCGTGCTTTTATTTATTATGGGCTGCATATATCTCCTGTTAATGCGACCTGGTTCCGCTCTGTCCCAAACACATATGCATAATAACTTGTTGTATATAGGTAGTTTACATGATTAAAGTAACATTAAAGTTAAGATATGCCTCTAGCTTTAATCATTTAAATGTGTCTTTGAAGTTTGGGCAAAAACTTCTGGCAGCTTTAGTCGTTGTTTATGCACATGTATCTTCAAAATAGACGACTAGTTATACATTAAAACTATGCTGAAAGCTCCTGTATGTGAACCTTTTGCAGATAAATACAAGTGCATTTTCGTTTACTATTGACACAAATCAATAAGTAAATCATACTCAACTACTATAGTAAACAACTTTTCCTAATTAGGCCTACTCTGTATACATTTTATGATGAATAGTATCATTATATATTATGTTTAAAAAGCTTCTTTTGTTCATTTATTTCATTATAAAATGGCATACTATGTACACTACCCTTCCTGAAATACAATTAATATTGTCATCATTCATTGATTTCATGTTAAAATAATATACAAATTCACTACCCTCTTTGAAATACAATAATCAGTAAAAAAGAATAAGAACTTGCAGCTCTACAATATATGCATATATATTGTATATGTGTTCCTAAAAAAAATATGCCTTACCTGTTTTCCAAGTTGATAAAATAATTTAAAATCCGTATCAGTTCATTTGTGGCCGTGCGGCGCACGCGTGCCCTCACAGAAGAATCACAACCGCGCGCGCGCTCTGCCTGCACTGCAGCCGTCAAGATGGATTATGAGGAGTGGAAGAAAAGATAGCCGCAAATGTGGAACTTCATCGCTGAGGAAGCACGCAGATAACTGTGGTAACAAACCAAGCACAAGCAGTTCTATCGAACAGTATTTGTTATATTTCCTGAGTCACTGTCTTAGTAGGCCTACATTAAGCCACGTTAAGTGTTTTTTATAATGGTTTTCTATGGTAGGAAAACGTTTAACGTGTAATTATACGCATTGCGTTCATATTCTGGGCTCATCTGATTTTTTGTACATAGTATACGTTATTAGTATTATGTTTACTGAGTTTGGTCTCTTAATAACAGTACATTAAGCCACGTTAAGCTCCCGGCAGAAGTTGTCCTTGTGTTAATGGTCGTGTAATAACTTCTGTATGCTGGCAATAAACATTTTTGTAAGCGTGTCAATAATGTGATATGCTAAACTTATTTTATTGCAGGTCGGGTCGGGTGCGGATTTTAATTAGTGCTGTTGTCGGAAAACGGATCGGATGCGGGTTTAAAGGTCCCGTTTTTCGTGTTTTTTTTAAGCTTTGATTGTGTTTACAGTGTGCAATATAACATGTGTTCATGTTTCATGTGTAAAAAAAACTGTATTTTTCACACAATTTACTTATCTGTATACTGCCTTTTCACTGTCCTCAAAACGGCCTGAGAATTTCCTCGTTCTATGAAGTCCCTCCTTCAGAAACGTAACGAGTTCTGATAGTGCCAACGGTTCCCGTGTTGTGATTCGACTGCAGCTTAGGGCACGTTGCCCGGAAAGGTCACGCCTCTTACCATAACGGGGAGATGAACGCGCTCAAACTACAGCCCCTGAAGGCCAAACAAAGGTGATTTGACTCCGGGATGAAAATAACAGCGTCTGAACGACATGGCGACAAACGCAACCGAACCGAACCGAACCGAACCGAACCGAACGCAAGACTTTCTCTTCTCAACGAGGGAGCAACAAGACCACGCCCCCTTTTTCGCGTATTCTTGTGGGCGGAGGTTAGTCGACAAACTGTTCTACTGACAAAGCAGGATGTACATGGATGTAGTCCAAACCGGCCGTTCGCTGTAGGCTTTGAAAGGGAACTTCTGTCAAATAAGATATCTCGCTTGGCATTGAACTTTGAGCTTTAGAATTTTACAGGTATTATTTATGCTCTAACAGCAACATTACACACTAACTAAAGTTTGAAAAATGGGATCACGAAGAACAGGATCTTTAAGCACTGAGGGTACGGGCGGGTGCGGGTTTTCAAAATCGGACCAGTGCAGGACTCTGGAAAGACGTACACTCAAAGTAATCGGATCAGGTCGTTTACATGGTGGAATTTTTAGTTTGATCGGCTCATGAAAAGGTTTATCCTACCCCTCTCAAACCGATTACAATTTCATTCGGTTTGGCCATTTTCATTCGGATTGGACTTTTAAACCGATTACAGTGCTCCATGTAAATGCACCTATTGACTCCGGTTTGAACATAACAGGCTAGACATTTCATTGCCTGTCTGCATGAGGTTATCAGAGCTGGAGTTCTTGAAGCTCCGCCCCATGAGCAGCAGCTCATTTGCACTTAAAGGGACACCTCACCCCCACAATTTTAACATGCTATAAAAAATTATATGTGGGGTATTTTGAGGTAAAACTTCACATACACACTCTGGAAACAGCAATCAATCACCCCTTAAAAAATCTTATAAATGTATGAGGTGGCAAGGTGGGGTAAAAGGCTCACCAGCATGGGGCAATAGCTAAAATAATGTGTTATTAATATCGTCTAAGTAATACTTGTTCAAAACCACTTTAGCAAAGTTTGTAGTAGTTTTATTTATTTTTATAAATAATAATTCATTTTTGTTTAATAAACAGGCCTGTACTGTCATTAAAATGTTAATTGAGCGAGAGAGAGCGAGACGGAGTGGGTACTTGCGGACCAGAAAGACGGAGAGCTGGAGAAAGATTCAGTCCCTCCAGAAAAACGCGATTATGCGATCGCATGATTTAATGCATAATCAGCCTAAGTCTGCATATTTATGCGGGGGCCGCATTTTTTCAAATACGCCGCACTTTCGGCGCGTAAATTGCCTATTTCCGCGTGCAAAATATATTTTTTTCGTTGCAAAAAAGTCATATATTAGCAGAAAGTTGAAGAATGTTTGTTTACTTCACACAAGAGCCGGCATTTCCCCCTATTGCCATGGGAAAGTTTTTAAGTGACATAATTACCCGACGTGAACGTCATCGAAAAGCTGCAAACTAGGGGTGCACCGATCCGACTTTTTCAGTCCCGATACCGATACCGATGCCTGAGCTTTGTGTATCTGTCGATACCCGATACCGATCCGATATATTGTTGAATTAATAATAAACTGTATATCTTCCACCTTATACCTTCCTTGAAGAGACTAAAGGCACCAGACTTTACTAACTAAACATAACTAAGACAAAATAACAGATGAATGTAAAGTGTTGAATTCTTATTTATTTAAAAAACAATTGTGCTTTCAAATCTAAAATAGAATGTAATCTAACTTCTTTAAATAAATAAAATGTAGCAGTGGAAACAAAAAACAGTCAAACATACAATAGTAATCTGACAGTTACCAAACATTTTTTACACTACAGATCATTGTTTTGGTATATAATCATATCAATATTAAAAAGTAGCATTACAAATTAACAAATAGTCTTAATTTTCTGCCATATGCAATTTAATAAAAATTTTCAGCTAGCTAATAACAACTTTGTTCTGGTTTCACCTCACTCCAGATTAAATGATTGTAGGCTAGGCCTATTTATTTTACTACACATTGTCAACAGAAATAAGCTGAAATACTGTCGATAATTAAAAATAATTCTTACTACCCACTCTTGCTAAATTGGGTAAGCACTTGTGTTCTCATTTCAGATGCGTTCTGAGTAAATTAATAAACTGATTCATGAGTTCAATGTTGGACAGATCAGTTGTTCTAACCAGTCGTTAAAATGATTCGGTTCAAATGAGTCATCAGGTCACGAATCGGACATTAGCAGACACGTTGTGTGTGAATCCCGTCTGTTAGAACATCGCGAAAGATGTCAACACACAGAAAACACTTCATAACTGAATAAAATTTGTCTCCCGTTTATTGAAAGTATGCTTTATGTCAGCTGGTAAGAGAAGAGGCAATGTTTTTTGAGCGCAATTCACAACCAGCGATATTTCAAGGACAAATTTGTCCGAATGTGTCACGTGCAACATGGTTTCGGTCTTCCGACCTTTTGATTTGGATTAATATGTGAAATATGAGAGCGAACACTGATTATTTTGAAGACCCAGAGAGCGCGCGCGGGGGAGGAGCTCTCAGATCGGTCTCTCTGTCACTCAGTCACAAGCGCAGCATCTGTTCTACATCGCTCGTAAATCACAATAACTCATCAAATTAGGCTTTGGCGGCCGTCAAAAAATGTTCAATGCAGGAAAAACCCTGACTTTGCAGTAATACCACCTCCCCTCGAAACATTTAAGTTACTTTGCAGACATTGCGAACTAGTTCGCGTGGCAAGCGTGAAATATCTCCTCCACACAGCCGAGTCTCTTCTAGCATGCGACACACGTGAAGCTGACGAATGACGTCGGTTCTGCTGCGACGGAAAAAAACACCTGGATCGGCTTGTGGATCTGTTCATTTTTCCGATCCCCGATCCAGCTATTTTGTCAGTATCGCGGCCGATATCCGATCCTAATATCGGATCGGTGCACCCCTACTGCAAACCCCGTGGTGAAACCATAGATATCGGTGCAACCATGATGAAGCATGCAAATTCCCGTTTGCCAACAAAAATGACAGCAAAAGACCGCGCAAAGCAGTTTCCCGGTGTGTTGACCGATTTCAAAAAACAGCATGAAGCTTTGAAGCGTTATGAATCAGTGAGTCGATTCAGCGGTTAGGATCGCCAAAGTCACGTATTTGAGCAGTTTGACACGCTATCCGAATCATGAATCGACTCACTGATTCATAACGCTTCGAAGCTTCATGCTGTTTTTTGAAATCGGTCATCACTATACAAGTCATTATTTAGGGTTTTTTTGCGCACAAAAACTACAAATATCTTAATTTGTGTTCCGAAGATGAACGGAGGTCTTATGGGTGTCCAACGACATGAGGGGGAAGTCATTAATTTTTGGGTGAACTAACCCTTTAAGAGATTGCACTTTGGGCATTGGAATCACTGAAATGTCTGTTTTGTATAGCTACCTCTGTAAAACAGGAAGTTATTTATTAATTTTTTCAGAAGAGCCATGTGTTTATTAAGGTCTTCAATAAAACAAGATGAGAACTTCAATATTCCCAGCACTTTCTATGATGTAGTGCTTTTTTTCTATTTTTCATCAAACCGCAGTTTTTGCAAGTTATCGCAATTTTATCACATAAAATTGCATAAATATCCCGCATTTTCCATCGCATTTTTTAAGAAAACGTGCCACATAATCAAGGATTTTTGCCCGCAACAATCACAAAAAAAAGACGCATTTTTCTGGAAGCACACGAAGATTGCTGCGAAAGTTATATTGTACTGAGTTATTGAGAGCGCAAGTTTATTTAGTTTTTATCTGAGAGTTCTGAATAAACACGAGTTCCAGTCATGCCGACCCGGTCTTCTTCCACCGTATTCTACAAACTTTGTAACATGTGGAACCCCTCTCAAATACTTGTACTTCGTTTTTTTTTTTTTTTTACCATTACAGCCGTCGAGATTAGAAAGAAAGTCTGCGTGAACTTGAATGATTAGCTACACATCAGAAATCAATGATCACAGATCAGGCATTAAACAGCATTAGGTAACTTTTCAACCTTTATAATATATTTTCAAGACTCTTGTGATGATACATCGACTTACAATAGGTTGAATGACACGTCTGCCATAGCCTGACGGGGTCTGTATCGTTTTTAATCGTACTTTTAAACTTCGGGCTTCGGGTAGTACTAAAAAAAAGAACTACAAAATTCGACTGCTTTACGGCATATACGTCACTTCCACCACCACCCCCACGTCCTTAAATTCGGACGTGCAACTAAACAACTATCGTTTGTTTGCCGGATGTTATAGTCATGGCCGAAGCAGCACAGAAAAATAAGAAAGCAAAGGTTTTGTCGGAGGAAAGCAAAAAGAGGAAACGAGAAAGTGATCGGATTAAAGGCAGGACGAGGATCAACATTGGGCCAGCGTTTGCTCGTTGGCGTGAGCTGAAGGAGGAGGGGCTACATTCTTGCAAGTAAATACATAAGACGTACAAAATCATATTTTAGGATACCTAACATGTCTGTGATATTGGTTTATTTGTCTTGCCTCAAGCTATAATGCAAATCAATTTTTCAAATTTGCAGATTCATCTATGGTAGCTTGATATTGTAATATTGACGATATATGGTTATTACCTACCACTCAAACATTGAATTGAAGTATCATATAGATTCTGTAAAACGGGAACCAATAGACTAGGCTACTATAATGACGCTGGCTTGTAAACGTCAGCATCGCGATCATTTGGCGTTTGAAAAAAAATAAAACCCATGAAATGATATTCATATGACATGCTGAAACATATGCCACTGTACCTGGGATAAAGACATTTCACACACGACGCAAGCAGAACACCTGCATGTGAACTTCATAGACATGTGAACTCCTCCTGCAGTGTTCAGGGCTATCATAGTTGCCATGTCAACAAATGCACGTGCGATGCATCCCCTGATGTAGAATGACAGTTTACGACAGTAGTAGAGGACAATACTGTTTCCCAACTGTAGGGGGACCCCGAGAGCAAAACCTACCTAGTGCTGCTTTAATGAACACTGTTACTCACGGTTTGTGGCGGTGCTGTCGAATCCATTAGGGGTGCACCGATCCGACTTTTTCAGTCCCGATACCGATGCCTGGGCTTTGTGTATCTGTCGATACCCGATACCGATCCGATATATTGTTGAATTAATAATAAACTGTATATCTTCCACCTTATACCTTCCTTGAAGAGACTAAAGGCACCAGACTTTACTAACTAAACATAACTAAGACAAAATAACAGATGTATGTAAGGTGTTGAATTTTTATTTATTTAAAAAACAATTGTGCATTCAAATCTAAAATAGAATGTAATCTAACTTCTTTAAATAAATAAAATGTAGCAGTGGAAACAAAAAACAGTGTATTGGTCAAACATACAATAGTAATCTGACAGTTACCAAACATTTTTTACACTACAGATAATTGTTTTGGTATATAATCATATCAATATTAAAAAGTAGCATTACAAATTAACAAATAGTCTAATTTTCTACCATATGCAATTTAATAAAAATTTTCAGCTAGCTAATAACAACTTTGTTCTGGTTTCACCTCACTCCAGATTAAATGATTGTAGGCTAGGCCTATTTATTTTACTACACATTGTCAACAGAAATAAGATGAAATACTGTTGATAATTAAAAATAATTCTTACTACCCACTCTTGCTAAAATGGGTAAGCACACTTGTGTTCTCATTTCAGTTGCGTTCTGAGTAAATTAATAAACTGAGTTCATGAGTTCAGTGTTGGACAGATCAGTTGTTCTGGCCAGTCGTTAAAATGATTTGGTTCAAAGGAGTCATTAGGTCACGAATCGGACATTAGCAGACGCGTTGTGTGCGAATCCCGTCTGTTAGAACATCGCGAAAGATGTCAACACACAGAAAACACTTCATAACTGGATATAATTTGTCTCCCGCTTATTGAAAGTATGCTTTATGTCAGCTGGTCAGAGAAGAGTCAATGTTTTTTGAGCGCAATTCACACCCAGTGATAATTCAAGGACAAAATTGTCCGAATGTGTCACGTGCAACATGGTTTCGGTCTTCCGAGCTTTTGATTTGGATTAATATGTGAAATATGAGAGCGAACACTGATTATTTTGAAGACCCAGAGAGCACGCGCGGGGGAGGAGCTCTCAGATCGGTCTCTCTGTCACTCAGTCACGAGCGCAGCATCTGTTCTACATCACTCGTAAATCACAATAACTCATCAAATTAGGCTTTGGCCGTCAAAAAAATGTCAATGCAGGAAAGACCCTGACTTTGCAGTAATACCCTCGAAACAGCGACGAACTAGTTGGCATGGCAAGCGTGAAATATCTCCTCCACACAGCCGACTCTCTGGCTCGCTCCCTTCTAGCATGCGACACACGTGAAGCTGACGAATGACGTAGGTTCTGCTGCGACGGAAAAAAACACCTGGATCGGCTTGTGGATCTGTTAATTTTTCCGATCCCCGATCCAGCTATTTTATCAGTATCGCGGCCGATATCCGATCCTAATATCGGATCGGTGCACCCCTAGAATCCATATGGTAAAAGTCTGTTTGTAAAGCCTGTGCTGACATCGCGACTGATAAACTGAATCCCTTCTCTCCAAATTCTCTGGGCGGGCAAAGCAGAGGAAGGGGAGGTAACCGTTCCCCGTATGACGACATACAGGGAAGATTCCCGATCGGCTCCTCTGAGCTTTCATTTTCTCAAAGGCAGAACAGGACACCCAGAACTCGGTTTACACCTATCGTAATTTCTAGCCACTTGGGGACCATATACAGGCTAGGGGAACTCATATAAATGTGAAGAAAAAAAAAACTCATAAAATGAACATTTCATGCCATGAGACCTTTAATAATGTTGCTTTAATTAAACTGGAAAACAGTATCAACTCCTGTCTCAAAATATATGCCATCATTTTATCGATTCTTATTTGCTATATAAATCTACTTTTTTTTTTTTTTACAAAAAAACATGAAATACATCAAATAAGCGTAGAATTAACTTTTTCCCAGGTGCATCGTTAAATGTGGTTGTTAAGAAAAGTCCTGAGCTGATTTTTTATTTTTCTTGCCAAGGTGGTTTAAAAGAGAATAAATTCACTTTTGTTGTGCAAGTAGACATAAATGTTGCACAACTTCGAGTTAAAAATGGGTGCACATTTGGACAATATATAGGACTCGTGCTTCTTAATTCAATCTAGTGTCATATTTGCATTGACTGGATGTCAAAATAAAGCTGCTTGCAAAGTTTAAATGGGCAATCTAGAGGTTGGGCGCTCTATCAATCATTTCTCTCCTCAGCAAAACCTGGGACAGCTGTCAAGAAACGGTTCAGATGAACCAAATGATTGGTGAATCAAGCGATTCCCCAAAATACCAAAGCGGTAACGTTAAATCCATTAGAAATAAACTCTAACTGCCTGTCTAGACACTTCATGAAACACAAACTGAGATGAACTTACTTTTAATGATTCGTTCAGTGGTCGACAGCTTTTCTTTCGGCTCTTTAGTCGTCATCTTCTCACAGTTCAGTCAGGATTTATTAGCCAGTAAATGAACAAAGATATTCTCCGTGTTTGCTGGTGCCAGTCCGAGAAAGAAGAGATTGCAAAGTGGCCAGCGACTCCGAGGGATCCGAGAACTGTTCTAATTCAGACAAGCGGGCAGGTTTAACGCTCTAACACAGCTAATCTAGTCAACACTGAACAACAGTTGGTTACACGGGCCACGGGGCAGCATAATAACATCGCCAGCAGACGCCGACACGATCGCTTCTCCTCGCTGACAGAAACGCAATCACCGATCGTCGCGAGCCCGGTCTTGGCGTGTTCCTGTTGACATGGACCTAACGTTAACTAGCTATCAGCCTTTCTCTATCAGATCTCTTGGATTTGTAGCAAAGGGAGCCAGCGACACAAGATGATTAGGGTTTGGTGCGCAATCTTGAACGTTAATCCGATTTTCCACTTTTAAGAGTCAGAATGTCAACTCGCCAGTTTAGCTACACACTTATAATAGAGTTCGGCATAATAATAACGTGCCGAACTGCGCCGATTTGTCTTAATAAACATATGTCCTGTCGTGTGACAACAGAGATTGCGCGATCTGCCCGCCCACTCGAGCTAACCATATGGCTAGCAGTAACTTCCAATCACACTCTCGCTCCCAGCTCCTCAGATTAAACGCTAATCTCTAAACCTCAGACGGATTTCCTGCAATATGGCGGAGCCGTGGCTCTCGACGCGCTGGCGTAGGAGTGACGTAGCACGTACAATTTGACACGTGCGAAGCAGATGGTTAAATGTGTCGTGCTGGAGCAGTGTTGCCAAGTCCGCGGTTTTCCCGCGGAATTGGGCTACTTTAACACTGTTTCCGCGGGCTGTTTTTCATGTCCGCGGGTTGATGCGACCCCAATTATGTGATATTTACATAAATATCACATAAATACCCCCCCGAAAATTAGTTTTAACGGGGAAACCCGATTGGGCTACTTTTGAGTGGCAATTGGGCGGGTTTTGTTGTGAAAACCTGGCAACCCTGTGCTGGAGGTCCCTCAAAGCTCAGTGTGTGGTTAGGATGCGCTGGAGAGGAAAGCCCAAAAACTACAAAGAGAAAGCAGTCCATTAAAGTTAATGTGATGTATATGTTTTAGCCTACTGTAGGCATGTGGCCACATAAACTGTGACGGGGTAAGTTACAATTATTCATTTTTGTCAAGGATGTTCTTGGTCACCATAATCATAACATCATATAAATTGTTCCTTTCTATTTTGTGTCATTCCTTGTGCTGCACGCTTCAGGCCATGAATAAGTAACACATTGTCAAACTAACATTTACAGGCTCTCTTTATATTTCTCAACAGGGTCCTTCACAAAGGGATCATTATTTGAAATTCCTTAAAAGATTGATAACACCTGCATTAAGGTGGTCCGTCTTTATTTTATGAAAGCAAACTATGTCAGTTTATTTATTTCAATCCAATAAACAGTCTTGTTTGGTTTACGGTTTTCTTCTTCATTGATTAGCATAACTTCACCAGTAGCAGCAGATTAAAAGTCCTGATTGGGTGCTACAGATCAGACTGCATTGAATGCAATTCGCACCGACACATCTTCGTCAAATAAACTCACAAGACTCAGAAGTTTTCATTGTTGGCTAAAGCTGTGAATTCTAAAATCAGCAAACATGGAATGCTTCTCACCATTCCTTTGGCATTCAACTTGGTTTTACCCCATACATACATATACACACACATATACATATATATACATATATATATATATATATATACATATATATACACACACACACACACACACACACACAGTTGCTACTGGCTGTAAACCACTAGTTTACCTATATGCATAGTGGTTAATATAGTTAAATTCATGGGCCTCTTGGGCTGCAAGACTTAATAATAATTTAATAATTTTTAATTAAGTTAAAATAATCTAATTTTGTAAGACCCCCGTCTTCAATTATGGCAATACAAAAATGAGATGACATGCAGAAATACCAGGTCAAAGGTTGAGAACCACTGCTTTAGAGGAAATATTACACTACATTGTGTACTTAAACTTGCATCCACTAGAGGGAGTCAAACTCTTTGATTTGCCCATCAGCTTTTACCATTGAGCTATATTGTATCTTCAACAATTAAAAAGAATATTACCGTCATTCCTGAATAAATCCGAACTCACAGAAAAGTGATGGTATATAATTTATTATCTTTAAAATAGAGATGTCAGTTCCATTTGCAAATGTCTACCACTTTCAATAGACAATACCTATAGTATTGAAACGATAAACAGAAGAGTTTGCGTATTTTACATTAGGAAAGTAAAAAATACTATCTTATATTGCCAGCAAAAGCATACAGCCGTGTTACCTTTTACAAACCTAGCAATCATTATTTCTAAGACAAAGAAAGACAATGTCTATACATACAAACAAACAAAATCAATTTTCAAGGGTGGAAGCTGTTTTTCCAGATGCTTGGCAAGCCTGTCATTGTACATAATGGTTTTCACAGATATTTAGTCAATGTCTAGACAAAACAACCTGATTCATGAGGAACCCGATTAATTCCACCTCTCGATCTGGTGCTCATCAGCATTAAGATAATAAAGCAGAGACCCAACCCAAGTCTGACAAACACAGAGTGATTTAATTCAAACAGAGCCTGCGTACTAACATCATCTGGGTTCAGCTCACTAAATTAATGTAGCAGCACCATTAAAGAGAGGACTTCATCCAAACAATGTTTTCCTATCAACTTCCTGAATTTGAGGCAACATAATTATGGCTCTATACGCAAAACATAAATTAGATATAGATATAAGGACACTTGTAAGGATGTACCTGTGTAAACAGCATTTATTTATAAAAAAAAGTGTATTCTGGGCATTAAATTGCTATAGAACGGAAAGGCAAAGAGGAACATGCATCACAAAACACACTCCTCACCACAGTGAACAAGTCCTCATCTTACCTATCATAGGCACAAAGTGACTATTTCAGACACATGAACATACCAGAAAAACAACATACTACAGAAAACCGATGCAGGGTGAAAAAAGGTATGGACTAAGGTTATACTACATATGTTGGTAAGAAAACAAGATATATGTAACACACCTGATGACATAGGTAAGTCAAATTTTACCAGTAAAGTTAAAAGGGAAAAGTAAAGTAAAGTAAAAAAATATATAGTGTGGCTATATTAATTAAATATCTTAAATGTCAATTAATATGAGGGTTTTATGGAAAAGGAAGCACATCTCCAATGAACATCTTCACACCAGATGGCAAAAATAAACAAGAAGGATTATGGTGTTCAAAATAAGCATTAAAATGGTAAATTATGCATAGAGCGTCAGTTTAAGTATGCACGGTAATGACAGTACAAGCAAATATGCTTCAGAAATGTTCACACTTACATGATTAAAAAACTAATTTGAGCATTTTTCTCATCCACACTACCGTTCACTCTCACTTTTTCCAAATTCTAGCCAATAAGCTCCCTCCATCAACATAAATTTGCTCATATCGGAGACACATAAGGCATTTTGGCCCTCTCTCCACAGTAGCAGTAGCTCTGATCATCACCACATCTTATCCAACACATTAGTACCAAAATATTCACCCACATTTAACCCAAATCTCGACTAAATCGCACTGTTTTACTGCTACCAGCCCAAAACTGAAACCACTGAATAACAAATAACATCTTTGGCTGCAGGTCTGAGAAAACCAGGTGAGCAAAAAAAAGTGTTTTTGTTTCTTCCTCCCAATAGAATCAGCACAGTTCGGTCTCAGTCTGTTTGCATCAGCATTACCTCTTTGTTAAAGCAGCTTTTTCAGGTATGAAATATCTGAAGTGTGGTTGAACCAGCACATTAGCATGATCATGACAACGCAAACAGAATCTAAAACATCAAATCTTGGCTCTTCATATCTGTCTAGCTGGCCTAACTGAAGCCCTGTTCTTGAACTTTGATGTCTTTATCATGTATGGAAGCCCCTGAGGGCTCACGTAAAACAACTTGATCTAATGCTACTGAAGAGGGCGTAAAGGGAACAGCACGACTCCATAACCAGCCATGACTGATCAAATACAAGAGTAGTCTAAAGTGCAAATTGAAGATCCTGTTGCAGATGCCCTTTTGATTGCAGAAAAGTCTTGTTAATTTTACACATGACAAGACCTCATCTTGGCGCATAATATTTTATAGCATGCTGCTTGAAGGACCAACAAAAGGCTTGAATGAATGTCCAGTGTGCACTTCGTTTCTCATCCACAGGCTGTAATGTCCCACGCTCACTGCATGATGAAGCCTGGCTGAGGGGCCATGCGTGGAGGGGGTCTCTGGGGCACGGGTGGGGGGTATTGCTGCATGTACATGTTGGGGTATCCCTGGTTAAAAATGGGTGGTGTGTTTCCTACTCTGGGGGGAATAGGAGGGTATGGAGTAGTGGGAGAGAATGGAGAGGAAGGAGTGTAGGAGATGGCTGTGGCAGGCTGGACAGCAGGCATTTGGGTGACTTTAACAGGGGGAAGAGGAGGAGCCCGACGGGGCATCGGCATGGGGGCACCATTGACCTCTCTATGAAGAACAGCTGGCCTGGAGGGAAGGTCCTGAGAGGGCTGAAGTGCGGCCGGAGCCATGTGGTGTCCTTTCAGCACCATTTCTTGGAGCTTTTCTATCTTGACTCTCCGCAGGTGTGCCAGCTTCCTCTTACTCTGATACTCATCAATGAATGCGTCCAGAGGGGTTGCACCATCGAGGAACGAATCGGCCATGTTCTGATTTGGAAAGGGGGTGAGGGAGAAAATAGTAATTATTACCACCAATATCAAGTACAACTTTAAAGAGTGTTGAGTAGGGGTGTAACAATATATCCAGTCACAATATATCGCAAAAATATGTGTCGTGGACAGTGACTAGGGATGTAACGATTCAGTCGGAGCCGGTTGAAAAATCGATACAAATGTGTGACGATTCAAGTCGGTTGAGATGTTAAACGAACCGCGATACACGTTTTAAACAGCAGGGACGCTGAAGCCATACATGGTCACCTCGCTTTACAGGAACGATAGCAAAAAACAAGCTGTAGCTAGCGTTACGGACTGTGCATGCACACTGGCGAGAAGAAGAGGGAAATCAGTTAGTTGTTTTCAGTTTATTCATATGGAAGTTGGTTGCCAGTAGGGCTGAACGATTTTGGAAAAAAATCTAATTGCGATTTTTTTAACCAATATTGCGATTGCGATTTAATATGCGATTATTTTTTAAACTCTTTATCTTCTGTATTATTCAACAATACATCATTGTATAGTAATGGTGGAAATCTTGAATTGGTACCTCACGATCCGATTACGATTCTGGGAGTCACGATCCGATTCCAAAACAATTCCTGAACTTTTTCCTTATTAATTAATCTTATTAATTTATTAAAAACTTAAAATGTTTTTATTATGATATATGTAATTATAAGCTTTTTAAAATAACTAGGACATTACAACATTTTAATTAAAACAATTGCATGTTAATAATTTTAAATATATAAACTAATATAGCTGCAAAACATAAGCTAGTAAATCATAAAGCGGAACAAAAAACATATTACAAGCAATGAACAAAGAGTGCTTTCAGTATTTAAGAGTGTCTGAACTGTGAGTGATTTTTCTTTCTCAGCTCTACTGTTGTTTGATTATTAATCATGACATCATCAGCGGGAGACCTGCATTCACACTAATGCACAGATCTCTTTTGAAATATAAGATATTTTTGCCCTGTCTGTTTAATTCATTAAAACATTACTGACGGTGT